>NW_026889765.1:14892500-15492500 GCF_033153115.1 Saccostrea echinata | reverse complement strand
CATTCAATTTTAAGACTCCAGGTAGTTTTTGGAATGAGTTTTGTTTTTTATTCGGACTGCAGGGGGAGGGGGTGGGGTGGGGGCTTTACAACGTAAATCAAAGATATTATTTATCAAACCTAAGAATTTCCATGTGTGTGTGTGAATCTATGTTTGAGAATGTGTGGGTGTGTGTGTGTGTGGGGGGGGGGGGGGGTTGAAGGTCACCACCCTGGAACCCCCCCTTTCAAAAATTGCTGGATCCGCCCCTGATCTGTGACTTCATGGTGTCTCTGTGACTTTGTGATAGGTGTTTAGGAAGTTGCAGGCGGTGTCGGGAAACAACGGAATTGTTTGTTAAACCACTCAGTCTGCTGCGTAAGGAACAAGTTTATATTAATGTAGTTAAGATGGCATCTTTGATTCGTTAATTATAGTTGATTTTTTGGTTATTTATTTAGTATTCAATTTTATTTGCTTATCATTATCCAGATAGGACCTAGAAAAAGTAATTATAGCGAATTTCAGTCAGTTGTCCATGTATATTACATATGACATATGGGATTTCTCATGTTTTGTGGTTGGATATGATTTTTATCCAATATCCCAACGAGTTGTGCGTTTACTATTCCCAAGCTTTATCGAAAGGAAAAAACAGAGATCGAGTCGGATAAAAATCATATCCAACTACGAACCATAGGAAATTCTAATTATCAGAGCTTCACACGTAGTTATCACAAGTTATACACTGAATCATCACTCACGCAAAAACAAATATGGCGCTATGTGTTGGATATGAAAAAAAAATTCCAATTAGTGATCATTCACTGAATAATAAAGGAATAAATGTGTAATAAACTGTTGGAACGCTTATTTGTTTCAATAGGCAAAAATCCTCAATACTTTGTAAGAAAATAATCTCGTTTTGAAGTTACTGTTATCTCGTATAATATGTTATTTGTGCTATTTATAGTGTTTTCGTATTACTAATGATAAGAGGAATTTCAGGAATTATAGCACTCTACAACGGGTTAAAATCGCTGTCGAAAAAAAAATCACGATTTTCTCAATTTGAAGCAAATTGTGGTAGTCTGAATTCGCAGAAAAAAACTAGACACCCCCCCCCCCTTTAAAAAAAAAACAAACAAAACTTTTCATTCATATGAAGTAGAAACACTTGCTGTTGCCTTCAAATCTACGTTAAGATCCATCGACAGCGTATTATCAATGAAAAAAAGTTACTTCCATTCAAAAAAAAATCGACTCGATATATCCCAGTTAACTTGAAATGAAAAAAAAAACTAGTGGGTATTGTTTTTTTTTTTTTTTTTTTTTTTTTTTTTTTAATACAAAAAAATACATGTCTCCCCTTCTTTACCAACATTAACAAGTGCAAATATATGATCAGGGTCAAAAATAATAATGCAGTGCATCTCAACTCAAATTCTGTGTACAAAATTTCAAGTCTTCATGTCAAACGGATCTCAAGTAATGGTCTGGTTGTGTTTTTCTTAATTTGACCTTGAAGAAAGTGGTCAAGGTCAAATATTTTGATGCAGTGCATTTAGTCTCGATGTTGTCTTTCCTTGTTCCAAGTTTGAAATCCTAACGTCAAAAAGTTCTCAAGTTATGACCTAGACTATATTTTCATGTTAATGATTGACCTTGACTATTAATAGGTCAAGGTGAAAAAATGTTGCCATTCACCCTTCCTCTATACCACCTCTCCATGTTCCAAGTTTGAAGTCTTAATGTCAGGGTTCTCAAGTTATGGTCTAGTCATGTTTTTTTCTATTTGACCTTGAAGAAAGGGTCAAGGTTAAAATTTTGAAGCGTTGCATCTTGTAACAATGTTTTCTTTCTATGTTACAAGTTTGAAGTCCTAATATCAAAGGATACTCAAGCTAAGGCCTGGACTCTATTTTGGTGTAAAAGATTGACCTTGACATTATAATAATTGGATCAAGGTCAAAAATTTTGGTGGCATGCATCCCTCCTTCATACCAATTCTGCATGTTCCATGTCTGAAGTCTTTTTAACAAAGGATTCTTAAGTAATGGTCTAATCAAGTTTTTTCCCTATTTGACCTTGAGGAAGAAAAGAGGTCAAGGTCAAAAATTTTGGTGTGTTGCATCTTGTATCAATGTCTTCTTTCTCTGTTACAAGTTTGAAGTCCAAATATCAAAGGGTACTCAAGCTATGGCTTGGACTCTATTTTGATGTAAAAGATTGACCTTGACCTTATGAAAATTGAATCAAGGTCAAAAATTTTGGTGGCATGCATCCCTCCTTTATACCATCTCCGCATGTTCCAAGTTTGAAGTCTTAATGTCAAAAGGTTCTCAAGTTATGGTCAGATCGTGTTTTTTTCCCTATTTGACCTTGAAGGCAGAAAGGGGTCAAGGTCAAAATTCTAATGCAGTGCATTTTGTCTCAAGGTCCTCTTCCTATGTTACAAGTTTGAAGTCCTAATATCAAAGGGATCTTAAGTTATGGGCTGAACTCTATTTTGATGTAAAAGATTGACGTTGACCTTATAAATAGGTCAAGGTCAAAAATGTTGGTGGCGTGCACTCCTTCTCAATGTCATCTATCTATGTTCCAAGTTTGAAGTCTTAATGTCAAAGGGTATTAAAGTTACGGCCTGGACAAAATTTTAATGAAGAAGAAGAAGAAGAAGAAAATCGACAAAAACAATATGTCTCCCCTGGAAGGGGAGACATAAAACTACAGAATCTGACACATTTATTCATTTTATACTTGGAAGTTCTGCCGACTACAGACGATAACGGCCAACTAATAACTACATTGTATCAGGAACCCTTGTTTTCTTCCTTTACTGGTAGTAGTTCATTAATTCTTGATACACCAAGGGGGTGGAGCATCCAAATGTACAATAACTTCCAATATCAGGAAGTTATTGTACAGAAAAAGTACAAAACTGTACAACTTCTTACCACATCACAGGAAGCTCCACCTCCTTTTGAATAAATGAAATCAATTTTAAAAACATTTTTATTACTTCTTGTAACATTAAACTGAACTTTTTTTGGCCCGTAAATGTTTTTACATTTCACGTACTTTATTTTAGCAAGTCTTCATTCTAAAAAATTGAAAATGTTATGTTTTCCTCACCCTGTGGCATAATCGGCTCAGCTTGCTTAATCGCCCTCCCAAACCCGCGCTTCATTTTGCTGTCAAGAATTTTCCGGAATTCACGAAACATTGGGTCATTACTGTCCAAAATGTTTTTGTCGAAGATGTTTTTATTTCCGAGGTGGCGCAATATCCCACACGATATGAGGTAGAGAGATCGGGGAGGGTATTCAATGCCATCTTTTCTCAGGGTTTCCACAATAAAACGCCCCAAGTAGAAATTCAACTGCTCTGCCGTCATTAAATTTAAGAGTGGTATTTCATCAACGGAATTACCATTACGTTTCTCCCACCATTCCTCGAAGACCTTGAGAGCCCACGTGGTATATTTCTTGGTGTTAGCATTCTCGTTCGACGCAATCAATTTTGAAATTTCATCATCCGTCACCGGTTTTCCAAACCCTTCACCATTATCACCGGGTTCCGATTTCACTGGTCGAGGCTTTGGATCGGAAATATCAGCTACTGGGTCCACAGGGTAGACTTTACTTTACCGGTCCCCAGATCCGCAAGATCCGTGCGCTCATTGTACTATGACGTAAGATTTACGTCACTCAACTGATTAGGGTTGGTTTTGCACATTTTTCGACTGGTTAGGGTTAGTCTTGCACCCACCTGAAAGATTAGGGTTAGTCCTTGCATAAGTTTTCGACTGATTAGGGTTAGTCTCGCATATATCCGAGAGATTAGGGTTAGTCCTCGCACATGGGTTAGTCTAGCATGGTCTAGCATCCGCCTGAGAGATTTGGGTTAGTCCTCGCATACCATCCGAGAGATTAGGGCTAGTGTCTTGTTTTTTAAGATTAATTAAGAAATTCAGTTGCATCTGTATTTTTTGCAAGATCTTAATTCAGCTTCAACGACATCTCGTTGGTTTGTTTACATGAAAAATTGGCTAAGAAACGGCACTAAGCAGCTAAGCATGCGCCGCACGCGCTTCGTTCACAATTATTTTTTGTCTACTTTTCGCTGAATAAACAACATTTATTACTTTTTTTCAGAAAACGAGGTTAAAAACTTCGTTTAAAAACGAAGTTTTAAACTAAACTTTTAACCGTATAATTCGAATTTGGGGTCAAATAGGCTTAAAACCTCGTATTTTTTTTTTATTTTTTTCGATCGCTCACGCGATCTCATATATATTGAAGTCGCCTATACGGCGACACTATATTTTAGCGCGTTTTTCTGGGGACCGGTAAAGTAAAGTCGACCGTATCTAGGTTGAAAGAACCAAACTCGATACCAATTTCACTGTCCATATTTTCGGCACGATTTAAATTCAGCTTTTCACACAGACCCTCGGATATGGCATTTTCTTCTTCAATTTCATCACATACCTGCGAGAGTTCAGTATCCGCGTATGTTAAAAAAGTCTAAAACACCTAAATCGCCCAGGTTAATGGTCGACAAATCGTCTAATACGTCCATCCTCCTCAACTTCATCGAAGTAAATGACTAACTGCGCAGAAATATTCCAAGAATATAACGAGGAATTAACGGGAAATTACTACGAAATGTCCCGATAGTCTATAGAACCAATAATATGCCGGTTGCAGAGCGGGAAAATATAACGGAATCTATCGAATGCTGTCGGCTGTATTACGAAAAACCCCGATATTTTCGCGTTTTATGTACGGAAAAAAAAAAGATACATTCCCACGCTGTTTTATGGAAAATTTTCGCCCTAATGTTCCGAGCTTTCTGATTGGTTCGTTGATACAAGTCAGTTAAATTACATTTTATCTCGTGAATCATGGATAATCAAGGAGGCGGAGACTCGTTTGCTTCGCAAACTCGTCACCGCCCCCTTGATTATCCATGATACACTCGATAAAATGTACTTTAACTATAACTTGTATAACAAACGAGATGGAATCAGCTTGTCCTCGTCAACTTTCCTTATCTATCTAGTAATATCCCACTATCAACTGCATAATAGTGTTCATATCCCCCAACTTATTTGATACTCAAGAGCATGCTCCAAGTACGATCAATTTTTAAACCGAGGCAGGGTCTGTGTTTATGCCCTCTTCACAAATTTGTATTGTTTACATATTTTTGTGATCGATCATTGTTCGTTTTTTTATCTTTTGCATTACCACCGCTCCAGTATTTTGCTTTCATAAATCAACAGACAGTGCATATTATATCTATTTCGGTAAATATGTCAAAATGCCGATTAAAGTGAAAATATATGCTTTACACGAACTGTTAAGAATAAAACTTATTCGATAAATTTGTCTTGTTTTTCTTTCTTTTGTCTTTTTAACATGTATGTTTGAAATATATTTCTAGATACTCTAGTGATTTATTAAAGATGTTCACCAGTCTTTTGACATCATCACTGATCATTTGACGCTATTTCAAAAAGCCACGTGGCAATGATTCTGTATAGGTATGTTTTGAGTAAGAAAACATAACAGTACATGTATTTACTATTTACTTCTGTATATCAAAGGCTTTCTAAACTAACAGTGATGGATCTAAATAATCTAAAAACAATGCAAACCTGTGAACAGAGCATAAATCACGGACCCCTGGAAATTCCAGAGATGGTTTAGGTGCATTGGAGGAGGAAGCATCCCCTGTCGACCTGTGAGCCCTAGGTACTGAGTGTGATCAGGTAAATATAGAATATTCCATTGTCAAATTAACTGTAAAATCGAAGGCCTAACAAATGGTATGAAACACGTCAAAATAAATGAATCAGCCAAAATACGATCAAATGATAGGTTATGCAGGGTGTATATGATAACAAAGTCATAATATCGTCCATGGAATATACGAAATGTTGATTTTAACTGAGATTTTTGAAATCCCTCTAACATCATTTTTTTCTGTCAGTAGATTGTCTCAGTTCAAAAATTGATCGTACTCAAAACTTGCTCTTGGGTATCGAATAAGTTGGGAAACGTAAAGACAGTTGATAGTGGAATATTACTACATAAGTAAGGAAAGTTGAAGTCATTTCCTTTGTGATACATTATAGTAGTTAGTTTGCCCTTAACGTCTATAGACAGTAGAACATCCAAATGTGAAATGGATGAGGCAGACTCTGTGGTGTCTTTTATTTCGAGTTTACTGACACATATGGGGTCGACATATGAATAGAAGTAACTATCATTAATTGATAGAACGTAGTTGATACATCTGAATGTCGAGCTGAAGGCCTCAGCAAGTTTTGAAGGTATTTTCTTCTTCTCGTGTACATAAGTTTCTGATTAAATTCTGTTTCATGGGAATATAAAAAAGGACGGCTAATAAAGGAGCACAATTATTTCCCACTGGAATTCCATGACCCCCGAGACAGAGGTTCTGAAATTCAGGAGTTTAGGCGGGGCTCTATAACATTTATAATCATGTTTGAGAGTTTTTAACTCAGATTTAAGAGAAGTTATTTTCCTTTGTTATACACCTCTAATAATCACTGTAAATAATGTACAGTAAAACGTCGGTATCTCGAACACTGATATCTCGAATAACATGGGTATGTCGAAGGTTCGACTGTAATTGATGGGTAAATTGAAATCAAAAATTATAAAAGAATTTATAATAAAATATATTATCAAAAAAGAATTCTCATAGGTTTTAATTGTCAGGTAACTTGGAAATAATAGTTACATAAAACTGAGACAGAAATACCTTATATGTACATTAAATATTATTGAAAGATCATGATAGGCTAATTGCCTAGGTATACATTTTTTTAGTTTGGTGATAGTAATGGAGTGCAGATAGCATTGGCATATGCAGGAAAATGTTTTTGAGCTGATTACCAGATAAACTATTTGGTTGATTCCTGATTATCCTATTTCTCTTGTCTTTGGGTTTCAGTTTATATTGTGTTGTTATGTAATTACGTTCCATAAATCCCTCGCAGGGTTGTATTATACTCAGGGACCGTTAAGGCTCTTTGGTCTTTTGATTATTGTTTATCTTCACATTTCAGTTCAAGTATTGATGGTAGAGTAAGTATGTGTAATTTGTGATTTTAAAAATCTGACTCTTTGATATCAAAAAATCATCTAATTCAAATTCTTGATATCAAGATTTTTTTTTTTGGATAACAATTATCATTTTTTTTTATCAAGAATTCGAAATGTTGATATCAAGATTTCTTGTTTATAATAAATTTAAACAAATGGAAAGTTCCTAACGTCCTAGCAAACAGAATTTCTTTTGTGCGAACAGTACTGGTATTTCTCACATATATTACAAAAAAAATCTTTTATTCTAAAATTAATATTGTCAAATCAATCAATCATACAAACCTAACCCCTCCAGGCACGATGTTAAAAAAGACACAAATACTATCAAAAAATAAAAAGAAATTAAAGCCTTTTAATAATTCTTTTTAAAGAATACTGGGCTATAAATTGTCCAATTCATATGCATTTTTTTTTTTTTGGTTAAAATTCAGGGATAATTATATAACCGTGAAAAACGGAGACAAAGTTTTTTTTACCCTTGCAGCCCTTTCGTATGTCTATCTGACTGTCTGCAAAAGCTTTAAAATTTTAAACTTTTGTAGGTAAACTCTTCAAATCTATTGGTCAGTTTATGATTATAGACGGTGCAGCTCCTTATTGGCCCCCTCAAAGCTTTAAAGAAATTTATTTTTCGATTAGAATACCAATAAAACTGACAAATGTGTCGCAAACATGGTTTTAGACGCGTCCATAGTCTTTCCATCTTGAATTGCGCAACAAATTTTCGCCTGAGATGTGGTTAAATTGTTTCCAATCCTGTGTTAATGAAGGGACATGATTTCAAATAATGAGAAAAAAAACCACCCTTATAATGTTTATATATTGAAAAAAGGTAGCCAGATCCAAACACATCATATCCCAGTTCTATGGAGGCTTAATGATAAAAAAGAGGAGGGTGACATATTTAAACATGTATATTTTAATATCCATAAAAATTAAAACTTACCAATGTTAAAAAACTGCATAATAAATGCTTTTTACAAGTGATTTTTTTTTTATCATCCTACCTTTTCTGTTGCCTCTCTGATAAATTGCTTGGTATAAAGGTCTCCAGTCGGGGGCATGGTCAAGACCCATTTTATTTCGTTTTCTCTTAATGGTATCTTTCTCTCATTAAGATATTTTAGCAGACGACATTTAAGGAACTTTATAACTGCCGAAAATACATCCTGTGCTACCATTTCTTTTCCGTCCACAGATTTTATTGACATTCTATTTGTTAGTGGTTCCTATGAAAATAAATAAAAAATATATTAAATATATTTAAGCGGCTAAATGTTATGCAAATATGACTGAGTATAGGAGCAACAAAAAATTGTTGAACCCGAAAACTAAAATGTCCGAAGCCAAGGGCTGAAAGAATTTTTTTTCCGAGGGGTCAAATCAATCAAATTTTGCCTGAATCTCAGTCTATTAGGCCTTTGTTTCATCCACCATCTGCATATATAATGGTTTACAAATCGAAAAAACCACAGGAGTCTTGTCAATGATAAAGATATTTTCATTAAATAAAAAAGAGTAATACTTGTTTTTATTAAAGGTATTTTTTGTATACTGAAAATATCCGTATAAATTGATAAGTATGCCGACTTATTTGATAATTTGTGACATAAGTGGTCAAATAATATTGAAGTTGGACTAATATCGGTGTCATAGCCAGTTTTGCAGAGCGATGCCTCCCCAAGTGAGATTTCCCCAGGAAGAGTGAGAATTCCACAAGGGGTGGAAAACACATTCTAGAGCCATACTTCCTCCACAAAGCTTTATTTCTACTCTGGAAATGCTGCTCTAGGATGAAGCTTTTTCGGGGGGGGGGGGGGGAGGTTTACTCTTAACTACGTCTAGAGCCATACCCCCCCCCCCCCCTGGAAGTATCGTTCTAGATGGTACGACTTTTCAACACAACCATTTTCCATGATAAATTGAAGTTCAGACTCTTTGACCTCATAGACAGCTGCTTTTTCAATAAAAATGGAATTCGTAAATACACTTACCTTACTATTGGTCATTTGCAAAATTATTTTTGTTAAAAACATTCTGATTGTACACACAAGTACTCTGAAGTTGATATTAAAAATGCTTGAGTGTTTGATTGACAGTATCTACGTAGTTTTGATGATTAGGTCTTCCACCAATCATTTGGAATTTCCATGGGTAACAATTGCTCCCCGTTATTAGCAGACCTATTTTTGTATTCATTTGAAGCAGAATTTTTTTTAAAAAATTCTGCATGAGAAGAAGAAAACACTTGCTGTGGCCTCCAACTCGACATTTAGATATATCAACGACGTAATATCAATTTTAACTTTTTACAATATTTACTTCCATTCATATGTCGACTCGATATATCCCAATGAGCTTGAAATAAAAGATACCCATGATTCTGACACATCTGTTTCATATTTGGATATTTTACTGGAAAAAGATGGTCATGGAAACCTTACAACAAAGTTTTTTTTATGATAAACGTGATGTCTTCAACTTTTCAATCGTCAGCTTCCTTTACTTATGTAGCAATATACCCTTATAACCTGCATATGGGGTTCATGTCTCATAATTAATTCGATACGCAAGAGCATGCCCTACGTATGAGCAAGGTCTAAAACAAGACAATCTATTGACAAACAAGTTGATGAAACAGGAATATCAACAGTCATGATTTCGCAAGTTCTATAGTCGAAACAATGACCTTGTCAGCAAATACAACCTATCATTAAGTCAAATGCTGAATGACGTTTTTCATACTAATTGTTAGGCCATTATTTACACACTGATTTGTCTACGGATTTTTTCCTTTTTTCCAATTATGACAAGGAGCACACGGCGGGTGTGACCGTCGGCAGGAGATGCTCACTCATCTATGGCACCTGGTCCCACCTCTGATGTTTTTGGAGGTCCGTGTTTGCTCTGCTCCTGATTTATATTGTTTGAATAAACTTTGGGCTTGAATACAGTTCGTTATTTCCATGTTTCAAGGAGTTCCCGACCGTTCACGGTAGCTCAGTCGGTAGAGCGCTCGCTCCGTGATCGGGAGATCGTGAGTTCGAATCTCGGCCGCGACTGACCTAAGTCGATAAAAAATGGGTAGCAACTGTTCCTTCGCCATGCGCTCGGCACTTTGAAGTGAAAGTTGCGGGTCCTTCAGATGAGACCTTAAAAACCGAAGCCCCGTGTCACGGCAGGCGTTGGCACGATAAAGATCCTTCACTGCTCAATGGCCCTGAGTGCCGAGTAAAGGTCAAAATTTGAAGGCCTTCACCGGTATATGGTGACGTCTCTATATGAGTGAAAAATTCTCGAATGGGACGTAAAACAATATACAATCAATCAATCAAGGAGTTCCCTCCTGTAAGCTCCGTTGTCAACTTACTGGATAGGAAAAAGAGCAAATAAGTTTGATAGCTTATCTTAATTCTGGTTGTAACACGTTATTAAATTGGCTGAAAAATTAGTATAATTGTATAATTTATGTTGCCTACATTACAATATGACTGACGTCAAAAATAAATCAATTCGTTTGACGGTGAGTCCCTGAATTTTAAGTCATTTTTTAGGGGAAATCTTTTTCTGTTTACACTACATATCGTACAAGTAAAATTGATGCAAAGCATCAAATCGGCCGCAAACAAAATTAAGCATTTTAAAAAGTACTTTCTCAAATAAACATTCAAGAAAAGCTTAAGATATTCAGCTGAAAGAGTAATCATTTTTATTTCAAACTGTCTTCCAAAGAAGGGGGAAGAGACACAAAATGCAAGATAAATAATAATAATTCAGTGCAATTGTTCATCAAATTGATTTATCGATAAATTAATAAATTATAAAAATATACATGTATTGTCATGAAAATGAAGCTTAATTATAATTATCTGATGAGATATTAGGCATTTGTCCTTTCACATTCAGTTGTAAATATCCAAAAATCAGCACACACTTTACTTTTAAAGGGTTATCACAGGAAAAACAGATATGTAAATATATAGTGTAAACTGTGCCAACCCAGGTTATACAGTATTACTTGGGTAGCTATTAAATTCATTCCATAAGTGAACATCGAAAGGTCACACATAAAGAATGATCTATTCAGAAGGGATGCTTTATATATTGAAGATGAAAGCCCCCCCCCCCCCCCCTTTCCAAAAAACATTGCCAGCAAACATTTGCTGCAAGTCTGCAGCAGACATTGTTGCAAACTTGCTGCAAACATTGCTGCAAGCTTACTGCAATGAAGCCAAAGAAACCATGACAACTTACACAAAGCCTTTGTGTTTGCAGCAAGTTTGCGGCAAGTATGCAGCAAGCTTACAGCAACTATTTTATCACGCAAATGAGGTTTGCTCCAAGTCTGTGTAACCGGTTCTTGTAGATCAAATATAGACATAGGTATACAAGGTTGGATTCTTATTTATTCCGTGGAGATAGTTGATTTCAAACTGTTGAATTTATAGATGAAATAAATGTTTTAATCAACCCTAAAATAACAATAACAACCTATAAATACATAGACAAAATATAAACAAGCACATGCACTTTACAACACAAAACGATCACAATTTAAACACATAAAACATTCATTTAGGCCATTACTAAAATACACTTCGAATTAATAGTTATAAATTATATTTCTCTATACTGAAATATTTACAATACTTTAAAAATATGAGTTTAACATACCAGTGTATGGAACTGAGTGATGACTTTAAGAATTTACATGATGACCTAACAGATTAATAAATTATAAAATCATAATAATTCAAACCCAGATCTCAATTCCAAAGATCTACATGAATTAGATAAAAACATAACTTGCTCCTACTTTACAACATCAGTCTTAACTTTAATAACTTTAGAACTTTCACTCTAGCATATTCATACTCATTTAGCAAGTTTAAATTAAAAATACTTTATTTTCATTCATTCTCTTTAATTTTAGTTTATGATCATTAGATGTGTTTTATAAAAGATTTACTTACAGTTTATGGGTGTTTAATATACTCCAAAACATCAAATTTAAATAATCAAACACAGATCTCTGAACACACCCTTCTCAGACAGTATCTCTGAATGGAATAATAAAACAAAGGTTTCCCGCCTGAATGGACATCTCTGACCAAACAATGCCAACTGACCAATAGAATGTATAAAAACAGATAATACCCTTATTTATAAATAGAATAATCCATATATCTACCTTAACCCATCGTCTTTGGGTTAAACCACTATTTAAATAGGGATGTTTATGATTTTAAACATAATTATAAATAAATAACAATATATTAGTAATGCATGCCCAGCGCTTATGTAAATGTATGGATGAATGAATGAATGAAATTCCTGAAATAAAACATATAGCATTAATTAAAATAAAATAAAACTAAGTACAACTACCACATCTGCAGCAAACATTAGATTTTCCAAATATGGAAACCTTGCTGCTAACTTGCCGCAAACATTGCTACACACATACAGCAGACATTGCTGCATGCTTGCAGCAAACATTGCTGCATACTTGCGACAAACACTGCTGCAAACTTTCAGCAAAAATTGCTGCAAAAATTAAAGCTAATTTGCAGCAAATCTGTAATCAGTTATTGTTTTAGCACAATCCTGCATATAAGCAGCAAGTTTGCAGAAAGCTTTGTCGTGACCTTAATTACATAGAAAATCCAATATATTTGTTTCAAATGATGCTAGTTTCTTAAGAGTTGAAAGTCTATCTCTATGTTCCTGGACAATGTTCATATTCATAATTAAAATGTAATAAAAAGTGTTTATTTCTGACATATACAGAAAATTAAAGAACCTTTGCACATATCTTTTAAAATAAAAGTTTAAAAAACAGTATAGGTACCTATTTATATGAAAACATAAAGACATTTATGAAAATTGGTTTGGAATTGGAACTTTAATACATTAATGAAACATTCAAATGTGATATTAAAATAAAGATTACAATTTATAAACAAATTTGATCTACATTAGTTACTTATATATGCTTTAAAGAGATAATTGTGTAATATTAAAAAAAATCACATCTTACCTATTAGATGTTATAAAAAGATGCAGAATGTGGTTTATTGAGATGAAAATAACCACATAACAAGAACCATTAATTATTTCTTGATGTATAATTGTTTTGCAGTTTTAAAAAATGTCTATGATTTTACTTATTTTAATACAATTAAAGAAGTTATAACAAATAGTTTTATAGATAAATTCAATGAATTAAAGAATTTACTGAGGCATCCATAATTTTTTCAGTATTGAAATTGTTGTGGACACTACAATATATTGAAATATTGCTATATGACACCATATTTGGTTTTAATGGAGTAAACTGAAAATCTTAATCTCTAACTAGTTCTATATGTACAGTAAATGGTGTTATATTATAGGGAAATAAAAAAGGCTAGTGAAAAATGGCTATCCGGCCTGGAAAATAAAACCCATATATATACCAGTAAGTTTGAAGTGTTATCTTGTACAAAAATCACCATTTGTTATCTTAATCCAGTAAACTAATTGTATTATCAAAGGAGCAAAATATTAGAGAAGTTTTTTACATTTCAAAAATATTTAATGAAATAAAAAGTGAAAATAATAAATGAATGTGGTATATAGTTATTACTGTAGTGTCCGCAACACAACTGTATTAATTAGAACTAGACTTATTAATTCACAATTAACATCTTGATATATTCTTTAGTTTCCACTTATTCAGTTTTAAATACCTCACGAAAATTAACTTTCAATATATAACATAAGACTGACAATTGAAAGATTTTGAATATTATGTATAAACAAGTCGTTATGGGTGTTATTCAAAGTATGAAGTTATAGTTCCACTAAGTTTTGTAACCTTACATATTTGTATTGAATATTTGGACAATTATAGTGATGATCAATTGAAATCATGTTACATTTCTTTGAAGAAATTGTGAATTTATTTAAAAAGCTGTTGCGGACTCTACAGAGTTGCGGACTCTACAAAACACAATATATTTGCCAGAATTCCAAGCAACACTGAGCTAAAGTCTGATATTTTTTGGTAGATAGATTAGTAGCTGTACTGGCTTCTTACGTGTAAAATAAAAGAAGTATAATTCATAATGCATTCCAGAATAAGAACGTGTTGCGGATACTACAGAATTTTGGGACATTTTTGTAAGAAGAAAATGTATCATTTTCTAAAGTTTTGAAGAATCCACTCAAACTTTTCTTTATTGTTTCATTTATCATTTAACTCTAATTTTAAAATGAACCTAAAGTAAGAGTAATGCATTAACATATATTTTTTTAAACTTCAAGTTCAAACAGTAGAATTTTATTAAATTTCATAACGTATCTGCATTTTCACACATGTAAACGTTATTTCGCTAATATTTTGTTGATTTACATACAGTAAATTGCATATAAAAGAGGGATAATTTCACAATGATTTGACATCTATAACTAAGAGTTTCTATTGTAAATCTCCTGAAACAAAAACTGGAAAACAAAGCCATTTTTCAGCTGCAACAGCATAACGCAAAATATACCCCATATTTTAGGTAGTAAATCTTTAACATTTTTATTGTCTAGAACATGGGAGTGTTATATATCATTTAACTTGTTAGGGGTACCATTTTGTCATAATTTGGTCATAATTGTTAAGGGTTTAATCATATATTTTGATGCAGAGTGCATTATAACATAAGTGAGTATACTGTGAAAATGGCGTCTAACATTAAAAACAGACATTTTTCAGTCTTTTTCATCGAACACATAAATATAACTTACCCCCTTATGAAAGAGTTTCTTTTGGAATTTGTTGAAAAAATACCATTCCTCCTGTTTTCCTTCTTTAACTAGTTCTGAATATTTATGTTCAGCTTCATAACCAAAGGAGTGGGGCTCCCTATTTTTATTGAACAGGACGTCGGTGAGAGTTTTGTGGGACAGATTATGGAAATTTGACGTCCAATTTTCTGTACTTATGTTCAAAGGGTTTCTTTCATATTCTGATAGAAGGCTAAAGGCATAACCACTGTAAGTGTTGCCGATGTCTATGGCTACTACTGCATTATATTCCATGTCATTAGACTCTAAAATAGAAATAAATTTAGATATTTTAGTACGAAAAAATAGTATTGCTTTATTTTTGCATTGTCCTTAGTATTCCATCTCACAACTTATGAATGTTTGTTTCATATTTATTAGTCATTATTATGCATGCAATTACTATCTTGCTTATAACACCTCCAGAACTAGAAAAATGAGTAATTTCGTGTAGATCACAAAATATTTAAACTTCAATTTAAAACAGCGTCACTCCGTTAAATGAAATTTCTTTTAATCATATAAATAGTATCCGTGTGTCCAGGAACTATTGCTAATCTCAAAACTCGGAAGCATTTGTTTTTTTACAAAGACATCTTGTTTCATTCCAAATTTATTTTCATTTAGTGTGTCGTTTTCTTGCTTGACTGATCATAAAGTAATTATGCACTATATATTTTTAAAAAGTGAACAAGGGCACCGCAGGCAGAAGCAAATGCAAATCAAAATTCATTGTTTCAAACTTGTCAATGCCAACTACCTTTGACTTTTTTTTTTACCCTGAAATCAATAATCATATCCCACTAGTTACTATATAATGCTTCTTTCAGCATGTGTAATACTGATAGTGAAGTTTAACATGTATTCTTCAAAGGATTCTTCAAAGGATATTCACAATTGGATGGAAATGCCCCTTCCTCTTGAAATCATGCATATATCTTGTGAGACTAAAAGGTTAAATGTTCTCTCTATTATACACGTATTTCAATAATTTTGACAGTTTTTCAAACATGTAATGTAATGTATGAGACTAGGGTAAAGTTATTCATTCTACAACCCGATAGTGCACGATTTTGATTTTTTAACTGCTTTATACAATTAATAAAGTTGGAAAAGGCTTTCTCGAACGTGTTCAAGAACTGTTGCTTCCACAAAGATATCATACTGGTTGCTATTTTTTTGATAACCACAATTTTCATACAAAATATTACTCTTATTATGAATGTTATATTTTCCGTTTCATGTACATGTATTATTTTATTGTTAAATAAATATACATGTACAAATGATGTAATTAATTTATTTGATTTAACTTTAAGTATTGTTTCTTGTATAAATCTATAAATCTACGTTGCATCCTTTAATCTCCGCTTTTAGCGAAATCATTGAAAATGACTCATCAACCTATGTCTAATTTGCATTTGTTGGTACTCGACAATGACGGAATGTTGACCGAGTTAAATCCACATTACGGGTACAGTATAATTGAAATAAACTTTTATCAACTGAATTGCGAAAATAACAAACATTATTCATGCTCAAAGTTTAAACACTACAAATTGTGAAGTGAGCAAACAAGAACTTTTGAAAACATCAGACGTGAAATCAGTGTCATGGGGAGTAGGCATCATCTTTCGATTGGTCACCGCCATGTATCCTTCGTTGTAATCAGATAAACGAAAAATGTGTTCACAATTCAGTAAGAAAATAATGAACTAACAATCTATATGAAAGACACAAGTCAACATTCGAGCTAACAACATAATATATTATAACAAGATCATTGCATTGACCACAGAATTTGCGAAATGTTGGCTTTTAAACGAAATTGTCGATACCATTGTGTCATCAACTTATTCGTCAGCAGTCTGCCTTGTTTTAGATATTGTTCGTAAGAAAACATGCTCTTGCTCATCAAATCCACTGACGAAATAAACCCTATATATACCCTATATGCAGGAAAAAATGATACATTGCTACATAAATAAGGAAAGTTGATGAAAGAAGAGTTGGAGTCATCAGTTTATCATAAACTTTTAAGCTTTGGGTTTAGTTTACCTCAATGTCTTTTTTGAGTACAACATCCAAATATGTAATGTGTCAGAATATGTGGTGTCTTTTATTGAGTTTAATGGGACATAACAAATCAATGTTTGAATGTTTATTGACAAAACGTCATCAATATATCTAATTGTTATACTGGAGGTCACAGCAAGAGACTTTTTTTTACACTAGATCGCAAACATGGAAACAAGTGTCGGATTTTGTTTTAAAGAATAATAATGTAAATTGTGAAGATATCAAACATTGACAAATCTCAAAAATCTGTAAACAAAACGAAACATATGCATGTAGATGTATTGACAAATGTGCAATGGTAAGGACATAGCCCTATCAGTATCTATTTACAAAATGATTTTGACAAATATGGTGTAATATAGTAGTCGAACTAAACACCTCCATCACAAAAGAGCGTACCTTTTGTTCGGAAAGACTTTCAATTGCTGAAAGATTGAACTTAAGTGTTCTGATTTTCTAAGTGCTTGAATAATAAATGGTTGGGTTTTTTTTTTGGAGTTAAGAATATTTTAAGTACTTAAATGCAATTTTTATGCAAAAAAACTTAATCAAGTTTTCTGAATCTAAGCTCAGTTTAATCTGCATTAATCTTACTCTTGACAAATGCTTTCCCAAAGTTATCTAAATAGGAACAGCAAAGTTTATTTTGCCCGTTTTTCTAGATTTTCTGTATAATATGCAAATCTAAATACAAAAAAGTAAGAGAGTGAGAGAGAGAGAGAAAGAGTATACATATAAGATGATGACACAAGATATCAACCATCTCGTTTAAAGTCGACATTTCGCAAATTCCATTTTTGATACAATGACCTTGTTTGCAAAATTAACACAATCTATCGTTAAGTTGAATGTTTACTGGATTTTTTCATTTACCTGATCAACAACAAGAACAAGGCAGGTTTTACCGGTGGACAGAGTATGTTTTTTTCCTCCATGGCACCTTATCCCACCCCTGTTTTCACTTTTCAGAGGTCCATGTTTGCTCTGCTCATAATTTGTATTGTTTAAATTGGATTTTGGGTATGGTTTCTGTTCTTTTTTTTCACATGCCATTGATGATACTTTAAATGATCTATAGATATTTGAAAAGTTTTCGCCGTATCTAAATCAACAGAACACTGTTTTCAATACTCAGTTTGTTTTATAAACAGAAACATAAGCTGATTTGAACAAAATTAGGCCACTGTGCTTTTCCAGAAATTGTCAGCGCACTGAGAATTTTTCAATTACATAGTTTTTGGTGCAATGAATTATGAATTTACTGGCAGAGTGCATTTTGAGTCTGCTGAAATAGCATTTTTTAAACCCCGAAACAGCTAAATAACATTTTACACATGCTTTACCCTAATCACGAAAATAGGTCACAAAATTTTTACCCTAGTCAAAAATTTGCATTACCCTAATCTTGATCAAATATTCTACCCGTAATTTGGTTTTAACCAGCACAAATCATGCATGCAAAATTTTTGCAATAGGTGCGTACTTCTATTTAAAATAATTAAAATAAAACCATCCGTTACATAATGTAAGTCTGTATAATGCGTAAACTAAGTGCAAAAGGACAAGTGCACTTAAGCAATGCTTAGTGGGCCCTTTTCAGTGCCGTATTACTTTAGAATATATTACCAAATCGTTCTCTATTGGTAATAGTTAAACACAAGTGGATATTTCTAATTAAAATCACGTTAAAACATCACCTAAATCAGCATGGATTTGAAACAAATGAAGATTTTTAAATGCCTATAGATACCCCAAATCTGGAAAAGTCATACCGAACCTATTTTGAGTTTCGTTTATTTAAATCAAGGGGAGGAGACATTTAAATCGGACACTTGAACAATCTGATGGTGGATCATTGACGGGCGCGTTTGCCGAATGATATTACTTTTTACCTGAGAAAAAGAATCGAACGAAGTTGTATAGATGCCTGTAGCCATAGTAATCAAACTAAGAAATTTGCACGCTTGCATTTGAAATAATACAATAAGTTTTAACATTAGTTCCTTTAAATTTTAAACTGAAAAAAATTGTATTTAGGTGGCTTTCAATACCGGTGCCATAGTCTTGCATGAATGTTAAAAATGTTTGACGCTTTTATGTATAATGACATTTTAACGACACTAAACTCTCCCACATGTAACCCTCCCGTGTTCCTAAAACCAAATACATACAAACTTCTCTATGCGGCATGACTTCGATATAATGATACAAAACATGACTATCTTTTACAGTGAGCACCTTTGACGAATGTTTACCTGGGTAGAACCCACGTGACTACCGGTATTTTAAATAATTTATTCCACGGGTGGGTTCAACATAGGTCATACAGGTAAATAGCTCTCGCTTGCTATAGGAAAAACATTGAACTTTTCATACATTTTTTATATTTTAAGTACAAGCCTAATCTTGTACAAATTTCCTACTTTCACCCAAGTTTTATAAATGTATAATGCGGTTTTTTTTCATTCGCACAAGTTTGTACAACGTTAGGCTGACAGTAAACTAAAGCTTTGAAACGAATGACCGTCCTCGATTTACTATTGAAAATCATGAATGTTGGCTGACCCCTACCACATTGTAGGGCTTTGCTCTTTGTATATTCATGAATTTCAGCGATAAAATTTGTTGAATCTTATGCTTTAGATATCAATTGATGATCTGAGATGAAAAATTATGTTTAATTTGATTCTTCATTTTTTCACATTTTACCGGGGCCCATAAGTGCACTCTTTGCCTGTCGCCATCTTGGACTAGGGTAACGCACTTTACCCTAGTCCGTTTCTACACATCAGTGTTTGTTAATCATAAAGAAAAAAAATATCAACTTACCTTATGCAATGCGCAACAACTTTAACCTTACAGTATCATATAAAACAAATCATAGTGGAATAAAACTAAACTATTATCAGGATCTATATTTTAGTCTGTATTGTATTTCTGCATTTTAGTTTCTAGGCACCTATATCAGTATATCCTGGCCCGATGATCCGTAGCGAACGGGTGTTGCTAAAACGCGGAGCGGAACGGAAAACGGAAAATATGATTCGAGGTTAAATCACTTTAAATATATAAATCATACCAGAAACAGTATACAGCATATAAATTTTTCATATTTAACAGGCCCGTAGGAAGCAGTTTCACTTTGAGGGGGCACAATCATACATTTTCAGTTGAGGGGGCACTATCGACTATATACCAAAATTCCTTGACAAGCAAAAAAAAAAAAAAAAAAAAAAGATCATCAGACGTTATTAATGAGGGGGCACAACAAGCATACATATAGTAGCTCTGTTTTCTATAGTATTCTATATATCGGCAAAATTATTGGGGGGGGGGCACGGCCCCCCGGTTCCTACGGCCATGTTTAATCCTTAATTATCAAAATGCGAGTTGATTTAATCATGTTCATTCTCTTATTCATGAAGATCTCTGAACAAAGACAAAGCACAGGGTACGAAAAAAAGGAACAAAAAATATCTAATGCCGTGCACATATACATGAAACATGTTGCGCTAAAATATGGATGAGTGGGAAAACTTCATTGAAGATCACTTTGATCAATATGAACGACAGGTATTCGATATCCTTATGAGCCGTATGAGCCAACTAATCCAATAATTTTCAATTCATATGTACCCATGCACTTTAAGCGTAGATAACGTACATCTCTGCACCTCCCACCCCCATACTGAAATATAACAACTCTAAATTTTTTTCGAAAGTATGTAATTTCCCCATCCATCTTTACGTTATTCTGTGCTATCAGTTTGTGCTATTTTGCACAATTTGACCATATGCATGTATGCTATCTTTCTTAAATCCCCGTTTCAGATCCCTATGTATGGCACGCCAAATTCACAAAAATGAGCTAATCATAGTTTCACAGTTGATAAACTAGGTTTATCGACTGAAAACTATAGTTTACAGACCGTAAACTATAGTTAACGATGATAATCTATATTTCACATATGTAAACTATAGTTTACACGATAATCTATGTTTCACAAGCGTAAACTATAATTAACACGGAAAACAATCATTTGCTACTGCAAAATATAGTTTATCTGATAAATATAGTTTCACGATTTGTAAACTATGATTTACAACTCTAAACTATACTTAACAAATGTAAATTATAGTTTAGGCTTTGTAAAGTATACTTTACAGACATACAAAGCGCCAAATTCACAAAAATGCGATAAACATAGTTTTACACTTGAGAAACACAGTTTAGGAACAGAATCTCTTATTTTGTATCGGAGATGCACAATTTTCTGTGAAACTAGATTTCACGACTCTAAACCATAGTTTACGATCAAAACTATAGTTAACAATAGTTTTTTTTTTTTTGTAAATTATAGATCGGCTAATCCTAGTTACAGCATTATAAGATTTTGCTATGTAACGACAATTGTTGTTAAATATATATGCATGTATATTTCTTGTTGGCGTCATAAGTAAATGTTCTATTATTTTAAAGCAAATCTAGTTGGAAATAAAAAGAAAAATGACTGGAAAATTATTGATTAAAATTTTATTTTTTTTTTATTTAAAAGAGAAACATAGAGACCGAAATGCGTGATCTGTCAGTAATAAAATACATGTATATCTTATATTCATCTGTAAATAAAGACATAACACAGTACATGTAACATTGCAGGCGTGGAATTTATTTTTCAACAACCGAATTCTCTTCATACATAAATAAAAGTGGCCTTTCACGGAACAAACACAACAAATATTTGGGACTTCTCTCTCATTCTCTCTCTCTTAAATTCAAAGGAGGAAGTTCAAACCCCAACAACCCTATCTATATCCGCCACTGCATTTCCTTTGTTTTGGTGATGAGATGTGGCGGGAAAATGCTTGGCACATTGTAAAACGCGCTTCACCCTCCTCTGCTTGAGCAAAAATCTCGTAATATTCTGTCTTTTAAAAAATTAAAATTTTATCATATTTCTAAAAATTTCCCCATAGGAAATGTATATATACACGACATTTTAAAACAAATACAATTAATCCTGTTTAAATAGAGAAAGTAATTATATTGATTATATATAACTCGGTCTTTGCTTTAGATAATGCCCAACACGTGTCCTTAATATTCTCCGCACTGATAAAACCTATACCTATTATGGCTTCTCGCGATTGGTGCCGCGAAATTTCGAATTGAAAACTATCGTTAACAGTTAACAGGTGTTTAGATTCATAAACTATATTTAACAACTCTTAACTATAGTTTACGAGTGTGAATTATATTTTATTACGATAAACTATGATTGGCAAATGTGAATCATAGTTTAGCTCTCAAAACTATAGTTTACGATCGATAAGTATAGTTTACGTCTGTTAAATATAGTTTGTGAGTATAAATGACAGTAACTATAGTTTACAACCGAAATCTATGGTTAACGAATGTAAAACATAGTTTATCTGATAAATATAGTTTCACGATTTGTGAAACTATGATTAACAACTCTTAACTATAGTTCACGATTGTAAATTATAGTTTACAGATGTGAATCTATGTTTATCAACAAAATCTATTGTTAACGTTTAATTACAGACAGATAAACTTAGATTAGCATTCGTAAACTATAGTTAACAACCGTTAAATATAGTTTTACAGATGAAAACTATAGTTAACGAATCGTTAACTATAGTTCACGGTTTGTAAACTATAGTTTACAGTCGATAAACCTAGTTTATCAACTGTGAAACTAAGTTTTGCTAATTTTTGTGAAATTGGCGTGCCATACCTATGGATTGCATCAACACCCCTGTAGTGTAATTTTTTTTTTAAATTGTATCCTTTATTCTTCCAACAATCTATTGGAATCATCATGGGTACCAATTGCGCCCAGTTATTAGCAGACCTATTTTTGAATTCATATGAAGCAGAATTTATTAAAAATCTTTTACGTGAAAAGTAGAAAACACTTGCTGTGGCCTTCAACTCGACATTTAGATATATCGACGACGTATTGTCAATTAACAATGGTTATTTCCATTCTTATGTCGACATGATATATCCCGCTGAGCTTGAGATAAAAGATACCACAGAGTCTGACACATCTGTTTCATATTTGGATATTTTATCAGAAAAAGACGTTAATGATAATCTAACAACAAAGCTTTATGATAAACGTGATGACTTTAACTTTTCAATCGTCAACTTCCCTTATTTATACAGCAATATACCCTTATCATCTGCATACGGGGTTTATATCTCTCAGTTGATTCGATACGCCAGAGCATGCTCTACGTATGAACAATTTCTAAAACGAGGTAAGTTATTGACAAACAAGTTGATGAAACAAGAATATCAGCAGTCTTGTTTGAAGTCATCATTTCGTAAGTTCTATGGTTGATACAATGACCTTGTCAGCAAATACAATCTATCATTAAGTCAAATGCTGACTGACTTTTTCATACTATTTGTTAGTAGGGCTGGGACGATACAACTTTTTCTATATCGATACGTATCCCGATATTTGAGCCACGATACGATATGTATCACGATATGTTTAATTGGTTATAAATTCTTTTTTTATATTGAAATGAACAAAACATTTCTTCACAAATAAGAATAATTTATTCAAAGAAGTTGCATATCTGTTGTAAAACTCAATTATTTTGCACAAGTGGTCTTAATTATTATGTATTTCATATTTATATTTATATTAAGCATATTTATTTTATATATTAAACCCAAAATGTTAAGTAAACAAAGAAAAACACAAGTCAGAATTTTTTGGGCGATATGTCGATATTTCTTCATACGTATCGATATGCGTATCATCCTCACATTGAATCGATATTATCGATATCTCGATATATCGTCCCAGCCCTATTTGTTAGGCCATTATTTACATACTGAATTGTCGACGGATTTTTCCGTTATTTCCCGATCATGACAAGGAGCACACGGCGGGTGTGACCGGTCGGCAGGGGATGCTTACTCCTCCATGGCACCTGATCCCACCTCTGATGTCTTAGAAGTCCGTGTTTGCTCTGCTCTTATTTTGTAATGTTTAATGGACTTTTGAGCTCGAATACTGTTCGTTATCTCCACTATTTCAATTATGCCAGTGATTGTTGTCTCTAACACAAATTAATATAATATACTCTGTGTTTTTCTTTCACTCCGCCTGTTTCGAAACAACATTTTCCCTTTCATAATCAATAATGATGATTTTGTCTTTGACGAATAAGTCATTTTTTAAATTCAGATTTGGATGAGTGACGTACAAATGAGCCATTCTGATATATAATTTGGATGTGAGTCTAATTATTGTGCATTTTATTGACCATTGCATGTATATGCCGCATGTTTTGAGGGGAAAATCTGAATAAATCACATTGTTACAATAACTTTTAATTAGATATGAACTACATGTATTAGAAAAAGAATATTGCTTCCTTTGTCTGAATTATACCTGTGCATAGTGAAAAACGAGACATCATATTTTCCGTTTTCCGTTCCGTTTTCCGTTCCGCGTTTTAGCAACACCCGTAGCGAACGGTTAAATAGGGTAACAGGCTAGAATGCCTCAGTGTTTTAATTAAAGATAATGAACTCATAAAAAATATGTGAAACAACGTGATGAAAAAATATTCAATTGATACGAAAATACATTGAATCGGATGTACAAAGTTTGTGCATAGTCTTATTGCAACCTTAATTGTAAAAACTATCTTTTCTTTTGATTTTCCTCTCATTAAGGATAATCTAGATAATTTATTTACAGGTAGAATAAAATACTGAGTTCATTTCAACCCTTTATAATGAGTGCAAAAAAAACTATCTTCGTTGTAATCATTGACGAGTACATGAAGGTTTGACAGGTTATTTACATATTCTTTTACAAAAAGGATTAAAAGATATTAAAATTAGTTTCTGTGACGCTCCCGGCAAAAATCTCTCCATGAAGCTATATTATGACGTAATGTCAAAAAACGCGTCTATAAAGTGACATAAAAACACTTCTGTAGCAACCACTATTGAAACAAGGTCCACAATTATATTTATTATTTCAATAGTGGTTGAGAATGCGTTTTAAAACCAAACTCAGTTGCAACCACTATTGACATAATGTTCACTTTTGAAATAATTATTTCAATAGTGTTGAAAACAATGTTGCAATCACTATTGAATAACGTTCACTATTGAAATAATTATTTCAATGGTGGCTAAAAATAAATTTCAAACTAAAACAAGGTTGCAACTACTACTGAAATAATGCTCACTATTGAAATAAAAATTAGGATCAATTGTTCTTTATGTTTTCTAATTTACTAAGCTCAAGATACGGCATGTAATTGTATTTTTCTTTCTTTAGTTAGAAATACGAGTACTATTAATACATCTTTAATTTGACCAAAGTATCTTAAACTCCATCAAAGTACGAGTATGCCATCTTTATATGCAAGCTTCCGATGATGTTTTGTTGAAATAAGGCCGACTAGGAGTAAACCAACAGATAGTTCTTAATGCTACTATGTTTCTTCATTCATGCATTTTCAATATTATACTTCTAATGTAAAGTGGTTTCTCTGATATACATCATTCATATTTAGAATTAGGTAATCTGAATCACTTAGGTCAAACCGGTCACGGTAGCCTAGCGGGGGGGGGGGGGGCGTTCGCTTTGCGATCAGGAGGCCCGGGCTCCATTCCTCTTTCACAGCGCCGCGTCAAACCTAAGACGTAAATATAGGTAGTGACTATTCCTTTGCTAAGCGCCCGGTATTAGAAGTGAAAGTCACGGGTCTTTCGGATGAGATCTTAAAAACCTAGTTCCCCTGTCACCGTAGACGTTGGCACGATAAAGAAACCTCACTACTCAATAGTCCTGAGTGTCAAGTATTCATGTATAGGTCTAAATTTTAAGCCCTTCACCGGTATATGGTGAGTGAAAAACTCTCGAATGGGACGTAAAACAACATGCAATCAATCAATCAATCACTTAGGTAACCTGTTTCAATCTGTTCTTGTCCGTCGATTGTGAACTTTTGAACATTTTAAACTTCTCTGAATTGACAAAATTAATTTTAATTGTGGAAAATTTCAAAAGGGATACATAAATTGTGTATATCATGGTCGCATTTGGGTTCGAGGAGTGGGCTAAAATCATCAAAATTTGTACTGGCCCCTGGGTGAGAATAAGTTTGTCATATAGTGAAACTACAATACACATTTGAAAATCTTTCTTTACACATGGACATTTAATATAGGCAAAATGATTCATGATCATGATAAGCAGCTAGCCCTCTACCCAGATTCTGATATTCATGTCCCCTTAACCTAGTGTGTAGGACACGGGATCGGGCTATTATGGTACACGTAATATATTAAAAGTACCTTTAAAAAAATGGTCATCAAGCAGTAGATTTGTTATAACGTGCAGTGAGCCCTCTGCCAAAAATATGAAATGCATTTTCACCTGTCAAGGGTTCAGTCCTGTGGGTAAGGCCAAGTTGATTATATTTAGCAGGCAAACTGTTTACATGATTATAGCGAGTAGCTAACCGTCTACTAAAATTTTGAAATTCATGTATTCAGAAATTCAGATCCAAGGACAAAGCTCAGGTAATAATGTCTGGAAAATTTATTATGAAGTGTACATTTAAAAATCTTATTTACTGTAAATCACTTTTTATTCGTGAGAACTTTCATTTTCGCGTAATTTCACGAGACGGTCTGCTCGTGAAAATTTCATTCTCGCTTTTAATTTTATTGTCATAAGATATATACAGCAATAACCAGCATTCGTGAAAATTTTGTCTCGCTTATCTCGCTTATGAATACCAAATATCTTGCGAAAATAAGGTGTCGCTAATATTTAGTAATCTACAGTATTCCGAAACTCTTAGTAAGCAAACTTAATGCATTGTGACAAAAACCTTTTACCAAATGTAAGAAATTCGTGTCCCAAGAGCTCAGACCCAAGGGCCCTTAATCTGTTATCTCTATTTTCTACTTTTATCTAGGAATAATGAGACGACCATTTGAATCTGAAGGGAGGTTGAGATAAGGGGGGGGGGTCAAACTTTGTCGGGTCAGAATACAATATATTTATTTTCATGCCTTCACAGGACAGAATATTTATTTCCAAGATGATCAGATACAGATTATTTGTTTTTTTTTCATTTTCTTACCTTAGAGATCACAAATAATTTTTAATGTTTACAGAAGATCATACCGATTTTCTTCTCATACAATAAAAGAATTTTAGGTCCTAGACGTTGACACTCGTCTGAGAATCATGAGTTTCTCAGGTTATGACCAGTTTTTGCCCATCTGGAACTTGTCTGGATTAAGGTGACCAACCTTTTAGGGTTTTATGAGGAGTCTTTAATCATAATTATATCAAATGTAGCTTGTCTCCATGAAGTTCAGGAGTAAAGAAGATGAGGAACATTATATGATAGATTCCAAGTTATGATCAACTTAGCCTCAAATTGTCTCCTGTTCACTGGTTACGGAGGATTTGAATTTTATAGCAGGGACTGAACCATGGATCAAGGGGTTATGCATTTTATAATTTTGGTAGAGGGAACTAGATGGTTTAGTGTTAATTAAAATCATGTAAAGAGGCTGTCTGCCAGACGCTCTTGAGTAAATTGATATTCAAAAGTGTAATGTATTTTCAGAATATGTCCAACTTAGCCCCAATTTTGGACCTTAACCTTGGACCCAGGAGGCTTTAATGTTATACGTTTGATAGAGAGTTAGGTACTCATTGTAATTTTGCAGTCAGTTTGGTTTGCCTGATACATGTTCAGTAAAGAAAATGTTTGAAGGTGTAGTGTATTTTTCAATATATCAACCTAACCCACTCTTGGGCCTGATTCATGGGCCATGATTTTCATAATTTACGTGGAAGACTAAGTATTCATTAAAATCATGTAAACATTTTATCTGCTAAATATACTTTAATAGAGAAAATTTTCAAGATGTAAAGTATTTTCAAAGTATGATCAACCTAGCTCGGTCGTGTGGCCCTAACAATTGACCAAGGAATTTTGGTAAAAGGCTAAAATCGTGCAAACACTTTGGCAGCTAGATGTCGATCAATAAAGGAAAAGATATTAAACATTTCCAATAAACAACCCCAAACTCGAAGCCTGAACCAAGGGAATATGATATTTCATTATTTTCAAAATTTCATATTTTTTGTTAGATGACTAATTAATCAAATAGTAAAGATTTTTGAAAATTGCATAAAACTTTGTGCTTTTGTCCAAACTCCTTAGTTCCAACAGACGCAGAGGCCATAAAATTCACTTACAGTTTTGGTTGAAATTGATTCATCAGTTCAAGAGAAGCTGAAAATGTACGAAGATAACGATAAACGGAAGAGAACAGATGAAAAAAGGTCAACTCAGTAACACATTGGTGGTCTAAAAAAAGCAGAAGTTTTATTTATTGAGTCTGCAACGAAACTTCCATGGTCTCGATTACATATCTTTCTATTTTTAATTATCTTTCTATATCAAATCCAAAACGATGAGCGAAGCGAGCCTGTAATTTTAAAGAATTGAAGACGGTGAGCAGAATATTCACTTACAGGCAAGGTCGGATCCAGTGGAGGACAGATTGTTTAGTTTCAAAAGATTGTAGGACAAAATATTTGTTACCAAAATCTACAATCCCCCATCGAATAAAACTGCGCTGTCAGCTAGCGATACATAGGTGAACATAGAGCCTCAGCAAAATGTAAATCAAAGTCACATTTGTCCAGAGATTCAGGTTTCAAGTGGGGCTGAGTTTTTTAATATCATGAGAAACTCATCATGTTCAACGATCTCTTGTGTAAAAAAATTAAATTCTAACCTTAGGATACTAGTAACTGAGAAATGAAAATGATAATATTCTTTTTTGAGTTATCGCTCTTTTGAAATGCAAAATGAATAAATTTTTCTAAATCATTACCAAATAATTCAAAATATATCCATATCATTAAAGGATGCTCCAATACTTGTAAGAATAGAATAGAGTCTACGAAATACACTCATAGCTGACCAGTACGTTAAAGAAACTATTGAGATTGTATTTAGATATTTGCTACATTTTAAAGTCCCTTTGCAGATATGTATATCAGCAAACACGCAGAGCTGAGCCCCATTCCCAATTCAAAGGAAAGTCATATATAGTTTTAAACTAACAAGTTTATTCAGGGAATTTATGTCCTCTGCTAATATACAAAATAAGTGGATGGAAGACAAAAAAGATGAAGATTGTCTTTTCAACATTTGGCCCCAAAATCAATAGGCGCCCTTCTTAATTTATAAAGAGTCATCAACTTCAGATTTCATTGCAAATCCCAAAGAGAACTAAAGCTATCATCTAGAAACAATTTTTCGGATACATGAATTTCTGACCTTAGCCTTACTTTTCCCCTCAAAATCAATAGGATCATCTTAAAGCTTGAAGTCATGGGTACTTATGATATGAAATTTTATCAAATTTTAAGGGGAAAAAATTAAGTTATTTGGAAACCATTATACCCAACATATGATTTTTTTACCTTGCCTTTTCAGTTTTTGATCCTAAAAATCAATTGGGTCTTCTTGAAGGAGAGTTACAATATAATATTTCAAAGCAAATCTCAGAGAACTTATTTTCAACTGGAAACTTTTTTTGCATTTCATGAATATTTGATCGTTACCTTTGACCTCAAAGTCAATAGGGGTCTTTTCTAAGTTGTGTCGAGTTATGATAAAATATGTCATAGCAATATCTCAAAAGAGCTGAAGGGGGACGTATGTCCGAAAAGTCTTTGTGTGAAATTTTTGAAACTTTGATATTCTCTTTACTGCAAGTCGTTTTAATTTTACGGTGTTAAATTTCACGATTTCTCAAAAAGTACCTATCGCGATGGTTTTAATTTCAAGCTGCAAAAAATTAATTTAAATTTCATATAAGCATTTAAACGTTTTAAAAAAACTAATGATAGAATTCACGATGGATTTAATTTCGCGGAAAAACGATGAATGGCGAACATAGTGAAATTAAAACCATCGCGATTATTTGCAAATCTGCAGTATTATCACTTACTTATAAATATTAGTTAATAAAAAAAATATACCTTTATATATTAATTTTCATGGAACAGCACGTGCAAGAACAGACAGTTCTAGTGTAAAATGCAAAGAAACTATTGCTTTTAGACAGCATCAATTCTACAAATAATGCATTAAATTGAGCCGAAATCATAAAAGAAATCTTAAGGGGGACGACTGGGGTTTCCATTGCGCAATACTTCGCGCATCATAGAATAATGAAGCATTTTTACTCTTTTAAAGCAAGTATTTTCACATAATTAATAGAATTTAACAAAATTAAGGAATCACAGGTTAAAATATCTAATGACAAATTTATATAACTGATTCTTAAAACGACTTTTCAACCGATAGATAGATTGACGTCTTAATAGTGTTTGTGACGTTATGATAAACTGAAGTTCTTTAAGAGAGGGTTATAAAAAGGTTATGAAAGAAAAAGTACTGAAAAAATAAGTTCTTGAAATTTAAAACATAGAATATTGAGAATCTCAAAATTATTTTTGTTATTTTTTTTTTTTTTTTTGCAAAAATCCTTTATATCTGTCATATTTTGTAGTACTCCATAAAACAGGAAAATTTTGTTAATTTTGACATTTTAAGATGCCACCTCTGGAAACCAGAAATTTGTATTTCTTACAAAAAATGTACAATATAGTATTACTCATCAAATAATATAATTTGAGCAAAAAGTCTATTGTAGTACATGTATTTGAATAAATTGCTTTGAAGTGCGAAAAATTGGCACTTTCCCATATAATCCGATAGTAAATGTACTTGTTTCTTGAGACGGTCCCTTAAAGATACTTTGAAGGTAGATTTTCCCTCAACTTGGCATGTACACTGAAGTCAATATAAGTTACATATGGTATAAATTAAAGAGTTTCTCTATTGTATTTTTCACACAATAAAACCCTAGTCGACTCCTTTAATTCAATATCTATTAATATCAGTAGATTTAGAGCTTTAAATGATAGCAAATTTACTGGAATACAGCAAAAATATTTTTTCTCAAGCACAACATAAGTATCACTCCCTTTCCCCTGCAGTATATTTCTTTTCAAACTTGTCATGTATTATAGAGAATATTGAAATAAATCTTTATGTGAAACTTTTGTAATAAGTACATTTCGAAGAAAAATCCTGTCTTATTATTTTGATAAAGAAAAAGAATACCTTCATACGTAAACAAATAAGAAATATTTAATTTTTCATTTTATTTTCTAAAAAATTGACCTTTCTGTACTAAGAAAATTGTAAGGTTAATTTGACAAACACACAATTATACAAAATATTTTTAAAAAATTATGAGGAAATTAGTTTGTTTTAAGTACTATCTACACTGATTTTTTTAATTCTACCTGATTTCACACATTTGGTTACCCCCCCCCCCCTCCCTTTCACGATGTCTACACCACATGCACAAGAAATAGACAATTTAACTATGTATTACGTAAAAGTTTATTTTTCTCACACAATGTTTCGAGCAGGTTTATTGTGTAAATACACTGTATACCATCAATTAAGCATATCTTTATGTGCTAAGCCAATTTGAGCTTATAATTATGACAGATCTTGCTCTGAACTAAATGCCATTGAAGCGCACATTTTCTTTTTCTCATTTGAAATTGCTAAAAATGTTATTCAATCAGCAAGAGATAATAAACAATTCTACTTTCAAAATATTTTTGGCAAATCTTCAATTTGTGATACATGAATAGGTAGAATCTTATTGCAAAATCCTAAGTACTTCCGATATATCATCCGGAAACTATACACAGACAGAATGACAGACAGACGGACAGTTTGAAGAACGGAAAGGCAGACCCAAATTATAATCTCGCGCTTTTAGCAAATCTAGGAACAGAAATGATTTTTTCCCAATTCGATACAATATAATCTTAGTTTACTGTGCTTTTAAGTTTGTTCCATATTTTCTGATTAAACAGCACGAATCCCAAGTACATGTTTACTTGCATCAGTGTTTATGAATTGAAAAAAAAATTAGAAAGTTAATTGAAATTCAGAAAAAAGACAAACCACACTTGAAGCAATAATGATATTGAGCTTAACATAAACTAAGAAAAAAGAAAACACAACAAAATAAACCAAAATAATAATAATATTAAAAATAAAAATAAAATAAAATGAAATCTTTAAACTTGAATAATTATTCAATCGATTTGCTGAACTCAAATCTTTAATTTGAATAACCTATATTTATTTTTTTAATACTTCTAAAGTAACAATAGTAACATTGTCCTTTGGAAAGATTTAAATGAAAACAATCAAACTCTTATAAGTAAAATATATCTAAAGATAACGAACAATGATCGATCTCACGATCAATACAAACAATACAATTCTGTGAATAAGGCATAAAACACGGACCCCTGGAAATCCCAGAGGTGGGATCTGGTGCCTAGGAGGAGTAGGCATCCCCTATTGACCGGTCACACCCGCCGTAGTCCATGTGTAGACGGAATAATCCGTAGACAAATTTAGAATAAAAAGAAAGGCCCAACGATATGTCAGTCAAAATACGACCTAGTGATAGGTTGTTTTTGTTAACAAGGTCATTATATTGACCATAGAATTTACGAAATGCTGACTTTAAACGAGTTTGTTGAAATCCCCGTAACACCAACTTATTTCTCAGTACCGTGCATCGTTTTAAAATTATTCGTACTCAGAGCATGCTTTTGAGTATCGAATAAGTTGGGAGGCATAAACACAATATACATGTGATAGTGGAATATTACTACATAAATAAGGAAAGTTGACTAGACAAACTGAAACCATCTCGTTTGTCAAACAGTTTAGATTTTAGTTGGCTTTTATCGTCCATAGTCAGTAAACATTCAAATATGAAACAGCTGCAGATGTGATAAACTCTTAGATGTCCTTTATTTCGAGTTTACCGGGATATATACCGAGTTGACAGATGAATGGAAGTAGCTATTATTAATTGATCAAACGTCGTCGATATCTGAACGTAGAGTTGAATACCACAGTGTATTCTTCTAATGTAGGAGTTTTTGAATAAATTTTGTTCCATATGAATATAAAAATAAGTCAGCTAATAAAGGAACACAATTAGCGCCCATATAAATTCGAACAGATTGGAAGACACCGTCTCCAAAGACATACATAGATAATGTCAATGAGGAACCCCCGACTAACTATTGAAAAAATTTGTGCATTTAAATTTTCTAAAGTTCTTTTGAGTTTTTGACAATGTACATTCTCGAATATGCTGTTGCGCAGTACGTCTGAAGTTTATCCTTTACCGCAGTTAATATTTTTGCGAGGAGTAAAAATAGGGGCTTGGTAGAGCAATTGCTGGACTATGCAATGTATCTTTGTAAGAATTTTTATAAAGCTTTTTAGGAATTCAATATAGTTAGGGTAGATCGAACTCACTTTTGTTGACTGGAATGTTAGAAGTTTTAAAGATTTGAAGAATTTCATCCTTAGAAAGTGAACCGTGAGTATTAGTTGGATTTCCAGACATAGAATTCAAACTAAGTTCTTCTAAAATACAGCAGTAATAATGAGTTTTACAAATAAAGACGATATTGCTACAAGCTTTGTCTGCTGCAACTATAACACATTGTCATGTCGTCTTTATAGTTCTTTTATTACTTCCGATTTAGTGAAAACGGAAGGTTGTAGGGTTTACATCACCAGTAATGACGCGTCCAGCGGGACTAAAGTTAAAAGAAGAGAAAGGGCAAATATTTTGGAACGCAAGACTGAATTTTTTATGATTAAGAATGTTACAAATGTTGGCAAATTTAAGTTTAAGGAACTGACGGGTTGAATCCGAATTATTATCTTCCGTGATTGCTTAAAGAGCCTGTGTTCGGCACCATCCATAATCACAAACACTAGCATGTATTCTGTAGTTGAAAAATCTAAGTATGGATAAATATGAAGATTTAAAATATAAAGATGAATAATCCAAGTATCAAATGAGACATCACGTTTATTTGGTCTATTGTATTATCGATGTCCATGACTACGCCTATGTCTAAGTGTATTTTTTAAAAAGTACCATCACATTCTACCATTTGTTTCAATAATGGTTGCAATGAACTGTTTCTTAATGTTAATAAATAACGTTATAACGAATTTTAGATTGTTTAAAAATGTCAATTTTACACTAAGGTTTGCAACAGAAGTGTTTATACTGGATTACCAGTTGCAGATTTGGGGTGCACGGTGCATCCCCCTCCCAAATTTGTCACCAAATACTTTTGAATTGGAAATATGTGCACTGTCTGAGCGTATTTCTGTGTAAATTTTTAAGGCATCCTTACAAAAATATATGTCTCCTTTACTCTTTTTGGCTTGTCAAAATATGTTGAATCATGCGCCCGTCTTGCATGGGAATACTGATGCTGGATCTTCAATTTTTTATTTACAAAAGTTTTGATCTTTTTTTTTCTTTCATGTTGAATATAAATGTAATGTTAAAAAATATGCAAGCTAAATATTTGCCAGTCATAATTTATTTTAGAATGGATCCTATAGAATTAATCACCTTGCCTGTAGAAACACACAATTATAATAATCGATTACATGTAAGATTGGAGTCTCATTCTTCTTTTGCAGGGTAAAACAAAATGCAGTACTTTATTCAATATTTCTTCTTAAACCTAAGTCAATGGTTAAGGTTGAGATTCAACTATTATATCAATTTTTTGCTTTGTATCCTATTCATCTTCTAGTTGTTTAACATATCTTTTAGCTGATATTCAGTCTGACAAAGCCGTGGCCGATTTTTACATTATATTGAATCATGCTATCTTATCGTGTATCCGGTATTTTCCCGCCCAAATGTCAATAATTCAAACTTTATCTTGCAAATGAAAACCCACACATTTTGAATCCATTGAAAGCATCCAAATTGTCGAAGGTTATGTAATAAGTTTGATAAAACTTCGTCTTTTATTATCAGTTTATGTAATCAACAATGCATTCTTTATTTATTTTATGCTGTCATGAATCTTGACATTTATTTACATAAAAAAAAAATACAAACTTTTTTTCAAAAATAAAGAAAATGCCAAAATATAATGAAAAGCAGTTTGTGTAACATTTTTTTCTGAGTAAAGAAAAGAAACCCAGATGATGTTCCTGAAATTAAACTTTTGATATTAGATGAAAATATAACATGAGTATCCAAATAGGGTTTGATCTCAGTTTGATATTTTCTTACTGTTTTGGACAAGAATGCCCGTAGTACTGGAAAAATAACATGATACAAAAGTTTGCAATAACACTTGATATTATCTTTTAGTTATCTTATTTATCAGAAAACTTGATGGTGAACAAATACAAGAAATACTTTGCACAATTCGAGAAGTAACCTTTGAAGATACTGTTTTGTCATCTAAAACCAAAAGGACAGGTGACTGTACCAGGAAACCCTAGACTTATCTAGGATACTTGTCAAGGTACTTGATTCACAAGATTACAACAGTCTAACACTCTTCAAGTGTATGAGACAGAGACAAAAAGAAAAGAAAAACTAAGAAACAGAAGTAAGGTTATCTAGTTCTTGAACAGTTCTTGCAGATGCATCCTTTCTGTGGTTTCTGGGTTCGACCAAATTCATCTTAAAGATGTTAATGGTATCTCTGAATATCCAGGTGCATATCAAAAGAAACGAAGAAACCAAGATTTGGGTTGGAGAACATTTTCTCTCCATCTGCTTGAAGACGTGTTTTGCAAGATGTATAGAGCAGATTTTGTTTTTTTTTCGTTAGGATCAAAACTTTAAGTGATGTTGATATGCAGAACCAGCTGCAAATAAGGCTAAAAATATACAGAAAACAGTTCTTATTTTTTATGTTTAGCTTCTGTTTTTCTCCATCTGTCCCTCTGAGGAGATAAAGAATAAAAATAAAAAAACGTAATTTCGTGTTTTCAGCAGAAGACGTTTTGTGGCACCTTCGAAATGCAAATGTTGCAGCATCAGCTCCTATATTGTTGACACGCGTGTAAATCATATAAAAGTCCATGCGTGTTCACTTATTAATTACAGGACAAATCTTCATTGCCAACGTCTAGCTGAAAGAAACCACTGCATATTGTTGTTCTTTCCCTCTGCTGTTTCAGATATCACTTCTTTGCAGTTTGCAGTGGTGGTAAAGAATCCTAATTACAACAATGTGCAGAATTTCACTTTCCATCAACAAAAAGGTTTCTCTGCAAAAACTGAGGCAATGTCTTGCGCACGCGTTTTGCTGTTTCACCTGCCTTTCATGAAATGAATGTTCAATACAGAACTTGAACAAAATTTTCAAATTTGCACAGTCAAAGAACATTCAATTAGCCAGATATAAACGTTCGTTATATGATAGTGTTTGGTTTTATACTTCATTTCCATTGTCCTATTGCTCGTATTGACAAGTTCAGTTTTCAGATATCTCCAGCAGATGTTTTATTGCCTCGTAATAAAAGAAAATAATCCTTTGCATGCCACCAAAACGAGCGAGTGTTAAACGGTCTCTTCATTTTGTAGACTAGATAATTAACTTTCAATGTACCGAATCTGTCAGTCTTAAATTGACAATGAAAACATATTAAGAAATATTTTTTTCGTCGCAGACTTCGAAGATTTGTATATCTTAAAAATTGTCTATACTAATTGTACAGGAATGTGGATATCGCTCGAAAACAATTCATCGCTTAAATTTCTATATGAAACCAAAAATAATATAGATGTGCTTCTTTTCAAAGAACTTATAAACACAAATACCTCATGATGAAAGTTGAAAATACAACGTCAAAATGTTTTATAAAATAACAAATACATTAAACATAAGTTTTCAAACTTTGTTATTCTTTGAATTTCCCTCCTTCTGTCATAACACATATTCGTGCGCATGCGTTGGTATTGATCACGAGTTCAGCGTTGTCTTTTATCGATCTCGTGCACATGGAAGTGAATGTCGTCTGTTTGGAGGTTGCCTTTCTTCCAACAACGCTGTCGTCTTAAACACAAGACCTCCCAGGAGAAATTTGAATAAGGAGAAAAAACAAAAAACAAACAAGACAACAAAATGCAATGACTTCTGTTTCAATAAAGAAAGAAAATCATAAATGTTGGAAAGGAAAAATTAATAATTGAGAGTAATTTAAGGGAAAACATTTTTTATCTAAAAGTTATAGAAATATAAGTTATAGATATGGATATGTTCTATACTTTGTCTTACATTATAACAAAATTATTTATTTATTTCATAATATTTTTATTTATTTAAATTGTTGCTCATTGTTTAACTTGTGCAATTTCATAATTAACATCTGATTTTAAATTTGACTTGCCTTTGCAGGTGGTAGTTTTATTTTAAAAATACTTCTTTGTTATTATGTTTATTTTATTTCGTATCAGTTCAAATATACCCATTTTGATGTTTGCTGAAATATTTTGATAGATATCACTTTACAAATATCACTTTATAGATTTCACTTTATATTTTATGTTTTGTTTTTATTCATCAGTAATATTTTTATCAATATCCGCTGAAAATGAAGAGAAAATACTACAGCAGTTTTCTCTCACTATCTTACGTAATATGTAAAGAGATTTTACCCGTTTGATACATTAAACCTTCCATTTGCAAATAACAGATCGCATATTTTTCTAGTAGTTTTACAGTTATTCGTGAGTTTTCGTTCACTTGATATTCGTCTGTAAGCAAGATTCTTTTTAAAAAGCGTGTTTTTGATCATGAAAGTAATCTTATGATTTTTGACAATAACCTGGAAAAAAGGAAATTAAAGATGTTTTATTTGCACATGTACTTTCTTTTGAGTGTGTTAACTCAATATAGACACTTTTATAAAAGCGATTTGATTGAAAACAATGGGAAAAGAGAGCTTGTGTATTTTAGAGACCATTGACTGGGATTCTTAATACAAAGTTTCAACTCTTTTTATTAATATTAGAATTCGATTTTTTCTCGAAAATTTCTTATCATCAAATGTGTCGTGTTAACATGCTTGGGAAATGCAACGTTTACTCTCCTCTGGCAATTTCAAAAATTTTGAGTATTCTGGGTTATTACTCTAGATACTAATAATCTATCATAACCTATCTCAATGACACTCACAACCTAGAAGTCTGTGTCTTACCTGAGGTTAAATCTTCAAGACAATTGTTCTTGATAAAATATCAGTGATGCTTTCCGTTATAAAAACTATCAATAAACTTCTGTTGCATCGACTTCTTATATATAGACTGAGTATGAATTTTCACGGATGAAACAAACTTACATAAAATATTATACTGTAAGACTGATGATAAGATGTGAGGTTCTTTGAAAATTAGAACACTTTTTTCCAAAAAGCTATTTTCAAAAACAGCATTTTAAAAAAGAGAAAAATGCATTGACTGGGGAGGGTTCTGAGATTTACATGTATTTAACTTTCATATGATTTTTTTTCAAAAACTGTAGAACTGAAGGAAAGACAAGTGTTTGGAAAGTGGCAAATGTAATCTATTGACAAATTGACAAAATGGCATTTAATTTACATAAGAATTACACAGAAAACGACATCCTTCAATGACAATTTAAATTTTTGTAACAGTCCATAATGTGAAACACACGAGCGGATATTGAAGAATAATTTAACAGAAATTGAAGACAAACTTGTGTTGCTGCATGTGTTTGTGGGATATATTTCCTATTTTAGTGGCCACCTCTGTCAGAAAGTGTGAGTGTATCACAAATAAAAACCAATAACAATTTATTCTATATTGCCCCTACCCTACATGTTCTCCGTGCAAATAAAGAAGAATCAAACACCAGGATTTCGCATTCATATATTCACACTGGTCCAATTTATCTTAACTTTCATTTAATGGTGTGAGAACATAATGTCAGGATTATAGAATTGAATTGAATTTTAAATCAGGACAGTTTATCATGGAGGAAATTTATTCAAAAAAGCAACTCTGTGTCGAATTTCTCCGATTACTAAACCCACGGTTCACTGGCGACCACCAAAATGGCTGATGATTGGGGGCAAAAAGTCGATTTAAAATTACAAACCATGCAATGTAATGGAGTTATAAAGTTTGCATGTCATCAGATGGAAAGAGATGTCTTATAGAAATACGATACTCGATGAATTGTGACAGGAAGCCAGGCCGTGTGATTTGAAGGATAAAATATTAGAATTACGTTATATGGTTTGCTTTATTTGTTAGACTGATTATACATTACCACTCGCTTCTCTATTAAAAAAAATAATAAACCCAAGTAAACCTCATAAAGCTGAGAAAATTGAATTAAAAGTGGGGATTAAATGCAACATGTTGCCCCTTTGGTATAGTTACTAATTTTTCTACAGTGCTGTGGACAGCAAAGCTAACAGCAATATTGAAGACGTCTTAAATTTAAGAGAATTATGTCAGCAACACTTGGAGGCAAAAATAACGATAGAATTGTTAAGGGAACTATATATGTTTTAAGAATTGATTTAACCACCTTATTTTTACTCGGTTGTACACAACAGTTTTAAATGTTGTTTTAAGTAAATTATTACCGAAGCTTTCGTATGTATAGCATAGAAAACAAAGGACTTCACGGTTTCTCAGTCCATCTTTGAACAACTGTGTGTTTGAACTATCCCAACCGATTGACAAAATATAATTCGACTTCAAACTTGTTTAAAACTCCAGCTGAATTATATTGATTAAAAATCGATTAGGAATTTTCTCATACCGTCAACAACTATCTAAATTCTATGAATAACTTCAATTTCAATAAATTTTGAAAATTAAGCATTGTATTAGAAAGTCTCTGCAAATTTTCCCATACCTTCCTACCAAATTTTTTTTATTCCTGAGTCGGGAGAGGGCGAGCAGACTTTTTTTTTTTTTTTTTTTTTAAAAAAATAGATGGCCTTACTATTCTTTGACGGCTCTGTACTTTTTGAAATTATTCTGACACTTCATACCCTTTGCCTCTGTACTTCAAATTTCCAGAGAGGGTGTAACTTCACAAGTTAATTATCATCAGTTTACCCTCCTTAACAAATGCTTGTCACGAGTGGCTAAGGCCGAAATATAGACCCTCAAGCATTTTATTCTGTAATAAAACACACTCTACTATTATTTCAATTCTTAACCCCTTGCCAATTGAATAATTTGTATCTCTTTCAAAAGTCACACGCAATCAAAGCGCCGTCAGATTACCCAATCGATGAACCCAACACGTGTCAAAAATTACCAGCTTCTTAAAACTTCTCTTTTTGTTTTGTTAAAAAATTATTTCATTGGTCAATAGATTGTTTCATAGCATCTGACTTGTTTGGATTTGACTTGTGTGAAATGTTATTCAATGGATTCATTAGGAAACAAACTTGCTGTAATTTCCATCTTTAATATTGCCTTAGAAGATGGTTCCTGCGGCATAATTTTGATCAGAGAAGACTATAGAAAGAAATCCAAGAAAAGATATATTCAAATCTGAATTATGAAAGTTGTTTCGCTTAAAGAAATAAAAAGTTATTTGAATAAAAATAGCGATGTTAAAGAAAACCAGTTAGAGTTCTTTTTTTTATATGCAAAAGAAAAACATGAAATGATCTTTGGGAAATTTTGAAAATCGTAACCAAAAAAATAACATACAGTAAAAGAAACAAAGTTACTAAAATTACCGGGCAAATTACATTAAATTCTTGGGTATTACCTCGTCTCTGTGTTTTATTTATAGATTTTGACTCCGGTTGTTCAGTATCTGAAATATGCTTAAATAGACTTAGAGCGGTCATCAGACACTTAAAAGGAATAAGACAACATTTCGATGAATTCTCATAATTTTTCTCTATACCTGCCACTCAAATGTATGGTACACATGCGATATTTTGAACAAATGAATTAACAAACGAATAGATAACATCATTGAGAGTAGTATGTTTTAGTAAAAATTGTTAAAACTATTTTAAATGGATCAATCGTTCTGTAGTAAATATCAAAATGAAATTAAATTGCCTTTGCTTTTGTGTTTAAGTACTCCATCCATGATCTGACTATTCAAAACTATTTTTATGTTCACATTAGGATATATGATGAGAACAGAGTTAAAATCTTCATGATATTTTTTCTTATAAGTATAAAAAAAATAACCATGATACATATAACAATTAAGGTATAATAATGTATTTTACAGTCATCGCAAGAAAAAAAAACTATTTGACTAATTATTTTCTAATACCCTATATTTATGACTAGGGATTCACATCTGTTATTCTTAGAAGCGTTTCAGTCTTAAATGTATCAATAATGCACATGTTCATTATGGACAAGTTAAGAAATATTTTCCGCCCGTATACTGGATATAATCACGGGTAACGTTCTCCATAAATTACAAAATTCATTACATTGTTATGCAGCCTCTGCTTGTAAAAGGTTACAACTAATTTTTGATGAATTTGTAATTTGCACAACTTTTGTTCTTTCTGATACCCTACAGTGAGTTTCTACAGTTTGCAGGATATGGTCATCAAACTGCCTTCATAAAGCTTTCAAAAGATTTCTAAAAACTAATCCTAAGCGCTGCTGGTCATTTTTAGGAACGATTTGACGGCTTGTATCGTATTACTACACAGATTGTGTATGGGCGGGTCCGTGTAATGGCCAAATTACTTGCACCTTATTATGTAAACTTTCATCATCAGTTGCCGGAACACAGAAACAAAACAGTAATGTCATTTTAATACTCTGCAGCTTCACCCCCAGTCATATGCGAAGTCTGGACCGACCCCATGTCGTTGTTGAAAGGGAATACTATTTTTGCGATTACAGGTCAGTCTTCTAAAAAGAACCCGGTCTAGTGCCACGTGCAGGCCACAGTGACGAACTCTCGTTACAGATCTCGCGGAGAAAGCGATCACCTGATCTATCTTCTTTTCTGGACACTGCATGTCACTGAGCAAGTGACCGGTGTATGGAAACAATAGACCCCTACACACCAGCAATTAAATGTTTGAGTCTGTCAAAGAAACGTAAAAACCGATTCATTATAAAGTTCGGATTTTATGAATCTTTCCTTGCTGTTTTATACACGTATAATTTCATGTTTTTATTTTAGACACTGAAATGGAATATCTGTCCATCAAAACCATTAATTGTTTGGGAATTATTATTACTTTTTAAAAATTGATATGAATAATTGTAAGTACGATATCAGTTTACATTTTTAATGGTGAAGACAGAGGGGATAAATTAAAGATATTGTCAGAAGATATTTTTAGTGTAAGTCTGAAAAACAAATGAAAGATGGCATGTACAAGTACCTACGTGTTCAATAGTAAAAGAATCTTTAAATCAGGATAGATTTCGACAATAATGCAATTACCTTTTTTTATTCTGTAAATTTCCCTTATCTTATGATTTCTTTTCTTTCCCTCTGAAAGTATAAGCAATAAAAAAAAATTTAAGTTTGAATGATGTGAAATTAGTCCTTGAGTAAACAAAAATGTGTATTTGTTAAAGAAAAAAATGTAAAAAATATAGGAAATATTTAAAGGATTGTAAAAATTTAAATGTAAAAATGTTAAGGTTAGCAGGACAATACATATGTTATTGATTAATGATACCGGCTTATCAAAAGTAAGAAAATAATAATCAAAAACAAAGTTTTCGTCCGTCAAAATCTAAAATCTTAAAATAATACAATATATTTTTTTTTCAAATGAGACGTTGGTCAGTCCAATTTTCCACTGTTTAGCAGTGCTGTTCAAATTTTTACGTTCTGTTTAACAGAAAGGCATTTTAATTCTTTGCTGTTTAACAGTTATGTGGTGAGGTTTCCACTTTGTGACAGTAGTTCTGATTTCCACTGTTTTACAAGTACCATAGATAAACCTTTCACTTTCCGGCGTTTGACAATAGCGCTTTTCAACTTTCTACTGTTTGATGTTAGTATGAGCATGGTTCAACTTTCTAATGTTTGAAAGTAAGATGAGCATGGTTCAACTTTCCAATGTTTGACAGTAGTATGAGCATGGATATGGTTCAATTTCTGCGTTTAAACTTGCACCATTACAAAAGCCCTGTTCAACTTTCCACTGTTTGTTGTATTGCGAATCAATTTCCTTCTCATCGAGATTAATATGGAGAGTTTCCACGTGCACCTTGTTCTTTTTGACGATATTAAATATTTGCATTCATCATGAACAAACAGGTCTCCCTGATTACTGTGATTCGCCTTCGTGTATACCTGGCTGAGGTATACGGGTATCGGGGATGTCCACTCTGCTATTAAGGGATGCTGCACAATTACACGTATCCGTTTTGAATTATTTCATCTTAAGAGCCAAACTACCACAGTCATCAGTGAAATCCATTAGATTCTCAAATAACTTGGTGATATGAAGCTGACTATTAATTGTTTAAGTTGTCTTTGTTTTTTGTTTTTTTTTTTTGCCCTTGATAATATATATATATATATATATATATATATATATATATATATATATATATATATATATATATATATATATATATATATATATATATATATGCACGTTTTAAGCTGGATGGTATGCCATTTATGTTGAGCCCATGAAAACTATCTAAAAAAAATCAACTTAAATATAACAACATATGTGCAATTCTGTTCAATTATATTTTTTCAACTATTTTAAATATTTAAATTATAAAAGCTTGATTATATTATGTTGCAAGAACATTTTTCCATTTTTTGATATATATAACTTATTGTTGGATTATTTTTTTTGTTTTTTACTTCCACTTTTTAACCATCTAAAGTAGTAAGAATCATTATTTTATGCGTCACCTTCATAGTAAATGAAAGCGTTTATCATTTCGTTTTTCTCTATTCTGCAAAAGATAAAAATACAGTGAAAATAGCTGTTTGAAGAAATACTAGTAACTAGGTATTGTTAGGGGAAAAAAATGAACCTTATACGAAAATATTATACAAACGATTAAAAATTATCAACAAAGGAGTAACTGAAAAAAAAAACATGTAACGTGAACAAAAAAAACAAAATAAGAGATTTTTTAACAGTAGCTCAACAAGCTCAATTAATACCAACATAAAGAATTATTCTCCGATAATAGACTTTTATTCGGTGCAGCATATTTAATTTGATCGTGTTAATCGTTGTTGTATTTATGATAACGTAGACTTAAACTCTTACCCAAGACTTTGAGCAGTATTTTTTTTCTGTGAATCCTTTTGTTGCTTACCCGATGTGAAATATCCTTTTCAGAATTTTCAACGGTCGAAGTAAATTTCATTCTTGAGCGGTTAGTTAACATCCATTATAGAAATTGTCTTCAAAACGTCATTGCAAGCAGATGAAAACAGCAGTCGGACATGGTTGAGTGATCAGGGTACATAAAGTTACGTAAAAATATGCATTTTATAAAATCATATATTCCCAAGATTCCTCAGAACAAATTGTCTTTGTATTGTGCGAATTAATAAGAAACATTCTGTTCCTATATGATCAAACTATCCATTTTGCTATCGGACGCAATCATTAATGTTTGAATTGTAAGTTTGATATTAAGCTATATATTTGACAATTCTGTAACAATATTCATATCATTAAAAATGGACAGGAAATTTTACTGCATGACTCTACTTTGACAGGCAGATAATTTGTGTGTGGTAGCCACGCAAGTGTCTACAATATCTCAAAACTGGAAACAAATAAATAAAGCACGATTAAAAATTATTTCGTTATGAAAAAATCGATTACATACACAGATTTATCTCAATGAACCCCGCCACGTGCCGATTAGTAAGATACCAACTGGAAAATCACGAGGCTTTAAGCGAGCAAAAAATGAATTTTGGTTTCGTAATGAATGACACCGCCAATAAGCTGTTGCATCCAGGCAACGACATTGTATCCCAAAATGTCAAACCGCCTTTGCAATGCGACACTTTCACCTTCGGTTCATTTTGTGGATTGCATTTCTGCCTGATTAAATAAAACAGGAGTCACAATTCCTGTATCATTCAAACATTTCATTAAAATATTTCATTAAACATAACTGAGGAGCATGCACAATTTCAATATTTTATTTGATATACTTTGCTGCAACGGAAAATATTAACAACTGTAACATGTGTCGGTAACAGGATAGGAAGATACATGTATGCAAATAAATAAATAAATAAATGGGCAATTATTATATACAGCATGAAAAATATAGCTTGTAATATAGTTTGAAACTAAATGAATTAACAGATTAAGAAAAATCAGTCTATTTAGACGTGTACATCACAATAAGTCAATCACTATAGAAAAATGGATGGTTGAATACGTCTTTTCTTTAAAATCTGTACGTTTTAATATTTATAAGCTGATTGTAGAGTCCGCTTGAACCACCTCGCCACACTCCTCAAATGTATTTTTATGTTTTGTTGGATCCTCTGGTACCCAGGTCTTGGCGAACAATGTCCGATTAGGACCAAGGCCCGGGTTCTTTTCGTCTTTCCAAGACAAGGAATGACCCGCCAGAGGCTGCCAGCCACGTGCTATGTCGTCTGCTCGCGTGCCTGTCACGCGGGGAAGGAATAAAAGAAAATACATTTAAATCGTCTTATCAATTCAGAAAGGTATCCAGTGATAAAATATTTAAACAAATAAAAGCAATGAATTTGTAACTCATCGGAAGTCAAATAGTAAATGTCTAGTTTTAAGTGTTATGATTTTTCCTTCACAATACCCTTTGTCGACAACTAAAATAATGATTTCTTTTTTAGCCTTTTAGCTTCTATTCTCTTATGGTGCTTGCATTATTTTCGCGTGTATGAGTTTTTGTGGTTGGGGACAGTATGCAATATTACTATACTGTATTACTACGAGGCTACGATGTTATTTAATGGTCATGATATTTTGAAATATAAGTATGTTAATTGATCGGTATGAATGAAAAAGACATGTTAAGGCATACATTTTCATTGAATTTGATATGCAAATATTACATCAAAAAAAGTTTAAACAGAATTAAAGGGATAAAGAAATAAAAAAAATATTACAATTTTTTGTTTATGAATAAATATATTTGCGCCAATAATGATTTTTTTCTTTGGTTTGTCAGAAGATTGCGAAGAATTTGACTCGACGTTTGACTTGGAGTAAGATATATATCTAAGTGCATTACATTATGAATAAGAAATACATTCACCTTAAATTAGCTTTCTGGGAGGAAATAAGAATTCATGAAAATTGAATATCAATTTACTTTTTTATTATCTATTCTGTTTGACATAATAATAATTTTTAAAAAAAAAAAAAATAGTAAAAATAGGTGACGTGTAATAAAGGAAGTTCCTTACAAAGTCAGCTAATAGTCGTATACACATTTTAAATATTTAATGTTTTGAAGAAGCTTATCAGTAAATAAAACTAAATTGCTTACGAAATTTACATCTGTAGTTTAAAGACATTTGAGGGATATAATAGAACCTCATGAACTTTTGAAAGGATGCAGTTATTGATGATGAGTGGATACAAAAAGAATTGAAAGTAACCAGAATTCATACATTTAATGGAAATAAAAGCTTGTGATATTTTAATGATAAGCTATAAAAGAAAACTTACTATAGTGACATTTGATTACGATTTTCTTCTGTTTTTCCCTGCTTGATGACAGTTGAGGGTTTGTGGTTCCAACGTTAGATTTGACAAGTTCCGATAAAAACCCTATGTAGCCTATAGCCAGCTTTAATGTGTCAACTTTGGAAAGTCTTTTCTCGTAAGGTAACATGGGAATGTGAGCCCTGAGTCCTTCAAAAGCCTCATTGATAGATTGCATTCTTTTCCTTTCCCTGAGATTTGCTGCCTCTCTCTGTTGAATTTGGTGAAAATGGCTGTTCTTTTTCTTTTTGATTTTCAGGTTTAATTTCGGTACACTTTCAGCGTTAGAATCTTGACTTTCATCAGAAACTGCAGGAAAATCATCCACAAATGAACAGGCTGAAGAATCAGGCGAAGCGCTAACTTTGTCGTATTGTAAGTAATCCATGATGTATATGTTTTGTGAAGTTAAAATCCATCAATACTGATCCTTAACATCGAGTAAATTTCTTTTTCCAGTGCATGTTATCCAAACAATATTTTTCGAAAATTTCTTTCAAAAATACTCTACTCAAATAGTTGATGAATTGAATTTTTAATTGTAAATCTTTAAATTTACTAAAGCTTTCATGATTTTTTGCATAATCTCTCATTAAATATCATTGTGTTTCCATAACCTTTTATCTTTTTGAATATTAATTACAGGATCCTTTGATTTTTGTATTTTCTTTCATATCTAATGTAAATAAAAAGACACGTGCTGCGATCGAAATTAACCAATCAGATTATTTGTTATATTTAAGTCGTGTGCTGCGGAGCTTTTTATTTGAGATAAATTACATGCCGTCTTCAGCCCTTCAAACACAATAAATGGTCATCGGTTGTGATTTACTTTCTTTATTAATCTGGTTTTATCTTTAATGTGTTAACACTTTACAAGTCAATGCTTCACTTCTCGTAATATCCATGGATGGGATTTTATCGTTATCAATTGATTCAAGATGTAAATATTTTTTTCCGAATATTTTAACAATAGGATGTTTCGATTTGTAGCATTTTGAAAGAGACCTGAAGCATATATTAAAATTTTATACATGTATGTAATTATTAATAACTGCGTTTTAATGAATATCAAATATAATTTACAATTTCTTTACTGGGAATTTCAAAAATACTTTATAATTGGAAGGATTCAAATTCTCGTATTCTTAATAAATACACCAGTGGTGCAGATTTCTTTTAATATTCTAACAGTGCAGTAATTAAAAATGATGTAATTACTTCAAGACCCCCGAATCCATACTTCATTTGTGTAAATCATAGGCTTAGTTTACATAACGCCGACTGGAATTGTAAAAGTGGAATACTTACGTACAGAAAATCCGGTATGCAAACAATTGTCCTTAGGGTGAATCAATAAAGCTTGAGAATTTCCGCATCTGATTTCAAAGACGGCCCTACTAATTGAAAGAAATCCCCAAATCGCTGATTGGGGGAATAATGATTTAGTCTTTTGTTGCTATAAAGAACAGCACTGAGTAATTATCAATATATCTAATTAAGGTGATTTTGATTTGAGAATACGTTATTGTTTCTTATTTAGAGATTCCAGTTTTAGCTATCTACTAGTTCCGCTTTTATTATGTCATAAACACGTATTCATAATGAAGATGTTTTTTATTCACCTTTTAAACTAAAGATGAATAGATACTACTAGATTGCGCAAAAACACTTCTTACATGTAGCTTGTAACTGAAAGAAAAAAAACTTCCAAGTAAATCTGCGTGACCTGTACATAAAATCGAAACTGCAATTTACATTAATAAAGATTAAATAATGTTGTAATATCAGAATATACGAAAATTACAGTACAATATTCTTATTCATGCAAACTAAAGACATTCAACTTGTTTATTGCACCAGTTGAAAATTCGAAGGAAGTGCTTTCTTCTCCTTTTTAAAATTGTATTAAATCTCCAACTATCCCTGTGAAATATTCATGCTTTAAGTTTTGTTTTGTAATGAGAATATTTTTAAGCAATCTGGCCCCAGAATCATGAAACAGACTTATTCAATTGCCTTTAAAATGTTTAATAATTATTGATTTAATCTCTGAATTTGCATATAACACTTTAATTTTGTAAAGCAATATTGAAAATTAGTTAAAGTTTGGCCTGCTTGACTTCAACAACATTTTAGTACAACATAAAAATTTTGACTTAAGCTTAAGATGTTTTATGATCCTGGGGCCTGGAATTTTTCGTTGCATTTATCTTAACATTCTCGTTTGAATTGCAGTATTCCCTATCTAACTTGTTTTTCTGAATACTAAGTATCCTGATATCTATAAATAAATTTGATTCTGATTATAACACGCCATTTAATTGGCTACAAATATTAGTGTATTTCTTATATTCAATAATAAAAAATCAAATGATAAGAAATGAATTTGATAGTTACCCAAGTTATGCTTGTGTCATATTGTACTTTTTGAATTTACCGGGTGGTAGTAAATACAAAAAATACAGTTGTCATATTGTAATTTTTATTATTTACTACCACCCGGTAAATTCAAAAATTACAATATGACACTTGTATGCCCTAGGTTGGAATAGTTTACGCTTTTTCATCGCGTCGGCTCGCGGTTCATAAAGTGTAAATGCCTCAAATCAGGTTAAACAATTCAACATGGTTAGCTATTAAATTCATTCTTTAAATATTCTTGTCACATTGAATATCTGTTATATTCTTCTAGCCATACATTGTATTTTTCAGTAAGAGTGCAATCAATCCAGATGATGAACCTGACCATTTTTTAAATTTCAACCCCCTTTTCGAAAAAAATGAATGTATTTCTTAACGAGAGTAATATTTGACTGCAATGGAATTCATGCAGTGGCGATTAATTGGCGAGTTTAATATTGAAATAATTCGCTTAAATTTTATTATTAGTTTTAGTAATATTTCTACCTTCAGATATTAAGTTCTACTCAATTCGTTACATTTATTCAATGCATGTTAAATGGAAATTCACGTCATATTTACATTATTCTTACAACACATCTACTAGCATACATTTACACTACCTTTTTTTTTTTTAAATAATAGTTTGTTTAATACCTTTTATTTGTAATGTCGAGTCTCATTAAAACCCAGCACATAGATTCTAGATCTTCAACTGAAGGAACAATCCTGTGCAAAGGGAAAGAATATTCTCAAAAATTTGTTATTTAACATAATTGCAATAGACTAGTCTAAACTAATTAATGTATCAAGCACAATGGAGCACTATTAGTTAGTTTTAATATACTCTGTGGTGTTTTAAGGTTATAAATACTGTATCTACTTCTATTTTCATTATATCTTAGTGATTTTGAACAGTATTTTATTTTTAAAAAGGTGTCCATCAATGAAAATGATTAAATTCATATTGTATGCTGATGATACTGTTTTCCCCCCTGATATTCCAGTTAGATTGCAACAATTGTTAAATATACTGCATTCCTTAACACAGGGATAATGTAACCTTCGAAATTATGTATTTTGCGCAAACAAATTAAGAAATTAAATTTCTTTCCTGAGTAACAAATGTTGTGATTTCTCTTTTTTATTATACTATATATACTATATGTGTTGTTCATATGAGATGCATAAATTGTATATAATTTATATGTTTGTAAAGTTTTAACTATGGGACGTAAATCTCTTGGTTTAATAAAATCTGCCATCTGATAATACAAACTGTGCAAAATATTAGGATTGCTTTGAATAATTAATATACAAGCATTGTACTAAGTGACAGCAAAAGAAATTCTTGATCGTATATTTTCACAAAAATAATATTCACTTTTTAATGATATAAGAACTTCTCATGGTTGCTAAATAACTGGAATAAATCACTACGATGAACTTAACAATGAATATAATTATTCACTGAATATTCACTTTTAAAAGATTACTTCACATCGCCTTCACTGGGGTTTGTTTCAGCATTTTTATAAGATTAGATACGAAAAAAGATTCAGGAATTAAGGCAAGATTCTTTCATAAGCAATTTCTTGCTGCTGGTACAGATCTTGTTTTCTAAAGAATAGACGTATTTCTGGTGTTAACATTGTATACATGATATATAATATTGGCCTATAGAAGCAAAAAAAAAAAAAAAAAAAAAAAAAAAAAAAAAGCTGTAAAGAATGTGATTGTTTGATCAAACGACTCTTATAACTGTTGCAAATGTGTACTTAAATACTAGTATGCCATCCCACTGGTAAGTCACAAAAATCTAAAGAAAATTAATATTTCTATCAACGGAATTCAATTATGATTATAAACAGAGATCAAAGATTATATGCATATCTCATACAATGTGTAAATCATTTCAACAAAAGTAGGTATTAAGAACTGACACCCTTTTATTTTTTTAAAAGTGAGTTACACTCTTTTTTCCTGAGTAAAACATTTACAACCTTTGAATTAACAACAAGACATGTACAATTATGATTATAAACAGAGATCAAAGATTCTATGCATATCTCATACAATGTGTAAATCATTTCAACAAAAGTAGGTATTAAGAACTGACACCCTTTTAAATTTTTAAAAGTGAGTTACACTCTTTTTTCCTGAGTAAAACATTTACAACCTTTGAATTAACAACAAGACATGTACACTGGAAGATTCAACAGTCTTTCGCTTCCTTGTCCATCTCAAGAATGACAATGGGTGGGAGTTAGACGAAGAGGTCAACAACAAGGGATCAAGGACTATAACGTTGGACCTATTATACTGGAAAATCTCAGAAAACTTTGGAAGAAATCTGTCTACAAAATATTTGAATATGAAGGTAGAATGGTAGGAAATATTGGTTATTCTTTGTATAAATGTTTGTTTATATAATGATTGTGCAGTAAGGTACTTCCTATACCTATTGTAAATCACAGAATCGGTTCGTTGTTATTTTATATAATCGACAGGAAGCGCTAAGGAGAGAAGGTTGGAGCTTCCCCATTTCTTTCCCGCTAATATTTCCAAACTGCTTATTTTGAAAAGAAAACAAATACTTATCTCAGCACGAAACACTAAACAGCATTGGGTATGTATAGTTTTTGTTCATGGCCAAAAATAAAATTTATTTCAAATGATTTTTTAAATTTAAAGAGAAAAAAAAACCCATTTCTGTACAGCTCAAAAAAATTTATCACAAAACATGCTTTTGTGAAGTAATTAAACGCACATATTGGAAATGAATCATATTGCTTTTAAACACAGCCGCAAACAAAAGATACGAAGAATTATTTCTTGGAATATAGCACCATTCTCGCTAGATTGCCTTCCTCGCATCTTTTAATTTACAAGTTGTTGACATATTTGAATAAAGACTGGTCTTCTTTATTTGACCTCAAATGTTTTATTTCGGTTTGGGTTTTCAATCAATACTGTTCCAAAATAAGAAACATGTAGAAACCGCCTTCGTTTGAGAACCTCTCTTGAGCTTTTTGAGTTATTGCACGCATACAAATCCTTTTCTGGGAAATACTTAAAGCGCATACTGATATTTTTCAGTATATCCTGATTAGCATAAGAAAGTTTCTAAACGCAATGCATTTTCCACAATAATGCAACCGGGAAACAATCAATATACATATAAAAGTTTTCAGGTAAAATTTACGGTGGAATTAGAAATATATGTCAACGGGTGAAAAAGAAATGTGGAAAACATTTCAGTGGAAGAGTATATTCAGTTCAAAAAAAAAAATCTGTAAAAGCTTTATTCGTAGCAAGCCTAGTGACATTGAAGCTATTATTCGTGCAAAACATGGAGCAACTAAAGATTAATAATGCAAAAAGAAAGATTAATATCAATGCCAAACTATGATAGAATTTCAAAATTCATCAAATCTCACATCTCCGCCTTGGTTAGTAGCAATGTACATTTATTTATTTCAAAACTGTACATTTAATAAGTTAATTCCCAAAAGCATGTTTTTTTTAAATATATATATATATTATTCTAGTTTTGAGAATCATTTCCACTAAAATATATCACAAACTCTTTTTACATATGTATATCAAACAAAAAATTGTAATAATCAATCAATCAAACAGAAGACCATATTTTAATTAGTTTTAACTGTACAATATGTGTTCACATAAATAAAATAAATTGGACAACATAAAAAAATTACCTTTTAACATCCTCATAAGGTTGTTAAATAGTATGTGGTATTAGCATACATATAAAATCATATACAATTAAAAAAAAACTTATTTAATTCTATTAAATCTACTTCACATTTCACTTAAAATTATGATAACTAAGACATTTTGGCATCATTGTCATTTTCACTCAATAAGAAGAAAAATTTTAGAAAACAGCTATTTATTAAATAAAATAGAACCTACATATATTAAACATGCATTATATTTATATTAAAATTAAAACATATTATAATAGCATTAATTCAAGACATAGAAATTTAATGTCATGTCAAAAAAAAATTTACTCAAATTATACTCAAACTAACCAATCTTATCCATATCAGCGAGACAATAAGAAGACAAAATTCCTTAAAAGAAATCAGATTATCTGATAATTTGAAAAATTGTTTCTTTTCGTGGACTAAATGTGTTTTAGACGCTCCAACACACCACTGGACATGCGTCTGAACTCAATTAGATGATGCTCACCTCTCGCAGGCACGTGTATCTTAAGCTTATCACGTGATTTGAAATCCACAGAATTTCTTAAATCTGTTACCTGACAAACTAATCATCAATTGAAACATTTCATATTAGAGATCACCCATGTCACAACCATTATATCGGTTAAATCTCAGGTTTTGTGATAATTACAAGTTTTATGACTGCAGTGATAATAACAATGAGGACATCTTTTGTTCCTCTACATTCATCGATTCATGTTTGCTTGCAGGTATTTGAAATAGTTGAAGAATTCTCAGGGCTTAATGTCTGTTGCATGCAGGTGTAAAGGACCAACCCCCAAATGAAAATTGAAATTTTCCCAAATAAAGATAATTTCCAAAATGACAAGCAGATTGAAATTTTCAGTGCTTTTTATGAGAGATCTTGAGTTTTGACATTATAGTTATTTTTCATAAAGAAGTGAATAGTTGAAAACCCTATAATCAGATTGTCTTTATTTTACTTCAAAACATAATATTCATTTAAGTCATCAATATGTTAAAATTTTGCCACTTTTTAGCTGAAATACAATACTTATACAATAAAAATTCTTGCATAATTCTCTTATTCTATTAACCTTTCAAGTACATTATTTACAGTGATTAATTATCAAAAGTAAATGGCAAAGGGGAATAACTCCTCTCAGTAGAATACAAATTAATAGAGCCCTGGCCAGGATCAGAACACTTTACCAAATGGTCCAGATGTTCAAAAATCTGGTAAAATACCCTTCCTTATTAAAACTTTCATTCTGCCTCCGATATGCCCAGGAGCAGAGAAGATTGATTTTTTAAGAAATTATGCATTTTTACTACAGATTCACTATATTATCAATAAAGCCCCCCCCCCCCCCCCCCCAATCGAGAAACACCAGAGCCTCTCACCCTGGGACCAGAAGTTTGCTCATCATAAGTAATCACTTTGTTTATCTGCTTAACACTAAGGAGCAGACAGGATTATTTAATAGAATTAACGCATTTTCACTATTTTATCAAGAGTCCCACACTTACACCAGCACATCTGACCCTAGGGTCATGCAATCCTCTACTCTGGAAGAAGCACTCTTGCTCATCATAACTATACACTTAGCTTTTTAACCAGAAGCAGAAAAGAATATTTTCAAAGAAATTTTGCTTTTTCACTATACACTGAACCAAACTTCTAAGTGTTCACCTAACATTTTTTAAGTTTTAAAAAACAAATGTATACAATAAATAATTTCTTTAATTCATGGTTAATGATGCATATTTCAGTTCGATGTTGCGTAAATTTCGTGTAAGTATCTCGTCAGAATTTTAAGCAAAGTGTCAAGGACATGATTTACCCTCAAAATGAAAATTCACATAAAATAATGTCTAAGGATTAAGACCACCACTCGCTTAAATTACTGCAAGGCATATTCTTTTCTCATGGATACCATGTACCCCTGAATAGGATATTGACCCATCTGCTGCAACACCTACTGCATGGATCTTTCTAAACCGTTGAAATTGTGTGGAAGGAGGGGGTGCTTTGACATTCCTTAAAAAAATCCCAAATGTATTCAATAGGATTCAGATCCGGGAATTTGACAGTGCATCATCACAGATACCTTCTGGTCAATATTCTTGGGCATTTCGTACGTAAGTGTACCTCTTTAAGGATGATTCAGACTAATAGTGAGATAATATTAGACTGCCACAAGCACCAATTTCTTACCATTTAAGTCGTTTGTTTTAATGTTTCTAAAATTGTTTCAGGACAATGTAACAAACTTTTAACCTAGTTGTGATGCGAAACGTTGGCCTCAGAGGAAGATCCAGATCACTTCCGGTTTGATGAAATTTTGTCCAAAACTTTCAAATTGTGACAAGTTGGCGATGAAAATGACGCAGAACCTATAGAAAAATGTGTTTAAATGGGTTTTTATACTTGTTGTTAATTTTTAAAGGTAATATATTTACATTTCCAATGTCTTTGTCCGAGATAAAATTGTAAAAATACTTTATTTCTACATAAATCTACTGGTTCATCGATAGGCGCGATTAAAAAAAAATCACGTGCGGGGCGGGACAAACAGAGACAGAAGCGAGGCCATTAGCACGGGAATTTGCAGAATCAGGAGCATGTAAATATAAGGAATAACTGTCTATTTTTTGGATTCATGACGATGATCAATCGATTGGCTTGCGTGATAATTTTATGCATAAACGCCTTCGGCGTTTATGCAAATTATCACGCAAGCCACTCGATTGATCACATCATGAATCCAAAAAAATAGACAGTTATTCCTTAAATCAAGGACAAATAAACACTAAGATAAAAGCGAGTAAAACATGGTGCAAGGATGATCCGGATAACAACATTCCAACGGCTCTCCCTCCTTTCTCAATGGTTATTTTGCCAATGTTTTGTGGTTTTTTTTAGTTAAACCAGTTTTCAAAAATTGAAAATGGTCACAAAAAGATGCTGATCACACAAAACACTTGCCGCAAAGTACAGATTTATTGTTTTTACGCTTTGTCACGGTACACTGGTTTTCATCGGTGATAATTGATTTTCTTTCAACAATTGTTGAGAAGACTCGTTGGTTATAATAATTTGAAAATATCATACCATTCTATCTTGTAGTTTTTAAATAAATACTTTTATTAGAGTGAACACTTAGAAGTTTTGTTAAGTGTATAATCAATAGAGCCCCCCCCCCCCTTTTTCACCAGAACCCTTGACCCTGGGGCCATGAAATTCAAAATTTTGGAAAAGGCATCCTTGCTTATCACAACAATGTACTTCGTTTGTTTAAATAATACCTAGGGCCAGAGAAGAAGATTTGCAAAGAAATAATTCACCTTCACTATAGGATCTATATAGCCTCGCCCTAGCACCAGAACCCCTGTCCCTGGGGCCATGAATTTCATAATTTTGGAAGAGGCATCCTTGCTTATCATAACAATGTACTTAGTTTGTTTAAATAATACCCAGGAGCAGAGAAGAAGATTGTTAAAGAATTAATGCATTTTCGCGGAATTCACTATATAATAAATAGAGCCCCGCCCTATTCCCTGATCCAGGGGCCATGAAATTCACAATTTGGAAAAGGCATCCTTGCTTATCATAACAATGTACTTAGTTTGTTTAAATAATACCCAGGAGCAGAGAAGAAGATTGTTAAAGAATTAATGCATTTTCGCGGAATTCACTATATAATAAATAGAGCCCCGCCCTATTCCCTGATCCAGGGGCCATGAAATTCACAATTTTGGAAGAGGCATCCTTGCTTATCATAACTATGTATTTCATTTGTTTCAATAATACCCAGGAGTAGAGAAGAAGATTTTCAAAGAAATAATGCACTTTCACAATATGATCTATATAGCCCCGTCCTAGCACCAGAACCCCTGAGCCTGGGGCCATGAATTTCACAATTTTGGTAGAGTCACCCTTGCTTATCATAACTATGTATTCAATTTGTTTCAATAATACCCAGGAGTAGAGAAGAAGATTTTCAAAGAAATAATGCACTTTCACTACTAGTATATGATCTAAATAGCCTCGCCCTAACACCAGAACCCCTGAGCCTGGGGCCATGAATTTCACAATTTTGGTAGAGGGCTCAATGCTTATTACAATCATGCCAACAGTTTGACTGCTTGATGTCCAGGAGTAAAGAATAAGATTTTTAAAGACAACACTAATTTTGATGGTTTTAGCCCCACCCCTCAGGCCCCAGGGGGAAGGGACCATGAAATTCAAAATTTTTGTACCCCTTCACCTATTGATGCTTTATGCCAAAATTGGTTGAAATTGGTTCAGTGGTTCAAGAGAAGAAGCTGAAAATGTTCAAAAGTTTACGACCGACGGACGACGCACCTCGCACGACGATGGACGAAAACAGATAGCAATAGGTCACCTGAGTGTCTCAGGTGACCTAATAATGAATTCTAAAACTCTCTAAATGAGAAGTGACTAGAGGGTGAAGCAACTTAGGTACATGTATCTATGGAGAGTTGGGAAGCGAGAGGAAATTAGTCCTGGCTAGGATTCTCTCTGTTATGCTGAAAAACATAACGCAGATCTATGAGGGCAAATACTTCTCAGTTTCATAATGAAAGGAAGCAATTTATCATAGGTTTTTCCATCATTTGGCTATTAACATAATTACGTATCATGATAAAATATTTTGACTGTAATTAATACTATTCATATTATCAAATACATTGCAATATATGGAAGCCGGTACGTGCTAGGTACAAAAAATATATTATCTTGGTTGCCACCAGATAAGTTTCAAGCGCCTGCCATTGAAATATCTGGCGGCCGCCAGTAAAATTATAGTGTTTTTGCTTTAACGACATCTACAACTTCTGTTTGTAGTCAAATCTGGGAGTTTCATGCCTTATTAGCAAAGATAAAATCTACACTTTATACAAAAAAAAAATCACTTCATAAGGTTATGTTTCCCTTTAATTTATGTTTTATTAGATTACATGTCTACACCGCAAGAATCTTATTTGGCGGCTTCTAGTTATTTATTAACGCCAGATATATTTTTCTAGCGGCCGCCGAATAATTATGTGGCGGCCGCCAAATAAAATATTTTTCTTACTTTGCATCTACCGGCTTCCGTAGCAGTATGATGCTTTGAAATAATTTTTTTTATTTATGTATGTATATAAAGCTGCATTTAATTTTTAAAAGTACCAATTTTTCTTTTTATTTCAAAACATTTTTAAGTTCAATTTGATGATATTAAGGTACATTTTTATAAAACATGTAATTGTGTAACCTCATTGATGAAAATATATTGCATATACTTATACATGAACATTTTGACGTTTACCTATCTCATGTCTACATATCTTTTCATTTGAATTTTTCGTATGGGAAAATGTTATATATTTATGATAAAATTTTTATATAAACTGTCGTTTAATTATGATTTTAAAACTTTCTGTTAATGTTTACGTTTTATAAGTTAAATTCATCCTCTTTTAAAGAAAGGTAACATTTATCACACCAGAAAAAATATCGCAACTTAAGGAAAGGCCATAGTTTTTCGCTTCCGGTTTTAAATTTTATACACCGACTCTAGACTTCCGGTTATGACTCGGCTTTGGCGCAAAACATTCAGTCTGGCCATTTATCATAAATTTCGTGTGATTATATAAAAATACAAGAATGCCCCGGTCTAAAAAAGGAACGTTCGTGAAAGCTTCGTTCCTCCGGAGACTTGAGGGTCTAAGGAGAGCAAGAGAAGCCCGTGCGTTAAAAGGTAAACAGGGTAAGTGTCTGTATTAATAATTATTGTGTAAGCGTTCTGCTATGGACAGATGGACTGTTGGAATATGTAGCAAAAGATTCAATCATTTATTGTGTAAATATTAGATGTTGAAAATGATGGCCTATGCTTGGAGAATGATTCTTCCCCTGTTCTACGAAGTGTTGAGTGTCAAAGTGCAGAAAGTTCATGGCGTGTTGGAAGACGAATTGTTGAACTTGGCACTCTTGTAGATAATCTGAAAAGAGGTTGCGCCATGTGTGGGAATGCACTTCAGCTTGTTAACACTATAGGTGAAAGGAAATTTGGACTAGGGCAGGTATTCATTATTTTTTATAATATTGTCAATGACTTTGTATTTCAAAGATTTGTTTTTAAAGATGTTGTATATACCCTTTACATTAATTTTTGACCAAATGCAGGTTCTTCAGATAAAATGCACACATTCCACCTGTGCCCATGTTAATGACATACCCACGGGCAGTAAGCATAGGGTTAAAGCAGATATGAAGCAATATGCTTGGGATGTCAACACAAAACTTGCTGCAGGTATAAATCAAAAATTTTATTTTGTAAATAAGCAGATAAGAATAAATTATTTCCAGTTATACAAAAGTTTACATCTGAAAGAACTATTTTGTTTTCATTTTATTTCTGTGATATCTTAGGTATGCTAAATGGTGGTTATGGAATAACTCATGTAAATGCATTACTGGCTGCACTGAATATCCCAGGGATCACAAACAGGAGTCTAAAAAGCAGAGAAAGAGAGGTTGGGGAACACCTAGAGGAAATGGCAGGGCAGAGTTGTAATAAAGTTCTTCAAGAAGAAATGAAACTGTAATTTTATATACCAAATATTGATATTTAAATTTTGCTTTGTATTTACATGTCATTTGTTAATATTTGCACATTTGTGTTAATTACTTTGTAGGAGTGATGGAGACATCACTGTGTCTTTTGATGGTGCCTGGCAGAAGAGAGGTACTGGTAGAGGATACAATAGTCTTACTGGTATGCCCTGGTGATAATGTTACATGTTTTGATTCTCCCTCCTCAAGAAGGATTGAGATTTCTTATAGAGTAACATATTTTAATACACATACATGTAGTTATGTACTAGCAGTATTTATCTTGTTACAGGTCATGCATCTCTAGTAGGAGAAAAAACTAAAAAGATAGTAAGTTTCTCTTCGAAGAGTAAAAAATGCAGAATCTGCTCAGCTGCATCAGGTAAAGGAGTTCCACCCAGAAAACACAACTGCCGAAGGAATTGGCATGGATCGGCAAAGGCAATGGAGCCAGCCATGGCCTGTGAAATGCTGAGTGCAATCCAAGATGAAGGGTGCAAGGTAACTTTTCATTGAATGTTTGATTCTTATTAGAGCAATGCCAAATATGTCTGTAAAGTTGACTACATTATATATTAAAACTTTGCTGTTTTAATTAAAGTACATATTTCCAATGTATTTTACAGATAGGAACTTTAGTCATGGACAATGACTCAACAACTATTGCCCATGTAAAAGCCACTGTGGACCCAACCATTAACAAAAGAGCTGACAAAAACCACACAAAAAAAGGTTTCACAGGAGCTTTGATTGAGCTTGCCAATACTCACAAAGTTTTGAAAAATCAAAAACTTAGAGGTCACATTGAAAGGTTTGTGTTTTTGAAGTGTAATATTTCAGTAAAATATCCCTTGATCAACTGTGGTCCAACAAAAACCTTGTTAATTGTAAGTGCGATAGCTAATTATAAAATAAGTATCTTTTCCTTCTTTGTTTTAGATGTTTTACATATTGTGTACAGCAAAACAGGGGCAAGACTAAAGAGCTTGAAATTGAACTTGGCAAAATTGTTCCACATTTATATGGTAAGTGTATCAATAAAAAAGTCATTACAAAATTAGGAATGAAGAGTGAAAATATTTTAACTACTTTTTTTTTTGAAGGTGAACACGAATACTGTGGAACTTGGTGCCAGAGTAAAAAGACTAACTATAAACCACGAAATTTGCCGTATGGAAAGCCTCTCTCCTGCACCTTACTTCGAGAAGCTTTAGAAGGTCTATTCAAAAAGTATTGCTGTAAGGCAGAAGAGCTAGCCATGATGGGGTCCACCCAAGTCAATGAGAATTTCAACCATATGGTCTCCACTAAAGCCCCCAAAAGATTGTAAGTACTTTGGTTTATTTCTCTTTGTTTAAAACAAAAATTCTAGGTATAATCTTTTAAATTGAGTCTGAAATATGAGATTCAAATTGCAAAAAAATGTGTTGTTAGGTTTTATGGAGGTTCAGAAAGTCTACATGCTAGACTCTCAGCCACTGTATGTCAAAAGAATATGGGTTATGGTTACATATCAGAGGTAGAAAAATGTGTTAAAAGTTTCAAGTTGATCATTTTTAAATTTGTTTTTCTCTACATTTATTGTTTGTTATGTTTTGTTTTCTTTCTTTTTTATGGCAAACCTAAGAAAGTTATGTTCACATGTGTTTAGTGTCCTAGAAGTTTATTTTGATTTTAATGGTTTTCCACAATAAATATTATAAACTATAAATACATGTAGCTTTTAAAAAAGATGTTTACAATCATGTTTATCTAAATAAACATGTACATAAAGTACATAAAGATATGGATTTACTAAGAAATTCACATTCAAAACTATAATCCCTGTTCTTATTAACCATTTGATTTGAATATGGAACACTCACAAAATTAAAAATTTACTGAAACATGAATTATATTTTACAGTTGAACAAGAAAATGGCATTGTCACCAGGCAATTTCACAATGAAACATACCATTAGACTTGCCAACAAGCTCAAACGGAAGCGTCTGATGCAGAGTTTACCCACCACAAAGAAACGTCGATTGGAATTAAAAGCTGCCAGGTTGTCTAAAGAAGCATCGAGGAATGTACTAGAAGGTAGTGCTTCAGTTAAAACAGAATTGAATGTAATGTTTTACTTTGATTTATTGTGTATTTTTCACACCTTTAGAGAAGCCATTGCTAGTGGAATTTCAGTATTATTTACTTGAATTTTGTTTGTAACAGGTCAATCATATAAGTCAGATATTGGTCTTGAGGAGGATGTTGATCTTGATGACATTGATCCAGAGCCTCTTAGGATTTCTCCAGAGAGCAGCTGCTTGATGTATTTTGATTTAGAAACTACTGGACTTAGTAAGATTTTTTTTTAGTTTACCTTTTCCCTACTAACAAATATAAATATTCTTTTATTTTCGAGTTTGGTATAAAATATAATTAATAATTTTGCTTTCAGGTAGAACATCTGACATCATACAGATTGCTGCAGTTTGTGAAGATAGGTCAATCAATGTTTATCTCAACCCCAGTGTACCAATCTGTAAAGAAGCATCGGCTGCAACGGGTCTCAGATATGACATGGGACAGCTCACTCTTTATGGAGAGCCTGTGCCTTCAACAGATCAAGTCAGTGGTTTGACCCAGTTTGTAGACTTTACAACAGATTGTGCTTCAAAACCAGTCATTGTGGGCCATAATATTCAAAACTTTGATCTTCCAATTCTTCAATATCACTTGCAGCGACATGGTCTACTTAAACGATTTGATGAAAATGTTTTAGGTTTTTTGGATACATACAAACTTGCACAGAAAGTGTTTGACAAGAAAACAATGGGAAATTTTAAACAAGAAACATTGGCCAGATTGTGTTTAGGGAAAAGTTACGATGCACACAATGCTCTAGCTGATGTTTGTAGTTTACGAGAATTGTACGAGTCAAATTTAGCATTCAAATGTGAATCTTTAGATATATTTAATATGAATTATTATAATGTCAAGTCCTCACTAGTTCCATTGATACAAAGCAAAGTAATTTCTACACTGATCTCTAAAAGGCTTACAGCTAACAATCTAAGCTTAAACAAGCTAAAACTCATACATAAGCGTGACCCCCATTGTGGGATTCAGACTGTCTTTAGTGAGGTTGTGTCTGGTTCAAAGACACCAAGAATTACGAAGTCTCAGAAGATCATTGGCAAAGTTGTGGAGTATTTGAACTCTTGTTAGTTCACATCATAAGTATTTTCATTCAACAAAATTATTTGTTTATGAGCTATACTTGCTAGAATCTACATGTATGTTTGTTACACTACATTTATTCTCTTTATATGTATTAGATTATAAATTGTTAAGAATGTGTACTTGTATGTAAAAAAAATTGTGAAAAAAGGAAGGGGTTGCCCCCCCCCCCCCCCACCCTACCCCTTATGTTCTAAGTGTCTAGAAGGACCAAAATTTCAGTATTTTTTAATATTCCATTTGTATTTCATTCTAAGACTGTATTTGTTTGTTACATTTTGATATTTTTCACAGTGTGTAAAATATAACTGTAAAACATGCTATTACCAAAGTGGGGGTAGGGGTATTCGAGATATGATTTAATAAAATATCTCTGGTCTACTGTGATAAAATATGTTTTTTTGTTAACCTTAGATATAATTTTAGATATTTTTAAAGAAAAAATGGCATGTTAACAATATAAATTTTGGGACTTTTGAAAATAATGATATTTTGTGATTTTTTTTCTGATGGATTTGAGCAGTATAAATGTTAAATGTGTATGTTTTCAATTGAATATCTCGAAAAATTCTCTTTGTAGTTAATTATCTATTAGATTTAATGAATTATAGCACAATACAGTGTGCTTTGGTGCATATTTGAATAAAATATGAAATTATACATCCTTGTGTTAGAATTTGGCTGTTGAAGTTGGGGGTATATGTGCTCTATAGCACATAGTATGAAAATAAGCGTGCAAAGGTATGTGTAATATGGGTTTTTTTGTTGGCTCAAGAGTTGTTTAAGATATTTAAATGAAAAAATAAATTGTTTGACAGAAAATTCTGATAGTATTTACCTACCTTAAAAGAACATTCGCATAAAAAAAATACCATTTTCTGTTTAAATATTGTTGAAATTGGTTAATTTATGTCTTTATTCATAGTTATCTTATTTCATTTACGATGTTCACGGTTTAAAAAATCCATATTACCCCTATGAAAATGTCTACTCCAGAAATATACGAAAGGGGGTACACATAAATTTTCAAATATCACGTGGCCGGAAAATGCGCAACATAAATTATTTTCATATTTTTAGAAAGATAAGGAGTTTTTCTCCCAAATATCAAAATTTCATGATATTTCGCGAGGGGCCGAAAAACGGCCTTATCGCAACTCCCCCTTTATCATTTCAGTTCATGTACAAATATTTATCATTAATTTTATTAATCGTATTCATTAATGACATAATAATTGTACATATCATAGTTACAAGACATTTTACATGTAAATTTCAATGGATACATATGTATATGCTTTTGATGTCATTACGTGTAAAGAGATACAAAAATCATAAAATTCAATCAATCGTATTTGACAAACATCACACATACGATGAAATATTATAAGAATAATAGAATGCTATCATTCTTAAATTTTTTCGATCGACAGTAACTACTGTGCATACTGTAAGACTCAATTTACAATTGACCTATCATGTAACTATGACGTGATATCTTTTATTCAAAAGAACTGACCAAGTATACAAAAAGAATTAACAGCATTGATATTTGACATGTGACACGTTGGATGATAAAGATGACCGAAATTGATCAGATTATCAACCTTAACGAAGATAAAAATTCTCAAACGGGAAAAAATCAAATGATGGTTAATCTCTAGAATACTGGAAAAAAAATCACTTGTTAAAAATGATTCTTCAAAATTATATATAACAGATTGTTTTCAATGAGACACAGATATGATAAAGAGCATATTTTGCTATTTTAATAATGTAAGGCAAAGGCTAAAGCAAATTAATTTGAATCTGTTAAACTTAAGTTTGAATTAAAAAAAATTAACATAACAGAACATAAAATTAGTGTACTTAAATGGATACATTTCTTTAAAATATCCACCACACATCGAAAGACTGCTCTAGTAATTTAAAGCAATACTTGAAATGTAAGGGAAAACATGTACCTTTATATTCACCGCGGGGCAGTAAAACTAAATATTAATTACGTAACCCGTACCTGGTATGGTGTTTTAATATAGATCTTTTAAGATTTTGCATGAAAAACGCTTTAGCTTTATCTGTGGCTGAGTATTGAGAAAAGGGATAACGTTTATTATTCTGGGTGTTTCTGTAAATATTTCTGCCGGGTGGACAACAGTAATCAAAAAAATCCCCTCACCTGCCAAGAAGAAGCAAATATGGACGATAGAACTTCACAATGGCCTCTGATACCTGAATCTGTTTAATGGCCCTATCTCTATCACCCGTGCATTGTCCAGCGTGTTGACAAAGTTCTTCATAACCCTCCTAAGCCATAGGCCAGGTGATTGTACTTGAACCATCGCGACCCTGCGCGCGGTTAAAGGAACACCGAGCCCGACCCTATTGACCCCTTTAAAGAAATAGGGTTGCTAATTGATGAAATTCTACGAGAAGTGATGGTCTGTTTGGGGTTGATTATTTGTAACGTCTGTTTTCCAACTGACCACAGTATGTCTTTATGATGTGGGATGTGTGTAATTTCCAATCTAATGTGTCCAATACCCTAAGGGAATTTTCTGTGACACGCCTCCAACGGAGAAATATTCACTGAAATAAATGTACCTTAATAGCTCATAAATACTTAAAATCTGTTCTTTAGTGAAGTGGAATTTCTTTTTCAAAGTCTTACAAGGCTCCGATCTTTTAATTTCTCCTGTTTGAATTACAGATTATTTTAATTTCTAGAGGAAAATAAAAATTACAGGTGTACATGTATATTATTGAATTATTCAACATATCCATTCTATTACAGATTTTATCCAAAGAAGAGATACTATTTTTTCGGGAAAAAAACATAAATAAATTTTATAATAACATTTGGAAACAAATGATAGACGGAGACACAGAACTGGTGTTTCTGTTTAAATGTTTAAGTTCACAATTCCTTATCAAGAATTACGTGACACGGACCCTTTGATGTAAAGAAATTGTAAACCTGTAAAGATTGATCATGTATCACATATTGACTCAATTTGTAAAATCACGATCATTAGAAGATTAGAAATCACAAGACGTTTTGATTTCCATCAAATGTTAAATTTTATTGTATTTGATTTTCTTCTTGTAAGTCAACAATATTCAAGTGTTAGTTTATCTTACACAATTGTCTATGTCAATGTTATTATACACGATTCTTCTTATCAGAAGAATATTTGTATTATACATGTATACTAATTTATATATAGAAGTAAATGCATGAAGTTTATGCATGTGATTTTTCTACAAATCAAATTATATTTTAAGCTCATTTTTATTTTCACACACACGCACACCCACACAAAATTGTTTGACTGAAAAAAGTTTTTTGATAGAATTTTAATCCCATTTTTCAGAGCAAAAACAGACTGTATTACATTACGCATCGAACATTTTTAGGGAGTAAAAACTTCAAAAATATATAAATAAGTTCGTATTCTTTTAGCATTTTTCATATAGACCAAATTTAACGACCATAAGTCTTTCAGATACAAAAGTATATAGTATGCAATCCAACTTTTTTTCCTTCTCGCTGTAGAAAGATCGCCATTTTACTGTAATATGTATCACCGTTAGCTGAAAATAAATGTTTATAAGTCACTTTTTTATAGACTTGCTTAACCATTTCATGACTTTTATTTTAATAGAAAATATTTAAAGACCCTTTATCTTTGTACTTGAAGTATGGCGAACCCAAATTCTATTTGTAGAAAATATTGCCATGGAGTGTCATCAACGTGGTGCTGATCGGTTAAAAATTATCACTTGCATGGAACGCTGTGGTAAGTCCATACACCATGTAAGACCAGCTCTCCCTTCGCAGCCATGATTTACTATAAGAGGCACTGTTATCACATTCTATGTACACATGGACCAGTTAAGTTGACGTTTGAAATTTACAAGTAAACAAATAGCCCTCAGACCGCGCGTGATAATGGAGAGAGGCAACGAGCCGTGCGCGTGACATCTTCGTCTGCTCAAAACTAACTTGCAACATTATAATGGTTCAAATTTAAATGGAAGTGACATGTAGAAGTTCTCAAACTCAAGAGGGATTTGCGAATTTTTGAGAACCTTAGAGGTTACTTAAGTAGTTGTAATTTGCTGTAAATAGATACCTCTTATTAGTTACAACACAGGAAATACAATTTTTTTGTATTACAAAATTGTAAATCTTTGTTATTTCTTATAAATGAAGTCTTCAGATGATCTCATGCACTGTATACTGATCTGAAATAGTTTCTGGGCATACGAAATAACAGTGCAATGGAGGGTTAATTTTACTACTAAGAGCAGCATAATAATTTAAACATATGCCTTATGATTAAAAAATGTTAAAGTGTTTTAGTGCATTTTCAATGAATTTTTGTTATATTTTTTTCTGGCCGGTATACATAATATGATATATGAAATCAAATTTTAAAAACCTTTAAGATAAAAAAAAATTATCTATTTTTTCAATAACTTTCATAAATCAGGAAAAGAGATCAACCAGAAAAAATTGCTACAAACAACAATTTAGAACACATAGGTCATTCCAAGCTTTTTGACCTAAGCCCTCGCTTTTTTTCAGTTTGCTCTATATTGCGGAAATCGAAGCGTTACCATGCAGACAAAAGCAACCTTTATTCTTTTGACAACTAAAAAGAAAATTTTCTTTTCTTCTGCGTTTAATATTCAATTAAAAAGCCATAGCAAGACTCATTCTGTTTGTATTAATATCACAAAACCTTTTTAAACAAATTCAAATAATGACTTCACAATCGCCCGACAAAGCTAGCAGGGTGCTTTTTGAGAAGAAGACATTTCTCTTGTTTGTGCTGAAAAAATTTAATTTTGGAATTGGCGAGAACAATTAAATCGTTCAAATCGAAACTTGCGGCTTGTAATAATCGTTTTTGTGTGTTAATCAAATAATACAGCGCGTAATATTGACATAAGAAAATAATGACCAAGTTTGGTTTATTATGGCGGTACCAAAGATGTGTAACATCGTTTGTCGATTATGTCCCTTGTTTTGGTCCTTTGGAAAAGGTCCCGACCGGAAATTCACAGGATATTGAAGAGAAACACCGCATACCTGTGATATTATATCGTCGCACTTAATTGTATCTACCTTTGGCGGTTATACTTTGAAGCTTTCTCCCAAAAAATCCTTTTTTTTTCTCAAATTTTAATTCAATTTCTGAGCGATGAATAAGAATTTACTGATGCAATTTAACATCAACATGAAAAGTCGGTAACGAATTTCCGTCGGAAAACTAAATATGTTGGCTTCCATAGTATTTATTTATAACGTGAAGGTTATAAGGTCAATTTTGTGTTCCTTTAATTGGATTTACTCAGTATTTACAGTATCTTTAGCTACATGCTGTGATAAAAAAGAAGATTTGTTTATGATTATATCCACATAAATATAGCGACGCAAATTCGTCCCGATTTATCATTCGCATTTAAATTTTTATGTTCATATATTCGTTTACTGCTCCAAGAGCACTGAAAAAATGTACTCTTCTGTTTTCGAGTCGAAAGAAAGAAATCAAGAAAAAAGACAACACAGTGACGAGTAAGAAATTATTTCTTAAAGAAACTCGAAAACGGCGAAAAAGACTGGATTATTTAATTCCTTATCAGTTAAGGTGTGTCAGAGAGACTTAGTAAGATAACACTGTACAATGTTGGAGGTGTGAACTATCTACAAACTCTTGTGACACTAAGATTATTTATAACGGTGAAAAAGTTATAACCAAGTTGTATTTAGCAAAATCAGATGAATGACAACTAATTCCGGTAAAACGAATCAAAAATTCACCTATACACATTTAAATCTAAAAATGTACAAACAAATGTACATGTCGATGTAAATATTATTTTTGGGGGATTTTATTTTCGGATATTTAATTTAGATCATATTTTTTAAAACTAAACAGAGAGAAAAACACACACGATTCCTTATCTTACTCTCTTTCTTCTTTAAATTTATTTCCATATTAAAAAAAAAACTCGAAGGACGTCTCTTATACAAAATTAAAACATCTTTATTTTATTGACTCCAAGACAACAAAGGCAAGAAACCAATTTTTCCTTTATACAATGTAATATTCTGACACTTTCAATTCTTATTGTAAACTTTTTTGAAGAATTAAAAGACTTTTCAAATTTAATATTTAAGCCTTGCTCATTCAAATTTACAAAATATAAATTAAAAAAAGGAAAAAAGAAAACGTTATTCTCCTTTTAGTTTAATAATAATGTTACTGTAACGTCCCAGAAGGTTGCTATATGAAAGTAAAAGAAGGTTCTCCTCCTACCCTATAGAAATGTAAGCCAGCATTTATATTGGTGAAAAGAGAATCTTCAAGTATTATCTGAACAATAATAGTTTGCATCAAACCCTGTAATTTTAGTGAGAGAAAAGAAATCATTGTGGATAAAATCATAAAAGAACTGAAAGAAAAATGAGAACATAGCCAAATTTATACTTTTGTTACAAAAAAATGAACTTCGTAACAAGATGGATGTAAACAATAAAAAGATTGATATAATCCTCTTTTTTTTGTTGAAAGTTTTAAATTCAGATAAAATTTTGCTTTGTGGCACTACAAAGCATCTACCTGTCACCGATTGTCCCATTGATTTCTCGGCTGATTTTTTTTTTAAATTTCGGCGATTTTCCCCGCTATCGGAGGGAGCAGCGGTGTTTATCTCTTTTAAATATCTTAGTGCCAAAATAATTATTTATTTACCGTCGTATTAAGTCGAAACCCGTGTCTCGGTCGCACGCGAGAGTTCTGATTGGTCGATAGCGATCGAGATCGGGGTGCCACACTGGCATAGGCCGATATAAACAGAAGAGTGTCGCGTGTTCTATGCCAAGTGAAATATCTGTCGCTAGAACGAACTTGTTTAACCTAAATCCTCAAATTTCTTATCAGAACTGACTATATCTAACATTTACCATTAATCGTTTACTGTTATAGATTCCGATTTTTGTGACTTTGACAGTGCCTGTTTCGCCATATGTGTTAAACATTGATTTGGAATGCTCAATCAAATATTCTCCTAAATCTAACCTATTAAGAGACAGTAAAAACACTGTGCTATTTTTTTGTAATTGGACTCCATGTCTGGACCTATGGCCACTATGGACAGCTTTCTGCTGGATGAGGACTTTCTAGATTTTTACGAACCATTGGAGTACAGTGATGGCCTGGACAGTCAAGCGTCAAATGAATCAGACGAGGAAAACATATTCTTCTTCACAGACAAACACTCGGGCAAACCTGTGAAGAAACAACAGCAGAGGAAGGCTGCTAACATGCGCGAGCGGCGAAGAATGAAGTCTATTAATGATGCTTTTGACAATCTTCGGAATTCCATCCCCTCGACCATTAACGCCGACAGAAGATTGTCGAAGGTCGACACTCTTCGACTGGCTATCCGCTACATTGGACATTTGTCGGATCTGGTGCAGACCACAACTGACTTTCCAACAGAGGCGGCAATGAAGAAAAATAGCAGAGCCCAGGATAAAATCATTGTCCGATGTCACTTCTCTGGTAAGTTAGTGAGACTAAAGCGTTGCTTGCCTTTTTGGAATAATGATGCGCCAAATTCCTAAACCTTCGAGAAAAATTTACGGTGTGATCTGATAAAATATGATAGAAAAATAAATATATTTAATCTGAACAACCTGTAGTTATATGAAAACAGAGATCGGTAAATGCACTTATTTTATATTTTTTCCCTAATAAAACAAACCTTAAACGATATTGGTAGATTTCTTTTTATTCGATATATATTAGGAGATTTAGTATCGTAAAAGACAGCCGTTTTGTTTGTTTGTTTATATTTTGGGTCATTTTTTTTTCTTTTGGATAAATTTTTGTAAAACCTGTTCCTAGTGTTCAAGTCTCTCTCTCTCTCTTTTTACATTCATCTAGGGGAAAAATCTTTAATATAAATTTATTTACTAGTCAAAAAAAAAAAAAAAAAAAGATTTAATTTGCCTCTTTTAAAAAAAAAAATATCAAATCCATATGAGCATCTCTTAAAAAGGCTGAAAAATGAATTTAGAATAAATAAATAAATAAATAAATAAAATAAAATTAAAGATAAAATAAAATTACTAAACAAATAAATACTATTTAAATAGACGACAAAAAATGTATAATAGATTTCGAAAAGCAAAACAAAACAACAACAAAATGTAAAGAAATAATTTTTTAATTTTCAAAATTTGATTTGGACAACTTTAACGTCGCCTTTACATTCTATAAAAATTCTGAATTAATAACTTAAGATTTTGTAGACCTTGTGAAGTATAAAGCAAAGAAATTTAGATAATTAATTGAATAAGTGTATTTAAAGTATACGCGACAATTTCTTTCGATTCAAAATCATGATTCACAAAAATAGTTCAATCTTAAGAAGAAAGAGCTCGGGAATCAAACTTGATAAAAGAAAGACAAGTGACAACCTTCATTAATATGCATTATTATTATTTTTTTTTTTTTAGATATCACGGATGGGATTTTAGACAACAATGAACCACTTCTTGGTCACTCATTGTCCTGGGAAATCAACAAACCCAAAAACCAAACCGGAGTGAATCGGTTCACTGCCAAAGTCTGGGTTCCGGAGATACCTACCGAATCCGACCTGATTAATATCAGCTCCTACTCAAATGACTTCCACCAATACCTGTGATGGTGTTTTCTTTTACGTCCACTATCATTTAAGCTAGGAAAAGGCAGCAGCTGGCAACGGACTTGACATGTTGTTTCTGAACGGGCTATTTGCGCTCGACCACACCTTAAAGACATGCCTAGATGTACGTGCTGCACGTGCGAAATAGACAGACGAGGTCGCCAGGAAGAAGTTTGACAGAAACAACGAATGTACCAGATTATGCAACACAACTACATGTGTACATGTTAAAATTGTTGACTTTTATTTATTTGTTAGACTTCATGCAAAACAAGTATTTATTTTATTATGTATTTTTTACCTTGTTAAATATTTTATATTTTTATATAAAAGAAATAGAGATTGATTTTTGCGATAATTATGAAATCAATGAAAGCAAAAGCGAAAACAGTGTGTATTTTTTCTCTCTTTTATTTTTGAAGTTGCCAATTCAGTAATGGCCGACAATGAAGATACTGAGTTAGCAAACATTCTGCACTGAACTTATAAACTATTCATATTTCAAGGATCTAATGAAACCAGGACAGAGAAATGCACTGCACATTTCTTAGTGTATCACGATATGAATGGAGATTTAAAAACAATCCCTAACCCACCCACCCAACCCATCAAAAAAAATATGCATAAAATAAACTTTGCATCGTTCATGAAATGCAAATTCAACACACTTGGATGTATGCATAATTATACATGTAGTAAATGATTTTATTTGTATATAGTTCTTTTCGCTGGAAACAAAAAAATTCATTGCTAATATCAATTAAAATTACGTCCATAATGGACGTATAATTTGGACTTGAATCAAAGTTTGCAGCTTTGTAGCACGCCTTTGTTCTTTGTTTGTAATAAATTGGCATCGAAACACTGAACATAAATTTTGTAAATGCAACCCCCCCCCCCCCCCCCAATTATACGTAACATAAATTTTCCATTGTAGATGATTTCCAATTTAACATAGATATACACATACGGTGATTTTCTGTGAGAAAAAAAGAAAATGCATGCAGGGCTAAATATTGTTGAAAATAAAACAAAGCTAGAACTGCAAGTATATCAAGCGCATATATTTTTTGTGATCTGCAAACGCTTAACGAACTATTACGGAACTGAAATAATTCTTTATTCTTGCTTTACAAAACAGCTGTCATAATATTATTTAAAATGGAATCATTTAACTTTTAAGTATTGTGACATAATCCGAATTTCAAACGAAATTAGAATTCAAATAAAGCAAATTTCAAAAAGGAATTGCAAAAAAGATCTCTCATCATCCCGAAATATTGAAAAGGGCACCTGCAACCAAACCTACAAGAGGTTTGACTAATTACTCATTATGACCCTTATCGGATGCCAGTAATCAATACATTTGTTCTGTAAATGTTGAAAAGACCACTTCTCAACCCGGATTACTACAAAAGGCTTAGAGAACACTTCATAACCACGCGACATAGGTAAACACAGAGGTACTCCAAAGAACGAGAAGGGGGCGTGAGTAGGAGAGAGAGAGAGAGAGAGAGAGAGAGAGAGAGAGAGAGAGATGTGTTACATTAAAAGTTTAATACAGATAAGTTTAAACTTCAGATTTAAACTTTTAATATTACACATGTACATGTAGCATCGGTCTTTTTTTTTTTTTTTTTACCACATTTTCAGTTTACATTCCATATATTAAAACCTTTAATTAATAACGATATTTTTTTTTCAATATAGATGTAAGATCGAACAAATTTGAAAATCTGATTAATCTAAGTCTTTGATGTGATCAATATGTTTACATAGATATGGTATAATAACCATTCATTTTTGTTGAAATAGGTAATGGAAACAATTAGAAAAAACAGTGCGAAGTTTTTGTCAATGTTTTCACAACAAACGTTTTTGAAGCTAATCGATCTGTTTGGTACATGTATTTGTTTAACTGTACAATTATTGATCATAAAACACGGTCGAGACTTTACAAAGTAACGGTATTTTGTCCTTACTTAACAGGACAGTAGCTCTGGGAACTCGTCAGGTGACGCACTCTACGAGACTTTGCCGAGACGAGATTTCAGCAGTCGGCTGCAAGCTCTCCCACGGATTAGTTGATAGTTGTGTATCTCTGCTGTTTATACAGTAGCAACAAACCTTTGTAAATATTTTTTGAAAGTCTATATTAAATAATTAAATTATCATATTGAAATTCGCTGCGCACGCTATAATAATTTTCACAGGTCAGGCCCGTAGCAACGGTTTAAAAAAAAAGGGGGGGGGATGGCTTCCCAAGAAATCTGACAAGAAAAAAAAAATAAACTGACCAAAAAGTTAGGGGGACAAATTTCCAAAATAAACTGACAAGCAAAAAATAAATCTAATTACCTGTTCTCCTGGAAATTCGACCCTTCAGCAACAAAAAGTGGGAAGGGGGAGGGGGCAACCAGCATCTAAAGAAAGGAAAATTTACTATAGCAACATACTATCTCAGAAAAAGTACCCCCCCCCCCCCGGTGTTCTACGGGACTGCATGTAACTTGCTCTAGCAATTCCTAGTTAGTTAGTTTGTTTCTTTTTTTAAGTTGGAAACATTCATTGTAATCTATAATATCCATTTAAATCCCTACAAATGTAGAACAGAACTTACTACATCTGCATGTACATTCTGTCATGTTTTAAAATTTGTAGCATTTATTATCGGCCGCAGGAGCGGTCGATCTATTTGTGGTTGTGTTAGAATGTCTACATGGGGAAATGAGACGTTATTGAAAAATTCTTTATTGATAACATACATAAGAATTATGGACGAAATTTTAAAATTTGCTTAATACTGTCTAAATCTAATTACGTTTCACTTAGTTCTTCATTTCTCATCAGATATTAATTAATCTATGATTTTATATATATAAAAAAAGTTGTTACATGAACTACTCCACAACATGGGAGTATGTGAGATTTAAAAACGAAACGTAATGTATTAATTACAGTACCAAAATGATAGCTAGAGGAATTTTTTAATACAATACAGTTGCTAACGACACAGTGGTATTTTTTTTTCTCGACAATTTGCATTTATTGTGATACACGTCTATCACAACGAAAACTTCGGCATTATCACGAGTCAAAGATCCAGTGTATGAGCACGTGAAGAGTTTTCACGGCCTGTTGAGACAGTCGTAATTATTGATTTAAAATTATTTTATACTTGTCTTCTTCATCTTGTAATAAATTATTTTGCGATGATATAAACCTATCCTTTATCTCCGATTTCCGTATCCATAACTTTAAATAATTTTAAAATAATAGGTAATTCGCTGAAAATTAAGTATTTAAAAAATACACAGAAATTTAAATTAGTTATACTGTTTTGCAAGAAAAAATGCATCATTCGTATACTTTTTCTACTTCGAAATTAGTTTTCTTTGGACTCTTTCATATTGAAATACTTTAAAATGCTAATAAACATTCTTGCGGCCGATTTGACGCTTTGTATCAGTTTCACTTGTGTTATCTTGTTTTGTGTTTATATTCCCAGGACATGTTGTCGTTTTGTACATATTGTCGTTGGCGACAATATGTACCTACCCTCACTGCACATATTGTTGTCCATCGGTACATGTCGCCGGCGACAATATGTACCGAGAAGAGCCTTATTTTCCTCCTGCATAATGGACGACAAAATGTACAGTCAAGCACCAGCACATATTGTCGTCGGCGACAGTATGTACAGTCAAGGTCGGTATATATTGTCGTCGATATATATTTACTTGAGAAAAGAAAGAGAAATTGACAAACACACGCACGCACAGCATTACTCGCAATACTGTAGGGAGAAAACTTTTTGGTCAGAAAATTGTGTCCAGGATTGATGTACATCACTATGACATATCAAGATACCGTAATTCTTGAGATATCTGATAAATCAGCTTTTCTTTTTTTCTTGTAATATAATTATACTTGGAGATTGAATACAGGTATTTTTTTTGTTCAGTAGTAATGATTATTTGGAAATTATTCTTATATATACGATCATGTGCCGATATAATATTATAAATATAATTTATTGTTAATAATAATATAAGAATAACGCAAAAAATAACATTTTTAGTTCACCTGAACTGTAAGTTCAAGTGAGCTTTACTGATCACATTTTGTCTGACCGTTCGTCTGTCTGTAAACTATTCATAATTTCAGCTTCTTTTCAAGAACTACTGGGTCAATTTCAACACATTTTTACAACAAACAAACAAACAAAAACAAAATCAATTTTGTTCACGTCATGACCACAGGGTCAATGTGGGGCCACAATGGGTGATCAAAGTTTTACATAGGAATATATACAGAAAATCTTTAAAAATCTTCTCAAACACCAAAGACAGATGTAGCACCCCCCCCCCCTCGCTTGGTGGTTTGATTTTTTTAAAATTTATTAATTTTTTTTTTTGCTTTGGTAAATTCTGTTTGTTTAACTCGTATATACTTAGTCCACAGGTAAAGTTTCATAATTAAATAATTAACTTAACATATACAATAACACTGATGGACGACAATATGCGCAGTGAGGGAAGGTACACATTGTCGCCGGCGACAATATGAACAGGACGACAAAATGTACCGTCACAATCACAATCAAGAAATAGCATACGAGACACGTCAGTGTGATTCTCACACCAATTACATTCACAAAACTACCAAAAAACAGCAAAAGACATCTTTAAACAACAATATCTATGGGGCGACAATATGTACAGTGAGGGTGAGGCACATAATGTCGCCAGCGACAATATGTACATATGTAACTTTTCAGTCGGCGACAATATGTACAGATGGACGACAATATGTGCAGTGAGGGTAGGTACATATTGTCGCCGACGACAATATGTACAAAACGACAATATGTACCGTCACAACGTGACAATAGTGCGAAGAAAGATAACCCAGAAATTGTTCAAGAAAAGCCAGTTGGGGATGTTTCTGCAATAATATGGTTGGCAACACACGTTCTCTGATTTTACTGTCATTTTCATGAAAACGAAATATGATGTATTCACCATCCTCATTTTGAACTCAAACAAAAACAAAGTTTGGGTCTCAAAATTGTATAAAATCCTGCCCGACTTTCAACCCTTTTTAACGATCCTACACTGAAGTTCTTTCTACGATCATTAGCAGAAAATGTTGATCAATCAAGGTACACTTCATCCACCTTTTATCATATTTAATTTTTTTTTTTTTTTTTTTTTTTTTACTTTATATTTGAATGACTTTTATAGTGCATCTCTTCGCTCCAAATGCACACAAAAAATCAAGCCATTTAGTTTTTGAAGTAGTTAACAGTATTTGATTTTTTAAAATCTGTTTCTTGTATACTAGTATTTGCACGTTATGACAAAGTCAAAATTATTCGAATTCGAAATAAGAATTATTCTAATTCGAAAATAAGGTCATAATTCAATTTTTTTTTCATTTTTTTTTTTTTACAATTATAAATCTTTGCTTTTTTAATAAAAAAAAAAAAAAAACAGAAAGGAAAAAAGCTGTTCTAAAATGAGGAATCTTATATATATATATATATATATATATATATATATATATATATATATATATATATATATATATATATATATATATATATATATATAATTATCACATTTAATAATATAATAATAAAAGATTTCAGTGAAATAATATAAAAAAAAAATAAAATATAGCTATATATTTTTTTAATTTCGAAATACCCTTTAACAAACATCAATGCAATAAGCCAATCTCTTACAACAATGCTACGTTTTTGTAAAACCTTGTTTCAAGGAGTTGTCTCCAAAACATCAAAATCCTATCAAATATAAACAACAGTTCATTTAGCAATGCTAAAAATAGAATGTGTAATGAAATATTGCACAGGGTACCATGGTTTTTTTTTTTTTACTGCACGTATGTGCATTGATCAAAAGTGAGCTCCTCTTCAGTATTAGGCATCTGATGTAAGGCAAACCCACTGATAGATCGAAATATGGCACAGGTGGGGAAAAGCAATACTTGTCTGGGACTGGATTTCTGTGTGAACACATATTTAACAACAAGAACTTTCTCGGCACTAACAGAAATAAATCAGAAACTATAAACAAGTAACAGGGTTAATCATACAGTAAACAATGAAGGTTAACGGTATCGCAAATATGCAGCCTCTTCATAAATGATTTTATGGAGCAAATCTATATTTCTTCAAGAAAAAATATATCGTCAAATTATCTACTCACACCTATAACAATTGCGATTAAGGTGGAATTGTACTCCTTTACTTGATTTAGTAGAAAGGGAATGATTGTCAGCTCTAACGACAACGCCTGGGCGAGGAGAAAATTCGGACTTTACACATTACCTCGAGGCCCACAATGCAACGCGAATACATCTTAATTGTTGCTAACTTCGTTCTCGTGTTAACAACAAGTAAAAATTCACAAAAAATAAATTTATCTTGATTTAATGGATATCGCATACAGAAAGTAGATTAAAGGTTCTTTGTAAACATTATGCATCTTTTTAAACTTCGTTTATGGCAGCTAACATTCGACGTCATGTGACGTCACAGTCTAGACTTTCTAAATGAAGAGGTTGATCTTAGTTAAAAGTAAATAATACACAACTGCACTCTCCTCAACGGTCGCACCGTCAACATATTTATTAATTATTTAGATTTTTTGTTGTTTTCACTATGATTGTCAAAGACTTGTAGAAAATCGAGGTTGTGTAACAGTTTAGCTATGATCTATTATTGACTACGTAAGTTGCCACGTTTCCATTAGAATAAGCTATAGCTAACATTGGTTTGGAGTCACGGTGAACAAATATTGCTGCTTTGCAAGGTTCATCATTGTCTAGCTCCGTTTCTACCATTCCCAAAAATCGCCCGGATGGAGAAACTACATGTAGGCGGTTAGAGCGGGAATCGATTACAATAACATATCGATCACGAGGATTAAGAGCCAACCCGTTCGGCTCTCTAAGTGGAAAGGTCTCTGTCCCTTGATATTTCTGGAAAATGTGCCCACGTCCCGACATTTTCACGAATATCACACTCTTTTTCTGAAAATCAGTGACCATGATCCTGTCGTCAACCATTGAAATGCCACGAGGGTACGAGAGGAAAGTCCTTCCGGTATTTTCTGGATAACAAGATGTTAATATACGGCCGTCACTGTCCAGAATGTCGATCCCGGGCGGTGAAAAAAACTGAGACAATGTGGCTCCAATAAAAGTCCTATCGTCTGGATTGTAGGTTAGAACAGAGTAACCTTTCTTTGTTGCTATCTTTCTCTTAATCATAAGGTCTGGTTTTATGAAAAACATAATATAAATCATCTTAGCATCTGGAACTGTAATGGCGCTGTACTTTTCAGGCATATTGGCGATATCCCAGGGTTGGAAATTCCCAAGAGAGAAAACATGAACAACATTTCCACTGCTGTGAACGACCTTAAGTCGGTGATTCCATCTATCTGCCAGAAGTAGATACTCGTGGTCAATCCAGGCGAGTCCAAATATCCTTGGTGGCTTCATATCTCCAATTGCTGTAGAAGAAGCTTTCCAACACATTTGTAGACAAAGACGTGTACCTGGTCTGTCACGTGATCGCGTTCTGTCCACTGATTGGTGGTGATTAGGATGGTGGTGTTGATGACGTCTCTGAGGTTGAGGAGATCGTTCGCTAGAGACCCGAGGTCTGCCAGAGATTGCATACCGAACTGGTTGCGGTGAGCGAGGAGGTCTAGCTTGGTCCTCAGATTCTGTAGACCATGAACTACCCTCAGTTCTATCCATCAAATTTGGAAGCGGAGCTGAGGGTATAGGACGGAGATGATGGAATTGCCTCGGTGAGCTCCCAGAAATGACGTCAGATAAAGCAGGCTTCGTCTGATCACCAGTTGGGTATATTCTAGGTTCCTCTTGTTGTTGAGGAGTTTGCCTTGAACTCTGTTCTGAGAAAATCCCTGGGTATGGTGGCGGTGGTTCTTCGGTGTTGCTTATTTCTATAAAAACGTTGTTTTGTTCAGTATTATGACAAGTCTCAGTGATTTCATCGTTTTCCTGGTCAGATTCGCTCTCGGTCTCAGATGTAACAGAACTTGATGAACTATTAGAGTTATCTGTCCTATCTTGGTCGTTAACATCGCTTGAATTTTCTTCAGTTACTTCTTCAATTGGTCTTTCTTCGTTGTGGACTATAGTAGTATCCTTCCGATGGTCGTACTGTCTTGTGTTGAGAACTTCTATCTTTATAAGATCTGATGACGTCATGGCGTCTTCCAGCTCAGTATTGATGATAAAACGTGTTTCTGGTGGATCCAGTAAGAATTTGTTTTTCATGGAATTCATTTGAATGAGATGTCGGTTCATTCCGGAACAAATTCGAAACATAGATGTTTCACAAATTTTATCGGAGGCATCGCAAATTTTCTTATATATCTTTGACTTCTCCTCCACATCTTCTAACATTGTCGTACATAATTTCAAATCTTCTGCAAGAAGATCCTTTTCTAGCGACACCAAATGATCTAAATCCTCTTGGACTTTCTGTTCCTGTTGGAGGAGATATTGTGTTACTTTCTGTCGAAGATCTGAGAAATAATCCGAGATACCTAACGCCGTCTGTTCTTTTTCCATTAGGAGTTGTCTTCCTTTTGGCAATAAAGTACCATGAGTGTCCGTAAACTCTGACACCATTTGTCGCAATTTCTTCATTAAGACATCTTTAATTTCTTCGAATACTTCTTTTAGCTGTTCGCCAGGCCTGATAATTTCGCAGTTGGTATGCCCTTCTTGTCGACAGAGAACACACAAAGGCACGACACATGTCTTGCAGTAACTGTCTATATCAGCACGGAGGTGAAACTTACATTCGATGTTTTTTTCTTTGGCTAATATAAATTCCTGTGTTACATCATCTTCCGGAAGGGACTTGATGTATGTATCATCTACTTCCGGGTCAGCATTTATGCAATGCTTACATTTCGGACAAGGATAAGTCGACTTTCCATTAAACTCTTCAAGATATGATCTGATGCACGTGAAGCAGAAGCCGTGGCCGCAAACCAAACGCCTTGGTGATTGAAGAGTGTTCTGGCATACTGAGCAAAGTGACAAGGTAGTGACTTGATCCATCTTAACCTAAAGTAGAAAATGAATGACACTACGGATGTTCAAACATTTTGACAGCTTGCTAATGGAATTGAACAGCACTATCATAAGAGATTTGAACTCTTTGATAACTAATTCCTTATTCTAAAACTCTATTCCTGTATCAAATTACCTCAAGGTAAAGCACGCCCATTTTAATTTATTTACATTTTATTGACAAAATATGGCACTTTATAATGTTTAACGGACAGAAAATGTATTCGGTGTTTGATTTTCTCACAAGAAAGTATCATGCATCTGTTCCGCACTCATTACGATTTACATAATTAAATGTGTTATACATTTGTATATAAAAATTAAAAAAAAAAGTATTTACATGTAATACAGTGTGATTTTTACAATAACAAGACATACTGAATAATAATATTGAAGTGTTTGAAGATGTCCAATATCGTAAAAGCAAGAATTTAATTACTTTAAGACAACTCACTTTCAAATTACACTTTATGTATCATTCTATTTTCGTCTCTTTATAAACGTCATTGAAAAAAAAAATTCTAAAGCAAATCTTTGCAAAAACTGGGAAAAGGAGGAGGATCAATGATCTTCTAAAAAGCACCGACAAGATTCTCTAGTATAATTTTTATTTTTGGCTATTTAAGACACTCCTCTGTTTTTCTGAATATCAATCTTTCTTTTGAATACAGAGCATTGCCGATACACCCTTTTTGAGGAAGTTCCACGAAACGTGAAGGTAATATTGATTATTGCTGATGAATTTATTATTAACATTCTCCAATGAATGTACGATTTAATTTGTGCAGACCTCTGCTTGTCACGTTACGGACGAATGCTTATTCTTAAATTACATGTCCAAGACTGAGAGATAATATGCAATTAATTATAAAGGCCATTTTTAAAACTCAACAATACCTTTTTATAAGTCTTTAGATTGATTGCTAGTATGAGTACTAAATTAAAAAGATCTTTTTAGTCTATTATTCAGTCTCCACCTTTTAAACATTGATATACATTTAATGGGAAACAAAATAATACAATTTCACATTGATTAAAACGATTTTACTCATTTTTACGTTCTTTGAAAAATATTTTTAAGTAGGTATTTTGCAATATCGATTAATACATTTATCATTGTGTAGCCTTTCCAACCCTAAGATACGAAATTGTACAAATGAAAACTTTTCTATCATACTTACGAGAATATAGTTTTGATGACCTCTGTGCAAATATTTTGGAATTTATCATAGTGAACAGACTGCCCAATATTACGCTAATAGATTTGATCAAATGATCGACTTTAGACGGACGTTTGTTTACAATCCACCCGCAATGTAAGAGTTAGAACCTAAGTCGGGTTTTAAAATCCCGATAAGCTGGATAAGAAAATAAAAAATTGAGAGGGGGTGGATCCATGATTTTATTATTAGCTGCCAAGGCAGGAGAGCAATAGAGATGTTCCAGTTTGTTGGAAGAGGGAGATAAATTAACAAAGTATAAAGTATTTTTTCAGAAAAGTATGTAGCTCAAACCGATCATATCATTAAAAGAGGAGGGTTTTTAGTTAAAAAAAAAAACCCTCATTAATTTCATCAAGTATTCATTTTGATTAACAAAATCCACCCCGCCCCCCCCCCCCTTTACACACACAACATATACACAACACCAAACAACAACACCACCACCAACATTTACAACAACAACATATATATATGATATAAATCTATTATTATGTGGTGATGTTAATTTGCCTTTACAGATAAATAACAGTATTTTTGCTGCTGTTCATAAATTTATTGACGAAACATGTAGATTTTCTAGTTGATATACTATTTAATTGCTTTTTCACTTGTATTAATTGTATTATTTTCTTCTATTTTGCATGACAAATTGTTATATATAAGGAGAGGAACTTTGTAAGTTGTAAAGAACTTGTTTCCAATCCTTTTGATGTACTCAATAAAATATGTTCAAAACAACAACAACAACCCAAAAAGTATTTAAATGTGGTTTGTAAATTTTAAAAGAAAGAAAATCAGAGGTATAAAGCTAATTAAATGGGTCCTTGCATTGTGGTATATCATTAGAAATAAACACTTGTTAATCACATGCAGGCATATGTGCTTTATTCTGATGGATAAATATTTTGACTGCTGTGACATTTAAAATTTTCAATTAAATTCTTTGGATTTTATTATGAAGCCCGTTATTTTGAGATACTGTAAGATGATGTGTTTGAAAATTTTTGTGAACCCGCGCATTAATGTGCACAAAAATCCGATTGGCCAATACTTGTATATACTTGGATATATCTACTTATCATATTATTGCCTAATTTATTGAAGACTATATGAAATCCCGCGCAAGCGAGGGAAATTGAATTTTTACCAATGCTGACTGATCATTTCCAATTATAAATCTTATAGTTTCTAGTGACAATTGATAACTGGCTTATAGCAAGAAAAAATACTTTATATTTGAACAATAACTTATTCATTTATTGACTTTTCTCTTTAACAAGTCTATCTTCAAATTGTACTTCGGGTTCGTTGCTATTATGCTCTCCGTGGCGAATATGCACATTTTACTAAGAAATTTTTAAGCACAACTTACTAAAAACCTTTGATATATAAATATATTCATAATATTATCAGTTGCTTTGCCATTATTTCCATGCCCATTCACATTAAAGTTTATTTAATATATTCATGTAGTGATTATAGCCTCATTTTTCTTTTTAACATCGGGTTCGATGCCGTCTGACGTTCTAGAAATTTCCATCAAGAGTCAGATCGAATATAAACGAAAAGGATTTGCACATTTTATTTTTTGATCAGTAATCAAAATTTATTTATTCTATATCACTTTAATCAATTTTTGATTGAATAATGCATTAACGACGTTTTATCAAATAATTTAACGATTGCTTGTTGTCAGTTTCATTCAAAATCGTCAGTAACTTAGATCCGTCAACCGGAACCACCACCTATTCTCTTTAGAGAAGTGGACAGGCTTTCGCCTACATCCACTTCTCTTCGCAAGCCTTCATGTTTTGATTCTGGAAAACGTGTAAATCTCGAACCGGTGACGGTCTACACTTCAACTGACATTTCGTCTAAAATACGTCTGAATGTACGTAATAGACGTGTTATATTATCAATTTTAACATAAATACACACAATTGTCACAAGAAAACTGACCTTTAAGTATTGTTAATCCATTTTCACAAGTTCTCCATCCCGGATTTAAATTATGTGCAAGTAACTCTTGAAGTATTCAAAAATCTCTAATTCGGATAAAAATGGAAACTATTTTTACAAAATAATAATGAAACGAGAGAAATCGTCTACTCTGTTTAAACTAACGAGACAGGTTCAAATTCTTTTGATCTTTGTTTTGAATCTTTTTTTTCATTTCTCGGGAAAGGTAGAGTTAATATCGTTTAAAAATAATAGAAAATATTTTTGTATTGTCAGTGAGGAAGTAATGAAGTATTTTTTAAGCTCAAATTTACATTTAGATTGTATTAAAATAGTAAAAATAAGTAAAGGTAATAATATTAATTTTGAATAATATGCTAAATCAAAAGTGAATTGTCCAAAACTTTTTTTGAACATTAAAATACGTCTTCGCCAATTTTTCCAAATTATCCGATTTAAAATTTTCATTTTTTTCTAATAAGCTGTGGTAGATAAACATTAGTTTAAATCCGGGATGGAGAACTTGTGAAAATGGATTAACAGTACTTAAAGGTCAGTTTTCTTGTGACAGTTGTGTGTATTTATGTTAAAATTGTTAAGATAACACGTCTATTACGTACATTCAGACGTATCTTAGACGAAATGTCAGTTGAAGTGTAGACCGTCACCGGTTCGAGATTTACACGTTTTCCAGAATCAAAACATGAAGGCTTGCGAAGAGAAGTGGATGTAGGCGAAAGCCTGTCCACTTCTCTAAAGAGAATAAACCACCACCGTACTCTCTTATTTGCTATTTCACGACTGTTTATCGAAAATGAAAGTAGACTTTTAATTAAATTTACGAAAATTACTATGCAAGTGAAATCTAAATATAGTTTACGGACAACATGTCATGCCTGTAATATTAGAGGAGTAGGTATGAGTTCTGGTGCAGGTGTTTCAGAGGATTTTTTTTGCAAATTTGTTAATTCATAAGTATAGATTATAGGAAATGGGGCACCATAAGGGAGTGGGGGAACCGATTTGGGGATCGAACATATCTGCTACGGCCCCCTTTACAATTAAAATACTAGTTCTATAGTACTATTTGTTATTGCTATTGAATTATATTTGTTTCCTATATAATTTGAAGCGCACTATTATTTTTATTTTTCCCGCGCACCGAGTTACGGAAATTCAACTTACATACAACGTCATGTAGTTCGAATCCCTCTCTGGGACGTGGAGATCGGTCCTTCGGATGAGATCGTATAAACCGAAGCCCCGTGTCGCAGTAAGTGCTGGCAAGAAAAAGATCCTTCACTGCTCAATGGCCCTGAGTGTCGAGTACAGGTCAAAATTTGCAGCTCTCCACCGGCAAGTGTTGGCGCCTCCATATGAGTGAAAAATTCTGGAGAGGGACGTTAAACAACAATAAACAAACAAACGATGTCATTTGACGTCACAGTTTAGACTGTCTCATGCAGTTTGAAGAGGCGGATCAGAGTTTAAAGTGTAAGCTTTGTAAAGGTTTCTGATGATATACAACAGCGCTCGCTCCAACGGTGGCAACGTAAAACATATTTACTGAGCAGTGTATTGTTCTGAAAAGAGAACCAGTTTTAAATTGTGTATAAATATTTTCTGAAACACGATTAAAGTTATAAAATTCAAATCTTATACAGTACAAATTTTGATGCACCAGATGCGCATTTCGACAAATTATGTCTCTTCAGTGATGCTCATGCCGAAACGTTGGAAATCCAAACTATTTAAATTAAAAAAAAAATGGAAGAGCTAAAAAAAAAAAGGGGGGGGTGGTGGTGCCAAAGACTGGAGCCAAACACGTCGAAGGATCAGAGCTATGCACGAGAGTGTTTTCCATGTTACAGTATGTTTAATTCTTTAATTGAACTGATTTACATGTTTTAATCTTTTTTTCTGATGTTTTTTACGACACTAATGAGGCGAAACCTTGTTATCAAATAAAACTTTATATTTCTTCAAATATTTATTCCATCAACAAATATTTTCCAATTCGATCAAAAGCAGTAATTATTAAATAATTATGCAGTAATTATTTCAGCTTAAAAATGAAATGTATAGAAAGGGGAGGTCTTTTGTTATGTTTAATAAAAAAAAGAAGAGATTTTATTACTTTTTATTCCTTTTCCTCATTTAGATATTCTGCGAACAGCTATCTCCTTCCCGACACTAGAATCTCATGGGGAAAAAGGGCCTTTCAGGCTGTGTTGTGTGTCTTTCATTACTACATTTAATTATTGGAACATTTCGCCCTGTGTTCCCATTGTTCTTTTTTATGGAATGCTAGATAATGCATGTTTGATTGATTTATCACTAAATCGTGTAATACAAACTATGTAATGCATGTACAGTTTACAAATTGTTGTGTGTATTTTGTCAGGTAAACTGTACCTACATGTATAAATGAAAATACTTGATAAAATACATGCATGGATAAACAAAAAGTTAAAGCATTTACTTCCGTCACCCCCACCCCATCCCAAGAGACAATCTTTAGCAAGTGATTTGAAAATACGTACGTTAATGATTATAATTGCTTTCCCTCACATGCCAGTCGTATTCGTTGCTTAAGAATTATCTGTTGTAATTTATTGGACTAGTAACCACTAATTTTAAATGTTTTCCGGTTTGTTCTGGCACGTACTATTTTTCCTTTAAAGAATTTTCAAGTTTGAAAAGAAAAAATACCGTCAAAGTTAAACTTTTTTACGGTAAAGAAATGTTCGTATGTATTGTAGTAATAAATACCTTATAGGTATATTAACATTGAGGCAATATCGAATTTTTATATAATTATAGGGTTTAATACTGGCCAGAAAAATATCAATAAACTTCAGCCACATGTTTTACAACTTTCGCTCCCCCATCCCTCCTAGTATTCTTATTTCGTACATGTGTACGTTTTGAAATTCCTGCTTTATGTGAGTTTTTTTTTTTTTGCTTTTGTAGAATGATATGGATATTTGAATAAGAAGCCGAACTAAAGATTTGCTTTGTATACTGTTTGCAATTTGTTAAGCTCCGTCGCATGCGACCTCATGTTATATATAAATGTTTTTAGTTTTTTTTTTTAAATAAATAAATAATTTATATGTTCGGTTGAACTGGTGAATTAAAACATAATTCACAATCATTGCTGCACAAACATTTTCCCTCGCTTGAAATCACTTCAAATATGTTAATAAGAAGATTCAAAAGCTATTTTTCTCCTTAGGTATAATCTGGTTATATATGGACTATACAATAACAAAACAAATTGATTACCAATTTATTTCTATCCAATATTGAAATACAGATTTGAACACAGGTATCACGATCTAATCATAGTGGCTGAAGTATGTAAGTTTTTTTTAATATATGACAATAAATCATTATTTTTTCTTCTTATGCTTTGCAATGTTTTCTTTGGCTAGTTTGTATTTGGGATCTAGGTCTAAAGCACATTTAAATGCACCTAGTGCTTTGTCCTTGTCCTTTGTCTTCTGTAGGGTGTAACCAAGCAATGCATATGCCCTGGGGTCTTTGACTCGGTTACACATCTGTTCCATATCTTGTACAGTGGTGATTATGTCTCCTTCCTTTTTGATTCGGATAAAGCATTCGATTAACAAATAATATGCGTAAATAATGGACAAGAGTTCAATACTTCCAGTCGCACTTATTTCCTTTTTTAAATTTTCGTCCATTGTCATTGATTCCATCTTGCCGTAGTAGTTAACGCTAGTAGGGTTTTCTATTTCTGATTCCACGGCTTTTCGTAAGATTTTGATTGCGTCTGCATATTTCTCACAAGAACACAGGAAGTGGCCATATTCTACAAATAAACCTGCGCCATGACCTTCGCCCTCACGATTCATTGCTTCCTGAAACATTGCGTCAGCTTTTTGTAGTAAATCCCGTTTGTTGGCCTTGAATACACAGGAGGCTGCATGGTATAGACAGGCCAGGTGCTCATAGAGTCCTGCACCTTTCTTGCCATCTACGTATCTGGTGATTAAAAATCGACAGAAAGTGATGGGTTTCCAAATTTCTTCAGTCTCTAGAACGTTACTAAACTCGATGTTCTTCTCATTCAAGAGGTGAGGGATGTACTCTCTTTGTCTCTCCGCCTCAGGTTTTCCATAAATCGGGACAACAAAATTATCTATGACGTCTTCAAAAATGGCAGCACAATGATCAAACCCGTATTCATGATAAAATCCATTGCACAGTCCATTGCACACTAACATGAAACTTTCTACCGATTTTTGTGCTTGGCTAGATGACTTGTATCCCTTTGCGTCTACCAAAACCTGAGCAAACATCTTTTTCACATCTGTGTTGTATGGAAAAATATCCAGAATTGTATAATTTTCGGCAAGAGAAAATAGTTCTTCCAAAGGTCTTCGCCTTATTGTGGTAAATCTTCTCTCTAATTGAGAAGACTGAAGATCAGTTAAATAATCTAAGAGATTGTTCTTTTTGACAAAGTAGTCGGGGAGAAATTTTTGTTTAATTGCGTCTACCAACTGGTCTAAAAGATAAAGAACACAATAAGCTGGGTTCTTATACCACAGACTAGTTCCCAGGTTCTCGCATGCGTAAAAGAAGATTGAACGTATGTGTTGTTGAGTAACCATCCCCTCTGATATCACATGAACACAGAGCATATTAAACAACAGAAAACACTGTCTTTGGGAATCGGATAGTTCTTCTATTATCAGTGTCTTCTCGGCAAGAGAAAATGAAATTTTCCATTCGATGTCGGATTGGGAGCTTTTACAGTGGGCAGAGGGAACTATATGGCAGCCAGCGGACATCACTTTCTCTATCGTGCTCTCTGATGGCCAATTCTGAAGACGTTTTCTTGATCTCCATTCCTCTGCTTGTGATGGCCATCCAGGATAGTGAAGTGCCAGTTCATGCATGACCTCTGACTGTTCTACTTCCGGTATAAGGCCAGTTTGTTCTTGAGATTGTATTTCTTTAAACTTTACCTGCCGTGCGCTAACTAACACACCACGAAGTCCTTGTGAGGTAAATGGGCGGCGGAGATCGAGAGAATCCTCGGGAATTCCCGTGAATATATCTGAAAATTTCATATCGAGACCATTTCCTGTTCCGGTATTTATGAGGGTATCCAACATAGAATCTATTGCTTTTTTATTCGAAGAAATCTTACTCTGAAATTTTTTCCTTGACAAGCTGCTGCCTAGGTAAATGATGCCTTTTTTGGTTACAGATAAATCTGCCTCACTTTCGTTACTGCCATTTTGCAGAACCTTTAATCGACAATACCCAGCGTGAACGTTTTCAGTTGATATAACATAATGATAGGAGTCTGCATCAGTAACAGAGGGAAGCGCTATCTCAGCATCTTTAACGTGATGGAAAACTACAGTTGGTTCTTTGATCAAGTGCTTTTTGGCAAATGTTCCATCTGGTTTCAAGATCACAAAAGCCGGAAGTCTAAGTCCCTCGGCAAAACTTCCCACGACCGTCTGAGTCTTGGTGGGATTAAGGGTTTCCACATAACGACGTGGAATAAAGCTATGGACGAAGAAAGACAGATGCAGGTAAGGGAGGTTACTAGGTACATCATTTCCGGTAAGGAAATCCTCCATTACTTGACTCTCCGCCATTTTACGGCAGTACCTAAAATGAATACATTGAATGAAATTTTGTTGATTTGCCTGTCCGGAGACTTATAAATCCCATTTTAGTTTCAATGAAAATAAACCATGCTTAGTGGACAAAAACTTTCAAAAAAAGAACAAATATGCGTTCATTTACCCGGCTACTTATCTTAATAGAACAGAAAACTTACCACGCCATTTTCAACAAATGAAACGTGTTTGAATTACAACACAGAAAATACATTCATCATGCACAAGAAATTGTTTTTTAATTCGATCAATATCTAAGTTGAGGTGATAACTTCATATTTGCACGACTGATTTCGCCTATCATTGAGATATGGTCATTCATGCATTATGTATGAAACCACTTCGTTGTGAATGATGTGAACCAAATCAATACCTGTGTTTAAATCACCCGTTTTGCTTACCTTTTATATTGTTTAACATAGAAATTTTAGGGGAAGAAACATTTTTTTCCATTCATAAGATATCGTTCAATTTGTTTCAATTAAAACAATCTCGCATCATGAGAGATTTTTATTTTGAAAAGTTTTTTAGTTTTCTTTTTTTTATGGTCACAAAGGATGCTTTTTGAAATATTTAGAAATATTACAATTTTCACGTCACATTGATACAAGACGTTGAGACAAATATGACAACGAAATTATCCATGGTAATTAGAACGTGGAGTCCAGTCTCAACTTGCTGAACCTAATTACGGTGGGATAGCATGCTAGTATGTGGTGTCAAAGATGTTGAATTCACAGGAGTCTTTACTCGGACTTACTGAGAACACTGGTCAATTTCCAAAACTAGTTAAAATCAGACTTGTCAGATCCGCTTCGTATATAATCTGCATCTTCTTACACAGAGTGCATACAGCGCGGATCTAAGAGTCAGATTTTAATTAGGTCGGTCGATTTCTATATGAATCCATTGTATGACTCTCTTATTAGTTTTCAGAAATATTTTAAAACTTACCTTTTTAGAAATGTTTTTAAGGACATTTTAAAAAAAACTGAACTTTCTTAACTTATTTTATTTTATTTTTTTTTTAAATCTCATTAATAATGCTACATTAAGAGCAAATTGTCCACCATTTTATGTTAATACATATTTGTTAAGCGCTTTAGAGCAGTTAAAAAAATATAAAATATATTATACGTTATAAAATCTGTCAAATAATAAATAAATGATGATTGTCTTCAACAGTGGTAAAAGAAAAGTTACAGATTTTTTAGTGTATTGAACATTAATTTGGCTACTTTCAAAGACGAAAATAATCATAAAAGGCTTGCAGAAATGGTATAAATCGTATGGGGAATGCATAACTGGATCGATCCATTTATATATATGTGAAATATATTCTCTTACCCGTACACCAAAAGGTAATGGTATTGTTATGAAGATTGAAGTCAACATGCCAGAACAAGACGGAAATATAATTCTAAAATCTAAGTTACCAACAAATATCCTCAAGTTTATAGTGGATGAGGAAATCTTGATTGTTTCTATTTGTTTATTTCAAAAATGTGTAACTCAGAAGTTGTATATTATGAACTCTTAAATCAGGAAATTATCTCTCCACATGTATAGGGCATGATAATAATTTTTTTAACACAGGATTCAACACGAGGTTAAAAAAATAGAGACTTATCAAAATACACTTATCGATTTCTCTGTTACCTGTGTATGCGATACCTAAACATAAAGCAACCATTGGGAATCAGAAAAGCATAACTGAAATACATTACCTTTTAAATATTAGGCATTCAAAAATTCATTTGGATTCCATGTTAACTGGAAAACGTGTCCGTGAATTCTCTGTTTCATGGAGGTGGTTGGTTACGGCATGTAAACAAAGATGGCGGCAACCCATGATAAATAATGTACGGGCTTCTACAAAATCGATACAACAGAAGAATTATATTTAAATACCTGGGATTATCTTAATAAATATCAGAATCAATTCACAGACCTTACATTTTTACATGGCACTTTGTCAATGTAAACTTTTAAATGTCCATGCGGGATACGTGTACTAGACAGGTTTTCTGAGGGACGAAGGAGAGAAAAAGAAAAAAATTGTTTGATCCTCTTTCCAATTTCTCACCATTTTAATCCGCGATAAAGTACAATTTTCCCTGAAAAAAAGTTATCTTAAATTCTGTGGTCAGTGTAACGTCAAACAATGGAGATCAAAATATTAAAATAAATCATTTAGTTTTCCACAATATAATTTACCGAATAAATTTTCAGAAATTACAGAAAAAGATGGTCTTTGAACCCAGTTTTCCCCACTGACATTAAATTTAGTCTCGCTTATTAAATTTTTGTTTGTTGGTTTTTAAAAATTGATTTTTTTCCCTTGCTATCTACTATACATTTGAAATTTCTAGATAATTCAAATTGTTATATAAATCAGATTAGGTGCAATCAACAGGATTGATCGACATCACGGCCATCCCGAAACTGGTCTAAAAAAAATAATGACCTTTTTTTTAAGGATAAAATTCGATGCAAATATAGAGACAGGCAAAGCAACGGGTTCATGCCATTTTGTTTGCTTAAGATGATCACACTGAAATGGAATTCGTGCAAATGTATTCAGTGCTTTTAATCAAAACATTTTTGATGCTTCTAGATGATATCTCGCGGGAACTTGACTTTTACAACCGGACTTATAGTAAGAAAATCTAAAAATACTTCGTATTTTCCTCTGTTCAAAACCGCGCAATTACATGTAAAATATGAGCCGAAGCTGATACTCCTCACGCCGTCTTTATGCTTGTCTCCCCCCCCCCCCCCAAATATTTTATACAAACGGTAAATATTGTATTCAGAAGGTCCTTTGGAGTTTATTTATAAAAGAATTTTAAAGAAAGCTTTAGAAAAAAAATATTTTTAAAAAATTAGACAGTACTATTTTTACGACACATATATATTTGAAGTTAAACAATAACATAAATTTGAGCAAGATTTTCATTGATGTACCTGATACTCTGTATCATCATGTAAACTGAAAAAAAATATGCATAACTTACTAATTACTAAAACCTTCGGTCCCTCGTAAGGCCCGAGGGCTGATATGACATACGATATGGCTTTTAGTACGTAGTAGTAGGTAGTATTCTATTAATTAAATATTTGAAATATTTATTATGTGAGTCCACTCAAAGTCATTCACGAATGATTCGTGCCTTATGACTTTTTCCTTTAAAAACTTAGGTAATTTCTAGAAATTAATGAATTATAAATGCATTGCAAACCACCTAATAGCTTATTTGATTTTTTAAATTAATTTACCTTTTGCTATCTCCATGGTTTCATGATTATTTAAAAATGACATTAAGAGTTTGTGAAGAACGACGATCAAAAGCGGGAAACCACAGTTATTGCCAGAAGACATTATTTTGATCCTGGTTTGTGCTTCAAAGAAAATATATGCATGTAGATGAAATTGCCAGGGGTATTCAAAGGGATATATTGAATCAACATAGAGGTGAAAATCAATATTGTTATAATTGATGAAACGTCGTTGATACATGTATGTTCGAATGATCAATTGAAGGCCACAGCAAGATACTTCTTTTTTTTTTTTTTTTTTTTTTTTTTTTTTTTTTCTAGAAGTTTGTGAATAAATTCTGCTTTATATGAATAAAAAATAGGTCTGCTAATAATGGGGCGCAAATATTAACCATGGAAAATCCGACGGATTGATGAAGACTTGGATCTCCAGAGTTGATATATTATTTATTTTTAGCATGAAACAAACATATGACGTGACGGTAATAAACATTCTCTCACCTCTATCAAGTAAATCAATGAAAATTGAAAAAAAATAAGTAATTAATTTCACGACCTATAATACCCATATTATATTAATAAAACTTTGTGATACATGAAAAGGGATAAATCTGCCAAATATGAATTAGTTTGGTGAAGAATATTAAATCTTGCACGTAAAACATAATCATATATAACAATAGTCTCTTATAAATACAATATATAATCTTATTAAAGAAGAGTGAAACAGAATGAAAAATTATTTATCCTTTTTATAGTCATAGAAGATTAAGAATATTTAATGAAATATGGATTTGAAAGATAAACTAAATAAAAATAACACGAAGCTGTGAATTTATATTTATGTATTATATCAACAACTAATGTCGTCACACATTCTTTTGAAACAACAGTCATGGCGAAAAATAGTACTAATACTTACATCAAAATCGCTGAAAAATTCCAATTTGACCTCATCTCAACTGTAGTAAACGAGTCGATAATGATACGAGTACAGCATTACGATGGGGAGTGGGGAATGTACCTTGCGTCACATGTTGCACCTCTCCTTTAGGTACCTGAACCCACCTCATGTTCCCAGAAGACCATGTATGTGTTACGTTCACGATTCGTTTTGACGCAGGATTTGTGAGAGTAATCACTGTCTGTTATTTTCAGCTTTCACTGAAAAATCTATAATAAATAAGTCCATGTAGTTAATCTTTGTCAATAATTAATCTATGAAAATGATTTAGTGTGTGAAACTATTCATGAAGTAACTTTTTTGATTCAGTTTATTTTAGTTTTATTTGAAATGATTCTTGATTTCTAAGGTATAAAATAAAGGTGTAAATAGGTAAAATCATTTCATGACATCTTGTAGAAGTGGAAAAAAAACTAGTCGGTCAATATGTATTTCATTATTAATAGAAATGTTAAAAAAATCTGCTGATGCTGTATTTTATGGATTCTTTATTACTCTATTCAAGAAAATTAATTTTCGCCCTTGTAACAAGTTATGATTTAAAACGGGGTAATTTCAAAGACAGTGCTATGTCTGGGCGAAATAAGCAAGAGACATAAAATCTTAACGCTAAGCCGAGTATAATACAACACTGAAAAGGATCAATAAAAGCATTACTAGAAAGAAACAAGCATTCTGAGAAATTTGCATTGGTAATACTAGTCCCCTAACGGCAAGTGTAATCTGGTTCCTATTAAAAGTTGAAAATGTCATCACTCCATCAAAAATCATTGAAGCGGAACGAAATGCAAACATTATTGATAACTTATCAAGGTAAAGTAACATATCAAATCATCTCAAAATCTGCAAGCATTTATAAAAAATGCGAAAAACCCTTAGAAATTAAAAAGGCCGTAATACCGTCAAAATCATTCAACAGAATGAAATTCAAACTTAATCTGTATCTTATCAAGACACACTCGCACACCAAAAATCAGCTCAATATCTGCAAGCGTTTAGAAAAAAAATACCGAAAACCAAGTGGGACAGACTGTAGAGGGACAGACGGACATACAGACAGGCGGACGCACGGTGTCCTGAAATACTAAATTTTGGTTGAGGCACCCTTGCTAACAATAACTTTGCAGTGAGTTTGTTTACTTAATATCAAGGAGCAGAGAAGATTTTCAAGATATCATGAATCATTAGTTTAATGTTTTTACTTTATATTCATAGACCCCCGGTTTTTAACGTAAGAGCCGCTTACCCAAGGCCCACACATTTTGAACTTTTGGAAGAGGTATCCTAACTTATTATAACTTTGCACTTATTGATTGATTGATTGATTGTATGTAGTTTTACGTCCCATTCGAGAATTTTTCACTCATATAGAGACGTCACCATATACCGGGGAAGGGCTTCAAATTTTGACCTTTACTCGGCACTTAGGGCCATTGAGCAGTGAGGGATCTTTATCGTGCCAACATCTGCCGTGACACGGGGCCTCGGTTTTTAAGGTCTCATCCGAAGGACCCGCAACTTTCACTTCAAAGTGCCGAGCGCATGGCGAAGGAACAGTTGCTACACATTTTTTATCGACTTAGGTCAGTCGCGGCCGAGATTCGAACTCACGACCTCCCGATCACGGAGCGAGCGCTCTACCGACTGAGCTACCGTGAACGGTCTTTGCACTTATTAGAATTTGATTAAATTTAGTCTAAAATTCTGCAATCTTTTAAGGTGAGTAATGTTTTTTTTAAGCCTTAGAGGCAAAAATAAATTCTGATGCACAAGTATATAAAAGAGATTCATGTATAACTAATAGACATTTTCTGCAAATTTCATTAATTTCATTAACATTAGGTTGTCTTAAAGGTCTTACGCTAGTAAAAAAAAAAAAAAGCAAATTTTAATTCTATATAGAGAGACGGGACGTGGAGACTGGTCCTTCTGATAAACCGAGGTCCTGTGTTGCAGTAAGTGTTGGCACGAAAAAAATCCCTCACTGCTCAATTGCCCTGAGTGCCGAACATATATAGGTATAAATTTGCAGTCCTCCACCGACAAGTTGTTGCGTCTCCATATGAGTGAAAAAGGGACGTTAAACAGCAAACAAACAAACAAAAATATAGAGAGACGCTTCCTTTTCTTTTTCCTTCTTTTTTTTTTTATAGACCTTCAGTATTAATTTTGGACTCAGTTACTAGAATAGTATAGCTTTAGTCCCTCTAAATTACACGCAATTTTAGGTGCACACGATCAAACTACCTGGATGGTTTGGAGTCTGTCAACATGTGAAACCCCATACATTTTAGGATAGGTATGTTCACCTTCAATTTTTCTCTCTTTTCTAATAGTCTTCAAAAGGACAGGATTGAAACTGCATATAAGCGTATTTGTCTAATCTCAAATTTTTGTTTAATCCTTTATCGCTTTTATCATCCAATCAATTTCCTTTTGTAATCATCTACCGAGTTGATTAATAAATTAAAAATTTTAGCTATATATATATGATAACGCATAGTGATTTTTTTTTCTCAAACACAGCGAGGGATATTTTTCTTGCTACATTTTGTAGCAACTACTCTTCATACGTCGCATCCGAACGATTGGTTTCTGCAGCTGGATTCGAACTCGCGACGTAAGGAACATTTTTGTGATTGAAAGTAAAGATTTATATTTTGCCTTCTATTTTGTTTAACTGGGAAGTGCCTATTAGTATAAAATATTTACTTTTTGCTACTTAAATTTAGGAAACAAATATACGAGACTGCTTTTACTTGAAAAAAATTTCCAGTAAAATTATGCTCTAAATCGGACTATTGATTCGCGAGAGAACACTTTTTTAAACTACAAGACACTTCACAACAAGCTTCTCTGCTACATTTGTACTATTTAAAATTTAATATTCAGAAGTGTGACACGAAATAAATTTATAGACTTGTGTCACTATATTTATATTATATATAAAATTTAATATTCAGAAGCGTGACATAAAATAAATTTTATAGACATATGTCACTATAATAAAACAAATGAAATATTCTTAAGAATTTTTAATTTGTTTGATAATTTAAATCATGTTTTTATGATATTTTCAAGATTTTGGAAAGTTCTAGATTACTGTTAGTTTTGGGGGCTACTGTTGCATCTTATAACTACATGTATGTTCTCTTTTCGTGTTTCTTCTATCTAAAATATAAAAAAAATCCCATTTTATAGGTCTAAGTAACGAAAAATATAGATGTTTAGAAAAGTATGGATTTATGCTTTTTTATGTATATACTAATGTAGGAAATATGTTTTTAAAATATAATCAACAATACAATCAACGAACAAACGTTGCCATATTCTTAAAACTTTACATCCACTAATAACTATCATAAAAATTATGAGAGAACATAGTCCGTTCAAGCTTGTTTGAAAAACCAAAACTTTCGTTTTTCCAATGCTACGCAATCTGATAAATGTGCTAATGTTTGTTGCTTAAGACAACAAACCTTTAAAAAAGCGAAGAAAAAAAAGAAAAAAATCTTTTACTAGTACATGCCTGCAATAAATTAATTCGGTATTAACAGAAATAGGATTGCATGCATCTTTATGCATTAATTCCCAAGTCTTATGACAATATTTTTGCGCAAATGAAAATGAAACTTTTGTATATTAAACATATATAGAATTTAATATTAAGAAGTGTGACATGAAATAAATTTTATAGACTTGGATAGAAAAGATTAAAAACTTTATCCTTCTCTCCTTTTGCTGAAGAATTAGACTTGAAAACATATATTTGAAAAATGAATTAAAACAATGACAGAAAGCTGTGAATTTCTTTCCGCATAAAATCATCTGCATTATATTTTTCTCTTATTTGTCTACAAAGTCCAACATGTCAAAAAACAGTACCAAAGTTTTTATGAAACTCGTTGAGAACATGATATCAGGTGCGATAAATGAGCGGGTAATGATACGATTGGAGCATTACTATGGGAAATGGGGTTTGTACCTTGCAACTCACGTAACACCCTATGTTTGGATCTTGCCGTTGCTAACAACTATTCTGCTTCTAGTCGTCTTCAAAAGGACAGGGCTAAACGGACCGACTCAAAAATGTTTAAGTTGCATTCTGGCTTTTGATGTCACTTACACTACCTTCACCGCGATCAGAGACACCACTTTGAAGTTTATGGATGTCAACTATGGATCTCTTGAATATCAAATATGTCGGTTCTTCATGATAGGACATCGGATTCAGTCAATTTTTCATATGACTTCTCTATGGATAAAATGTTTCATGCTCATTCATCAAACACTTCTGTTCCTTTTCCCATTTAAAGTCAGACTGATTAACTTCAAAAAGATCCTCATTCCTTTAAGCGTCTTTCATGTCATTATTTGTGTCTTGTATTTCTACACAGTTATTCTGATTCCCATTAAAGGTATTCCCACGATTCAAGATTTCGTGCTGGGAAAACCATTGAAGAAAATTGTGGCCTGTGCATACCACGGAGAAAGCATAGTTAAGATGAGTCCGTTTTTTAAAGCGCTGGGAAAGTTTTCTATCTTTACCCAGTTCTACGGCACCGTTTTACCCATTCTTGGAAACTGTTTTTGTACATTTTATTTTATAATACTTGTTAGAAAGGAACTAAAGCTTTTGTCTATAATGCAACAAAATATAACATCAAACCAGGCCAAGTACATTACTTTGATGAAAGTAACATTAAGCTTAGGTATTTCGTTTATAATTCAGGAAATTCCAGTTTTGATCGGTTCATTTTACGTTTTACGAATTGTGATTACAGACGCATATTCTGACTTTGAGGAAGTAGAAAAAGTAAACGGAGTAGTGTTATTTCAGGTTTTTATTTCCTTTTGGCTAGGTAAACCCGTAGATTGTTTTATATATGCTAGCCTGAGTAAAATTGTGAGGAATGAGCTTATTGAACTCTTAAGGCTTTATAAAATCAAATGTATCAAATCATAGCAAATACATATATATAAAAAAGTTGATATGATCTAATTCATCATTTCAAAATTGCAATTAAACGTAACTTCAATGTAAGTTACATGATTTTTTTAAATTTCGGAATGACTTTCACTGAATATTTTTGTCTCAAAGAAGTAGCTATTGAATGTGTTAAAATAAAAATCGTGTAAAAGAACTAAGTCTAAGACCAAAATTTTTCATTTTTGCAATTGATTTTTTTCAGTACACACAATATGAACATATCTTTCTCTCTATATATATTTCTGCAAAACTATTTCAATTCAAACCCAACTCCATATGCCTGATCAATATGTAGGGTTAATGGCGGGAGTAACCCGTCAACAGGGAATGCTTACACCTCCTATCGATAAAACCTCTAGTATTTCCAGGAGTCCGTATTTTCCACTGTTTATGAATCATTTTGTTTACTCGATTTTTGAGATTAATCACTGTTCGCTCTTGTTAAACTTGTGTCTTTTTGAATTTTATGTATGAAATATATGGACATAACGAACAGTATTCAAGCTCAAAAGTCCATTAAACAAAATAAAATAGGAGCAGAGCAAACACGGACCTCCAAACATCAGAGGTGGGATCAGGTGCCATGGAGGAGTGAGCATCCCCTGCCGACCGGTTACACCCGCCGTGTGCTCCTTGTCATGATCGGGAAATAACGGAAAAATCCGTCGACCATTCAGTGTGTAAATAATGGCCCAACAATTGTATGAAAAACTTCAGTCAGCATTTGACTCAATGATAAATTGTATTTGCTTACAAGGTCATTGTATCGACCATAGAACTTATGAAATGATAACTTTATACGAGACAGCTGATATTCTTGTTTCATCAACTTGTTTGTGTCAATAATTTACCTCGTTTTAGAAATTGTACATACGTAGAGCATGCTCTTGCGTATCGAATCAACTGAGAGATATATACCCCGTATCCAGGTGATGAAGGTATATTATTGCATAAGTAAGGGAAGTTGACGATTGAAAAGTTAAAGTCATCACATTTATCATATTTATCATAAAGCTTGGTTGTTAGTTACCATTAAAGTCTTTTTCAAGTAAAATATCCAAATATGAAACAGACGTGTCAGACTCTGTGGTATCTTTTATCTCAAGCTCACCGGGATATATCGTATCGACATAAGAATGGAAATAGCCATTGTTAACTGACAATACGTCGTCAATATATCTAAATGTCGAGTTGAAGGCCACAGCAAGTGTTTTCTTCTTTTCACGTACAAGATTTTGGACAAATTCTGCTTCATATGAATACAAAAAAGGTCTGCTAATAAAGGGGCGCAATTGGTATCCATGGGAATTCCAGTAGATTGTTGGAAGACCTGGTCTCCAAAAACCACATAGATATTGTCAATCAGAAACTCAAGCATCTTTTTAATGCCAACTTCAGAGTACTTGTGTGTACAATCAGAATGTTTTTTAACAAAATAATTTTGCAAATGACCAATGACAAGGGAAGTAAATTTACGAGTTCCATTTTTATTGAAAAAGCAGCTGTCAATGATATCAAAAAGCCTGGACTTTAATTTATCGTGGGGAATGGTTGTGAATAAAGTTGAAAAGTCGCAAGTGTTTAAGCTGTTGATTTTGGTAAAATCTTGTGATTTCAAATTATCCAAAAGTTCCTTGGAATTTTTATGTATCGACATCTGATTTACACCACTTCTCGAATATATTGTTGCACAGTACTCTTGAAGTTTCTCCTTCACTACTGTTAATATCTTAGTGAGTATTGTGAACACAATCTTATTCGTGAAAATTCAATATTTTATCTTTTAACTGAACATTTAAGGACCTGGGTCACATGACTTTTCAAACTCTTCGATTCTCATTTACTGGCATGAAACATCCAAGTCAAGTAAAACTTAAATAGTCCCCATCGTTTGTTTGTTTGTTTGTTTTGTTTTGTTTCTTTGTTGTTTTTTTTTGTTGACATTCTTGTATTAAACAAACTATCATCATTGTGAAGTTTTGAGTAGCGAGAGTTCATCAGTATAGATTGTTTTTATAATTAAAAGTAACTAAGACTGTCACTTGTAGAATGGTTACAAACTAATTATTATATCAGTTATTTGTAATCTAAAACACGAGTAGTGTATAATTTGCTTGTATTTGCATTTGAATATATTTTGATATTGTTTGGTAAGAGATTTTATGTTAAATATTCACATGTCTATAATCTACTATTGTGTTTTGGAAATCATCAAGCAAAGCCATATCAATTTAAGACTTTTAAAAAAAGACGATAGATTTTTAGAATTTTAATCTTTTTCTATTTTACGGCAAAAATCATGTTGTGCAGAACCATACACCGCCAGGTTTAGTCAAATTTCATTTTACAGTTTACTCATTGGCTAGGTCAAACCCCGTAAAGTCTTTGATAGTTTATAGCTAAGACTCACGCAATCAATCAATAATTTTAGACGTAAACTTGTCTAAAGTTTACTTAGCGCAAAGTACAATTATTGATTGATTGGTTGTTTCTCGTTCGAGAATTTTTCACTCATGTGGGGACGTCACCATATACCCATGAACACTTTCAATTTTGGACCTTTGGCACTCGGGGCCATTGAGCAGTTGAGATTTTAATTATAATCGTGTCAACACTTGCATTGACAGAGCATCTCGGTTTTTAAGGTCTCATCCGAAAGAGCCTACACATTTACTCTAAAGTGCCAAGCGGTTTGCAAAGGAACGGTTACTTCCTATTTTTACTGAGCTGGTCAGTCGCGGTCGCGGCTTGAACCCAGGACTTCCCTCCCGATCCCAAAGCAAGCGCTCTAACAAGTGAGTTATTGAAGTTTAAATTATAAATTTTCACAACACTTATTAGATCGACCATATAAGTTGAGAATTAAAGATCGAAATTATTTAACATACTTGACCCATATTAATCGTTCTTGATCATTTTCTTTTTCATCATCATCATTCATTTCCTTGATCGGTATGCGAACTCCTCCAGGGCACCTGATCCCGCCTTTAATGCTTTTAGAGGTCTGTAGTTGCTCTGCTCCCAAATCGCATTGTTTTATTGGAGTTTGAGCTGGATTAGTGTTTATTTCCCTATTTGATACCAAAATTTTGTTTTGTAACTTGTTGTCAATAATAAAATGTTTTAATGGATTATTGTTCGCTTTTAATAACCTTTCGTACCTATAACTATTCTGAAAATAACCTGTATTATCGGACCAAACTATTAGTGTGCGTCTTGCTGGGTTAAAAAATTTTAAGATGCAATCTATTTGGGGAATTGAAAATATAAGTGAATAAAGGAAGAGTTTCGTTATGGCCTTTTTCTGACTCCTCAAGAAACGGGATGGAATTTTGATATGTGTAAATGAACTTCGTATCTTCCGAAGACCATGAAAATGAATTTATTAAACTGCTCTTTTTCTGGTCATATGATAATTAAAAATTATAGTTTCACTCTTTCCTTTTATTTTTGGAGTATACATTTTTAAAAGCGACAAATGAAACTTTTTTTGCGAAATCTTGATTGAAATAAATATATTTGAATAAATCAGAATTAATATACAGTTTGAACATGAACTTCATATTTAATTTATAGCATATTCCAATATTGAATAATCAAAGGTAAAGACAGGTGAAAGTTAAAACGGTCATATCTGGGTATATGTTATGTTTTTAATGTTAAATTACTATTATAAAAAAAATATACAACAATATCATTCTCAAATTAAATTAAAAAGCATTTTGAAATTAAAAAAAAAACATCAGTACGATTTTAAAAAATACATTAATCATAAATAAATAAAATGTTTGTTTTTAATAAATAGTTCATTTAATTAAGTTTCATGCTTAGGCATCACAGGGTACACGGTATCAGTTTTCCTTCACCTTAAGGTTTAATACTTAAATTAGTGTAGATTTCTATGGTTAGAGACAAAATTCTGAAAGATTATTTTTAACGGACAATGACAGTTATTGTATCACCAGGTATCACCAAAGTATCCTGAGTGGCTAGAGAGGCCACCATCAAATCATTCTAATCCTTTCTTCTTCTTTTAAGGTAACAATGAATTGTCCATAAAACCGTCACGGTAGCTCAGTAGGTAGAGCGCTTGCTCCGTGATCGGAAGGTCGTGAGTTCGAATCACGGTGGCAACTGACCTAAGTCAATAAAAAATATAGATAGCAACTGTTCCTTCGCCAAGCGCTCGGTACTTTGAGGTGAAAGTTACGGGTCCTTAGGATGAGAACTTAAAAACCAAGGCCCCGCGTCACGGTAGGCGTTGGCACGATAAATAACCCTCACTGCTCAATGGCCCTTAGTGCCGAGTAAAGGTCTAAATTTAAAGCCCTTCCCCAGTACATGGTGAGTTTTTTATATGAGTGAACGTAAAACGACATACAATCAATCAATCAATCAATTATTTATGAATTATTTCTAAAAGCAGAACAAACATAAGTACAAAAAGATTCTTTGAGATTGCTAATTGAAAATGCCCACAACCAATGTTGATGCTACAAATTTCTTGGATGATATATATATATATATATATATATATATATATATATATATATATATATATATATATATATATATATATATATATATATATATATATATATATATATATATATATATATATATATTTGAAAGATAAATTCCTTTAAAAATCATATATCAACTGCTATTTTTTGATAATTTCACGAGTAAGAAGCACAAGTGAAAATAATTTAAAATCCTGTCTCCGAGTGAAATGTATTGCTTATTAAACTACAATATATTGAATGTTATGTTAATTACATTCTCTTTGATTTTCGTACGTCATTGTCGCGGGCTTTGACGTCATAGCTGAGAGGTTGAGGCATACGTTTTCATTGTAAAAAACATAACATTATGTATCCTAGTGAAATGCCAAGGTTATTTGCTGCTCTAAATGGTGTCAAATGAAGCCGAAGAAGGCCAAATATTTTACGACAACCTGTTATTTTTGCCGTGCTCGAAAATTGTGTACATTTTTGCAACAGTCTAACCGACGTAATGTTCTGTAGATCGCTTTCTTTTCGCTACACCTTATTTACGCAAGATAGCTAACTGCTATTTATTAGCAAGAGCGAGCTATGGTTTTTGTTATATATAATTCTTAACAATACAAATATACGCGAGAATAAAAATACCCGAGCAGACAGACTCGCGTCATTACGCTTAAATAAAGTTCTCGCTAATAAAAATGATTTACAGTATTCAACAATGTTTTGTTACTAGTCACATGTTCTGTAGCATATTTTGCCTTCTTAAGATGCGGCAAATTCACCGTTTACAAAGAATTTGACCCATCTTCTCATATTTGTGTGTCAGATATACAAATTCTAGAGGACATAGTCCATTTACCTTTAAAGATCTCTAAAACTGATACATTTAGAAAAGGGATCTTTATCAAATATGGAAAATCAAATGTGTAGGTGTTAAAACTTAAGAAGATACGAATATAAAGCAGTTGTCAGGAAAACAATATATAGCTGGGCATCATCTCACTATTATCCAAAGATCTCAAGTTACAATGGTGATCTTTTTATCTTTCACTGAGTTAATAGCAAAGAATGCAAGGGTGCTAGATTGGAAAATATTTAGTGTGACATAGATGCTCCGAATTTTCTTTTGACCAACACACTGCATGATTTCCGTAAAATTTTTCTTGAACTGTGTATTTGCCATGTGTCAGATTTATTGCATCCAAAACCAAGGAGAGAATGAAAAACTACAAGCAATCAATACAAAATTGTAAACAAAGTCTGAATTGAAAACATAAAAAATAAAAGTATTACAAGAGTGCGTTTCCATAGTTTTGAATTTTAGCAAATCCCAGAGAAGAAATCGGAATCATTTCAGATAATAAAATAGTTAATTCCTAGAATGTTTACAGATATATCAATAATGCAGTAATTAATAAATCGTAGCGAGTCGAAATTAACGAGTGACACACAGACAGACATAAACGCGCAAAATGCGCTTTGAGTCAACGTAACAGTTAAAAATACATGTGACGAGATATCAAGTACTATACACTACTCAGACATCCTAGTAAATGAAATAACACTGAAGTTACTTCATAGATGACCTTTTACACAAGAAAATAGGTAAGGTTCTGGAACCCGATTGGTAGGCATTGATCGTCTGCTGATGCCTTGGAGCACATCCGGAATATAGGAAAAAACAAAATCAACAAATTCTGGAAAGCATAATTCCGGAATACTACAATGTACATCTTGCTACTTGTAAGCTGTATTAGTGGAAAAATAATGCTAAATATATTTGATTTCTTTTTTCAGACCCGTAGAACGCGGAGGAGGGGGGGGGGGGAGGGGGCCCGGCCTCCCCCAACTTTTTTCTGAGTATAGTATTTTGCTTTAGTGAATTTTCCTTTAGATGCTGGTTGCCCCCCCCCCCTTTTTTTTTTTGATGTTGTAAGGTCGAGTACTGGCAAATTCTAGTATTTGTGCAGTAAATTAGCTTTTTCTTTGCTTGTCAGATAATTTTTGGAAGTTGCCACTGACCACTTTTGAAACCTTTGCTATGAATGAATTCAAGATTCTATTAATACATGCACCTTGTATCCAGCCAATGTTTTTATTAAAGTGGTGAGGGAAATTAGATATATCGAAAAAAAGAAATTGTGTAATATGAGACATGGAACTAACGTTGGACCATCTTTGTTAATCCAACTTTTATATTTATGCAGTCAATATAAAACGGACGATTACGCAATATGGTTCCATGGACTAACGTTGGGCTAGTTTAAAAATGCAACATATAAAAATATATTCGCCGTTTTCCAAATGTAATTATTGTAAAAATCAACTTTGTAAAATAAGATTGCCTTTCAAAGAAATTAATTAATCACACTATACTTTAAACACAGCAAAAGAATTAAGTACATAAGATTGCATGGTACATTGCATCCCAGAGGGCCAACATCCGCCCAACTTTATTAAACCAAAGACCTAAAATCATAAAATCAAGGACAGAATATTATTCACGAACTTTGTCCCAGTAATTGTAAACCAGCATATTGGTACCTTTGACACATATGCTGGACCAACACTGAACAAACATTTTTGCATTATCATTTACTGAGCAATTGGCCAACGTTGGCCCAATCAAGATGCAATATCATGCACTGAGCAATGGGGAAACGTAGGCACAACCATAAAAAAAATCAATAGCTATTTTGGTAATGCTGAATAATGAGCTAACTTTTGTCCAAATACTGTAAATCAGCAACTGTTTGTTCAACTCTTAAACTATTCACCTTATGGTCCACGTAAAGTACATTGATTTTTACACCATATATGTAAAAATACTGTGCATTGAACCAACGTTGGCCAAACCATATAGGACCAATTAAACTTTATTACTATACTTATGTGACAATAAGACACACTGGACCAACGTTAGCCCAACCACATGAGGCCAGTGTATCCCGATATTACCAATAATTGTACGTTATCAAACATTGACCCAACGTTGGTCCATTTATGTTATGCAAGTATCAACGTACAACCAACATGCCAATTAGTTACCAACGTTGGGTCAATATATGTATGCTGACTGGGTATATATATGAGTTTTTTGTAGGGATGTCAAATCGGTAAATTTTTGATAATCGGTTACTCGGACGTTTTTTCCGATCGAGTACCCGGGTACTCGGTAAAAATGTACATGTAAATACAAGTGTGCTAATTTTCTTGAGCCCCGTTAAGCTTTGTTAAACCCTAAAGCTATTCTTATCACGTTAATAAATGTATATTAACATCGATTCCAACGGAAATGATTTTTTTTGGTACTAAATTTATTTATCAAATAAACACAAAAGACACAATTAATACATCAGAAATTACAAATGGTTTACAGCTCTTGTATAGGATCTATTTCATCAACTTAAAAGGAAGAGCAATCTGTTACGCAGGTTTGTGGTGATTAGACTAGCGAAAGAGAAGGAACGAACTTTGTTGGGATAGCTAGTCTAATATTATTTCTTATGTTGTTTGTTTCCACCGTATACACTAAACTTACTAAGCAAGCTTACTTTCAAAATTTTTTTTTGGAATCTTTAATTATTTCTAAAGATTTCTTCCCTTTTGAAGTGGGTAGCGGCATTTCTGTGCATGTCCGATTTCGCTGCCGTATATTAACTAAATAATTTAAAAATGATTTGAAGATAATAGACCATACATGTACTTTAACGATGTACATTGAAAACAATCATTGAAGCCATTCAAACATTAAGAACCACAATATGTAAGAACAGCTGTGTACCAGGTGATTGGTCACAAAGTACCGTATATACACAGACACAGGAGATAACGCGTGTTTTTTAGGTGTAAATGACGACACACTATTTACCGTATACACATTTTAGTTATTTTTTTGATAAGTTCTTGATAAAAAATATATACTTTGAAATAAGAAAAAAATACACATCCGAGTAACCGAGAACCATTTTTAGTATTCGATACCCAGACGTTCGATCGAGTACCCGGTTAACCGGGTACTCGCTGACATCCCTAGTTTTTTGGTATTTATAGGGACACCTATTTCTTAACGATTGTGAAAATATACACTGTATGGGCGAGGCTTGAACAATCAGCAGGGTAAACTGGTAACAACCGAAAAGCGTTGGATAAATCTATTTTGCAAAGTAATGCCCTGTGACGTGGTGGTTGTTGTTGATGTTTGTTTGGCTGATGGGTTCCGGAATAGGATTGATACCGTTAGGGTTTTTGCTAGGTTGAGTTAGTATACCCGCTGCTGCTTCCGTGTACGGAATCTGCTTTTTCCTCCCTCACTTCTAAGTAACCTCTCCTCAAAATTTGATTTTTTTTTTTTTTGCTTTAAAATGTTCGAGCAATAATGCTGTTATTTCAGAGTTATCAAAAATTTTTTTTTTTTATCGATTTTGATCAAAGAAAATTTTAAATAAAGTATAAAAATTAAATCGCTAAAATTTTTATTGTGAAATGTTGTGACCTCAACATGTGATTTAAGTTTAAAGAGTTTGATGTTGAAATTAATGAAATTTAATGTAATTCGGGGGGAAAAATACACGAATATCAAATTAGAAGTAGGAAGTACCAGTAAATGAGCCTTAATTTACCTAAACCGGATGAGCAAGTTTCTGTGGGATTAGTGTTTATTTTGAATAAAATAGAATTACTAGAATAACTGATTATAAATATGCTTTTTATCACTTGCGTGTAAAATAAATCGATGATTTTTTTTAAACATTTGTCTATCATATGTTTTTGTCACATATTTTTGTGGTATGTGCAAAGTCAGTAATCTAGTATGGATATACACTTGGGGGAAAACATAAATTTCACAGTGTTAGAATATTGCATTAATGATAATATTAACAAATTTTTTGCATTGAAAGGTTAATTGATTTTGTTTTTCTACAAAATCGATGAAGGCATTGGTCACTTGTTTTGGTGAGTGATTCCATATAAAAATGCATATATTTCTAAATAAATTATGTTCTTTAACTAATTATAAACTTTTTTTTTTCAAGTTTACGTTTTGGGGTACATCCATGGTTTTCTATGTTTATGTAAAAACGAGATTAATAGATCACGTAGAAAAACCTAAAAATTGGAAATCACAAATTGTCAGAAGAAATTATTTCGATCCTGATTTGTCTTAGAATTTTCGTAAAATTAAAACTTCTCCGATATTAAATTCATGTACCATGATAATACATGACGTATCGGTATTATGCAATCTCTCACTTTTGCCAAATAAACCGATAAAAATAAAAATAACAATAATTTCACGACCTATAATCCCCGGTATTATGTTCTTCAGACTTAAAGATACATGAACATTTGTTCTAATCTTATATCTGTTAATAATGAATTAGTTGGGTGAAAGACTTCAGAATCATGCACGTAAATAAAAAAGATATTATAAGAATTGTCTCTTAGAAATACAATATAAAATCAAATTTGAGGAGAGTGACAACAAAATGAAAGAAATTTTATCTTTTTATTCTGTCATACAAGATTACGAAAATTTAATTAAATATGGATATAAATAATAGTTTTATTGAAAATGACAAAAAGCTGTGAATTTCTCTCTATATAAAATCACAGACAAAGTGCAATTTCCCTATCAATTCTGTTGAAACAGTTGAAACAACAATTATGGCCACAAATATTTCAGAAATGTACATGAAAACCGCTACAAAATTTCAATTTGACCTCCTCTCGACTGTTGTAAATGAGGCGGCAATGATTCGATTAGAGCATTATTATGGCGAATGGGGTTTGTACTTTGCAGCATATATTTCACCATATGTTTGGATCGTGCCGTTACTTACAACCATTCTACTTTTAATCGTGTTCAGAAGGACAAGGCTAAACGGACCGACTCAAAAGTGTTTGGGTTGCATTCTCGTACTTGATATACTTTACACTACCTTCACAGGAGTCAGAGATGGGGTGTTCAACTTAATGGATGTCAACTATGGATATCTTGAATATCGAGTATGTCGGTTCTTCATGATAGGATACCGGATTCAGTCAATTCTTCATGCAACATCTCTGTGGATAAAATGTTTCATGCTCATTCATCAAATACTTCTCTTCCTTTTCCCATTTAAAGTAAGGTCAATTAACTTTAAAACGATTCTGATTCTTATGAGCATCTTACATTATATTATTTGTGCCCTATATTGTTATGAAGTAACTCTTATTCCCATCAAAGGTATTCCCACAATTCAAGATTTCGTACCAGGGGAACCATTGAAGAAAATTATTGCTTGTTCATTTGATGAAGAGAACGCAATTTTAAACAGTCCGTATTTTCGAACACTTGCTATGCTTTCATTGTTTGTACAGTTCTTCTACGGTTCTGTACTTCCGATTGTAATAAATTTTTTTTGTACTTTTGGTCTGATTATACTAATTAGGAAGGAAATAAAGCTGGTATCTCGAATGCAACAAATTGAAAATTCAAGTCAGACAAAATACATAATTCTAATGAAAGTAACATTGATATTAGGCATTTCATTTTTCGTACAAGAAATTCCAGTCATGATTGGATTATTTTATGTTTTTCGGCTGCAGTTTGGGTCAGTATCTGAATACGATTTTGAACAAACTGAGAGAGCTCACGGAGAAGTATTATTTCAGGTATTTTTATCCTTTTGGATAGGCAAACCGATAGATTGTATCATATATGCTAGTCTGAGTAAAGTTGTAAGGAAGGATCTCATTAAACTTTTTAGAATTGACAAAATCATGTCATCAGTTCGTAGAAAGAGTGAAAGAAATGATACGGTATGACCAATCGTGTTAAGTATACATGTGTATTTTCAAATACTGTAAGTCACGTATTTTTGGATCTGGAGGAGGGGTTCAAATTCTCGTGGTTTGACGATGAGTTATTGGTTCAAGGGAACTAGATTTCGTGGTTGAAGAAATGCAGAATTGTTTGGAATTTTACATTTCTTGGAGGACATGAATTCGTGGGTGTCTTCAAACCACGAAAACAACGAAAATCGAACGGCCACGAAAATGAGTGATTTTACTGTAATTAGAATGTTTGTGAATTTATTGTGACTGTTCATTGATAATTATATTCCCAAAAGGTATAATATATACATTTATGTTATATGTATGAAATATGAGAAATACTTGAACATTGTTATTGAAATGAAAATATAGTAACTTTATTTGTTGTATAATAAAATCACTTTCAAATAATCCAAACCTTCGGCCTCAGGGTGTATGGAATACAACCCGGGGTAAATCCCCGTACACCCTTGATTGGACCTGGATAACGAATTTATTTCCTATCTACTCAAATAAATTCTTTAAAAACCAAGTCCAATCAACTGTGTTTCAATCTATCGTTAAGATTTACTACGTCCTACAATGCATCGTGACGTCATGTTATTTGCTTTTTATCATAGAGAAACTTTGCATTATGCCGTCACGTTTTTACCCCCGGCTCAAGTCGGTTGTACGGAAATTTACACCCGACTTTGTAACCAATCAAAGCTCGTGTTACAAGCTACATAGGAAATAAAGTTATCTGCCCAAATTAATGGAAATGGCTGAAGTGTATAAAATTGTTTGATAAAATTGATGTAATAAAATTTTTAACAAGAGGCCCATGGGCCACAGCGCTCACCTGAGTAACTTTGGCCTTGCTGTTTTTCACCTGATTTCTCCCCCTCCCCACCTTGTAGTACTTATTGTGGCCCCGCCCTATCCCCATGGATCATGATTTGAACAATTGGAATCTATACTACCCCAGGATGCTTTCAAGTAAGTTTCAGCTTATCTGGCCCAGTGGTTCTTGAGAAGAAGATTTTTAAAGATTTTTCCTATATATTTCAATGTTAAACTTGGATTCCCTATTGTGGCCCCGCCCTACCCCCGGGGATCATGATTTGAACAATTTAGAATCTACACTACCCCAGCATGCTTCCAGATAAGTTTCAGCTTTTCTGGCCCAGTGGTTCTTGAGAAGAAGATTTTTAATGATTTTTCCTATATATTTCAATGTAAAACTTGGATTCCCTATTGTGGCCCCGCCCTACCCCCGGGGGTCATGATTTGAACAATTTAGAATCTACACTACCCCAGCATGCTTCCACATAAGTTTCAGCTTTTCTGGCCCAGTGGTTCTTGAGAAGAAGATTTTTAAAGATTTTTCCTATATATTTCAATGTAAAACTTGGATTCCCTATTATGGCCCCGCCCTACCCCCGGGGGTCATGATTTGAACAATTTAGAATCTACACTACCCCAGCATGCTTCCACATAAGTTTCAGCTATTCTGGCCCAGTCGTTCTTGAGAAGAAGATTTTTAAAGATTTTTCCTATATATTTCAATGTAAAACTTGGATTCCCTAATGTGGCCCCGCCCTACCCCCGGGGATCATGATTTGAACAATTTAGAATCTACACTACCCCAGGATGCTTCCACATAAGTTTCAGCTTTTCTGGCCCAGTGGTTCTTGAGAAGAAGATTTTTAGAGATTTTTCCTATATATTTCAATGTAAAACTTGGATTCCCTATTGTGGCCCCGCCCTACCCCCGGGGGTCATGATTTGAACAATTTAGAATCTACACTACCCCAGCATGCTTCCACATAAGTTTCAGCTTTTCTGGCCCAGTGGTTCTTGAGAAGAAGATTTTTTAATGATCCCACCCAATTTTTGTATTTTCTTGATTATCTCCCCTTTAAAGGGGACTTGGCCCTTCATTTTTACAATTTAAACTCCCCTTTACCCAAGGTTACTTTGTACCAAGTTTGGTTAAAATTGGCCCAGTGGTTCTTGAGAAGAAGTCGAAAATATGAAAAGTTTACAGACGGACGGACAGACGGACGGACGACGGACAACGGGTGATCAGAAAAGCTCACATAATCCCACCTCTGATGTTTTTAGACGTCCATGATTATCTTCTTAAATTTCTTTGTATTTTTTTAATCTAAAAAGGATATATCTAATAGAAACATGATACATAAAGAACAATATATCACACATTCGAAATAAATACACAAAAAATAGGAAAAAAATAATAAAACACCCTTTAATCCCCATCATTTTTAATTGTATGAAATAAAGGAGTTCCTGAACGTGTCTTGACAAATAGAAATAATTCTCAGGAGATTAATATCATATTAAGTTCAATTTTACACTCACCCAACTGGTTTAATAATACATGTAACAGACAAAAACTAAATCCTTAACATTTATTCTTAATTCTGATGAAAAAAATATTTTTATGCAAGCAAAAATAATTCACTTGCAGTAAAATATTAAAAAATGACTAATATTTCAAAATACAAAATAAAATTGAAAAATCTTTCACAGAAGATTAAAGAAAATCAATAAATAAAGTAACTAAATGGGAATTCTTTCTACATGAAATCCACCACAAAACATTTTCTCTCTATTTTGTTCACACAGTCCAAGTTTGTCGACAAGTAGTTCCAACATAAGCAGAAAATTGCTGAAATTATAATTCTAACATCATGAATCATAACTTTATGAAGGTTTTGATGATAAAATTATAACCTTAGTAAGAAGGAAAGGTTTGACCTTGCACTGTATGTTGTATCTTGTAGTTGCTTACAACTAATCTACTCCTAATTGTGTCCAGATGGACAAAACTAAACAGAAAGACTCAAAAGTGTTTGGGTTGAATTTTCATTATTGATATTGTTAACATAACCTTTACAGGAATCAGAGATGGTAAATTTTCTAATAGATATCAACTATGAATTACTTGGACATAGAATATGTCGGCTTTTATGATAGGATATGGATTCAGACTTCTATATAAGTTGTGTCTTTGGATAAAATAATGCTCATTCATGAAGTACTTTTGTTCATTTTCCCATTCATAGTTTAATTAATTAACTTTAACATGATTCTTGTTAATTGCAAATGAAGATTTTAATACTGTTAATTACGTAAGGGTTAATGTACGAGTAGCGCTCCATTCCTTAAAAGTAATGGAGCCGAGGCCCACTGCTATTAAGGAATGGAGCGCTACGAGTATATTGACCCGCTTAAAATCCACCTTTACTGGGCCCCTTGTTTTTTTATGAATGGACACAGTGGTCACTCAAGAATGACCGTGGGGAATGGGGTGACCTATTGTTTAAAGTAATGGAGAGGTCATTTGAAACAATTTAACTATAAAAGTTAATAGCTAACTGATTTTTTTTCATATCAATATGGAAGCATTAAGCAGTGATGATGAAATTTTTTTGACTCACTACAAATAGTGATTATGATGCTGATAATTTGGTAGCTGATATACTAGGATTAGAAGAAGTTCAGATCAAAACCAGAAAATCTTTTCAAAATGACCCTTATGTGCTCCGATATTAGCAATACGGACGACGATTCACTTGTTTTGACGGCAGAAAAGGTAGAAAAAGAAAGCCGTTTTCGCGATCTGAAAACAGACAAGGAAATATCAGAACTGCAAACAAAACAGTAAAGTTTACAATTTTATATAGATGTGTCTATTTCTATTTTCATTGAATATTTTAAAAAACAGGATAATTTACTATGAGGAAGATGAAAACAAGATTCAATAACAAATTTAAACGAATATCATTCTTCTGACTCAAAATTATTTCATTTCAGGTTTGCACCCTCAACTAGGTCAAAAATACGGTGAGCCGTCAGCACATTTAGAGAGTGGCAATGATTTCGGAATGATATGTCAAAGAGCCGGGCGGATATAAGTCCCATTCTTGTTGATATTGATAAAATGACAAAGGATGAGTTAAATTACACCGTGTCACGTTTTATATATGAGGTTAAGAAGGTCGACGGATCGGAATACCCCCCAGAAACATTGTATAGTTTTGTGATTTGTTTACAGTTGTACATGGATACCCTTGGGCATAACTACAAGTTTTTAAGTGATGACGAGTTTTCTCAAATCAAAAACACTTTGGATAATGTAATGAAATCAAAGGCAAAAGATAATGTCGGTGGCGTAAGAAAAAAAACAGGCTTTACCAATTACAGAGGATGAAGAAGACATTTTGTGGTCTAAGGGTGTTCTAGGAGACGCCACCCCCGAACAGCTTCTCCATACTTTATTCTATCTGACTGGGCTTCATTTCGCCTTACGTGGGGGGCAGGGACATCGAAATTTACGAAGAGGAGAACGCTCACAACTAGCTGTTTCCAAGGACGATCAAGGGAATTTTCTCAGTTATACGGAGGACACATCAAAAAGTAACCAAGGCGGACTAAAACATAGAAAAATTTCGAAAAAATCTGTCCAAGCATATGAAAATAAGCCAATGCCTGACAGATGTATAGCGAAATACTATGAGAAATATATTAGTAAGTGTCCCGATGTCAAATTGTGTGACGCGTTTTATCTTCGTCCACGTACAAAACCTACTGAGAAACAGTGATATTCCGTTCAGCCCATGGGCAGGCATAAACTTGTCAATGTAGTTTCTGATCTGTGCAAGCAAGGAGGTCTACATGGATTCAGAACAAACGACTTCTTACGCGCATCAGCAGCCACTCAACTTTATCACGCTGACGTTGATGAGTAACTAATTCCCGAGGTAACGGGCCATAGATCGAACGCCATCAGGAACTACAAACGAACAACTGCAGCACAAAAACGAAATCTGAGTTAGATTCTCCACGGACATAAAGACAGTGATGCCGATATCAATAACAATAGCCATTGTAAATGTGTAAAGTCCGATGTTCATGTCTCTGTAAATATTTCAGTTAATAAAAAGTGAAATAATTTTGCTTGAAATAAATTTCTCCAAAACTTTTGTGTCATAAAAACATAAAGGTTTATCTACTCTCCCAAACACTCCATTCCTTATAAATAATGGAGCGTTCAAACAAAAGAATGACGTCACAGGTGGATTTAAAATTGAATGCATATTCCTTTTATATTGTATAGGGTTGTTCCACCATATTCGTGTATTCTTAATGTAATAAAAATATATGGCATGTCTAAAAAAAAAACTTTGTACGTATACGGCATGATAAATATAAGGTTTATCTTAAGGAAATATGATATCAAGTAAAACAGTGAAGTAAAAAAAAAAAACAACAAAAGGAAAGAAATATGGATCAATTTAATCTGATTAAGATAAAAATGCATTGAATAATGAATTGAATGATATAGACAGAATGCTGTGACTTCCTTTCTGTAGAAGACATCTTCCCTTTCTTCTGTTCACCGAAACTAAACATGTCGAAAAACAGTTCCATATTATTCACAAATCTCGTTAGAAATATCATATCAGGTATGAAGAATGAGGCACTGATGATACGAGTAGAGCATTACTATGGAGAGTGGGGTTTGTTCTTTGCATCACACGTTGCGCCATATGTTCGGATCGTTCCTTTGCTAACAACTCTTCTGCTCCTAATTCTGTTCAAAAGGACAAAACTGTACGGACCGACTCAAAAGTGTTTGGGTTGCATTCTCGTTATTGATGTTATTTACACCACATTTACAGGAATCAGGGATGGAATCTTCAATTTTCTGAATTTCAACTATGGGTTCCTTGAATACAGAGTATGCCGGTTCTTTATGATAGGATATCGGATCCAGTCAGTTCTACATGCAACGTCTTTGTGGATAAAGTGTTTAATGCTCATTCATCAAATACTTTTGTTCCTTTTCCCATTTAGAGTGAGATTAATTAATTTTAAAAGGATTCTTATTTGTATAAGCATCTTGCATGTCATTATTTGTGCAACATTTTGCTATACAGTTATTCTGTCTCCCATCAAAGGTATTCCCACGATCCAAGAATTTGTTCCAGGGGAACCACTGAAGAAAATTATTGCTTGTTCTTACGATCCTGAGAACGAAATCCATTCCAGTTCTCGGTACAGAGGGCTGGTTATGTTTTCATTCTTCGTCCAATTCTTCTACGGGACCACTTTACCAGTTCTGGGAAACTGTTTCTGTACATTTGGTTTGGTATTACTTATTAAGAAAGAATTAAAGCTGATTTCTTTAATGCAGCAAAATAAAACTGCAAATCAGGCAAAGTACATAATTTTAATGAAAATAACATTAGTATTAGGTATTTCGTTTATCGTTCAAGAAATTCCAGTTGTGATCGGCTTATTTTATGTTTTACGGCTTCGGTTTGAGAGATTTTCTGACTTTGAGGAATTCGAAAAAGCCAACGGAATGGTATTATTTCAGATATTTATATCTTTTTGGATTGGTAAACCTGTAGATTGTATAATATATGCAAGTATGAGTAGAGTTGTCAGGAGGGAGCTATGTAAACTTTTTAAGATTGACAGATTAAATTGTATCAAATCAAAGTAAATATGAAAAAATGCTGTTAATTTTAAAGTTGCATTTAAGGGGAAGAAGGATCTTTAGCTGAAAAAATACTTGTCATTCAATTTTTTTTTATATTTTGTATATTTCTTATTAAGTATGTCCCACATATCTTAAAGCAGTTATATCATTAGGTTTCTTACCTTATTTTAGAAATATTGACTGACAAATATTATGCCCTACAGTATCTAAGGGGAGTTTTAATTCTCCATTTTTCCGGGCTCATTACTCTGTCCATAATTGGATTTTTAAAGCATATATAAAAAATATGTAAGTGAACATGTATCTTTTAAAATATTTCAGAGTATGAATTGGGTTTAAAATTCGAAAAGGCAAGTTTCATCTATCACACTGCATCTGGATAGGGAAAATTACGAACTTTTTAAGACAACTTAAACAACAAAAAACGTAATTTACAAAAAATCCTATCATTCAATATTTTAAAATTTACGTTGAAATGCAAGTCCTTCGAATTATTGATTAACTGTAAAAATTTCGAATGGTGAAGCTGACCTCAATATTGCAGAGGACATCGTTAAAGACGACATAAGCAGGACAAAAACTTGTCATGTTTACGTTTCTCGAGTACGGGAAAAACCAACTATGACGTCACACGTAAGCTAAATAAGCGAAATAAGATATACCTACATAAGATTTCCGTCATCAGCCATGCAAAATAATTTTTGTGTTCCCCGTTTCTCATATACTTCATCATATACTAATTATGACCTGTTTTTACATAATAATACCGCCCTTGTATTCACCGAGTATGATTTTCCTGTACTAGCAGATCGTGTATGACGTCACCGACTTGTTGGACGCGCAGTTTAAAGAAACAGAGGAGTGGATCAATCTTTTTTTTTTATAATTTGTTAATGTTTACAAGAATGTTAAACTTTTTATTTTTTTAATATAAGATGGTAATTAAAGAAAAGAAATTGTCAAAAAATTATACAAGAACTGATGCTTTACACGTTTTGCACTTATATAAATGGAGACTATGACGTAGTTTAACAAAGTCATGTGACCATGTGTCCTTCATCCCCTTAAATCTGATGGCAAGCATGCTTTTGTTTTATGACTGACTTTTGATTGAAAATTGTTTGATTCAAGGTAGGATCTATATAGCAGGCTAATATGAATTCATATATATGAATATAGATGCACACCTTTATTTCTTGAAATGTTATAGAAAAGTAATTCTGGTTCTTTTGTAAAATTATGTTGTTTACTACATTTTTGTCAAATTTTTGATTTGCTTTGGCAATCATGATAGGAATACATTATATCAGTTGTAAAGTAGATCTTCATGCACAATGCGTGTACAGTACGTATATTAAATGTATGATAAAAAGCACATCTCGTCATTATATCTCACTATGCGGAACTGTCGTTCCAGATTTTTGATATCAGTAGAACATTATATCTGCAAACGATTCTTTCAATTCATGGTGTGCACAGTGAAAAATATGAAGTTAATGAACGGTGATCGATCTAAAAAAATAAGAATTAGAATAAGGATAAGAAAATCTTCAAACAACACAAATCTATGAACAGGGTATAAAACACGGACTTTCGGAAATTCTAGTGGTGGAATCAGGTGCCTAGGAGGAATAAGCATCCCTTGTCGACCAGTCACACACGCCGTGAGCCCTAAGTAATGATAAAGTAGACGGAATATTCTGTAGTCAAATTAAATATAAAAACAATAGGTATGAAAAATATCAGCCAAAATCCGACCCACTGATAGGTTACATTTGCTTACAAGGTCATTATACCGACAGTAGAATTTACGAAATGCTGACTTTTTACAAGGTTTTTAAAATAACTGTAACATTTACTTATCTGTCAGTAGCCTGCCTTGCTTTAAAATTTGATGGTAACCAGAGCATGCTTCAGAGTATCGAATAAACTGGGAGATGTAAACACCTTATGTAATTCATAACTGAATGCTAATAAATAAATAAGGAAAATTGACGATGGAAAAGCTGAAGTCATCTCGTTTGTCATACAACTGAGTTGTTAGTTGGTCCTTATCGTCAGTATAATATCCCAACATGAAATAGATGTGGCAGACTCTGTGGTGTTTTTAATTTCGAGTTTACTGAGATTTAGTTAGCGCAAGAGCATGCTCTACGTACGATCAATTTTTAAAACGATGCAAGCTAAAATGAGGCTCATAATGGAATATGACGTCAAGCCATTGCAAACTTGAACCTTTATGACGGGGATAGTTTCATAACCCTTACACCTTATTTCAAACTGCATGTAAAATTTCAGAATTTCTGGCGCTGGCAATTCATGTGGATTAATTTGAGATATTTGGGAGGAATCTGTAATAGGAGGTTTTTTTTTTATCAAACTCAATCTTGCTTGGGAAAAATGTATGATGGTTTTGTTTTAATACATATCATATTATTGAATGGAAAAAAAATCCTTCAAACCTGTCAGTTATCGTAAGTCGAACTTTTTCGTGATTAGTTCGTACCCAAGTATTACTCTGACTTTTCCCACGTACATTTCGGGTACACAAGGATATAATGAGTTTATTTATATAACAAAAAGTTAATAATAAATGTTAATCGCCTGCGCCGAAGCGATTTGTGTGGAACCCTTCAAAAAAGTATAAATGGCCGTTACGTGATCAACGAAGTCATATTATATCATAACAAACATGCTAGTATAAAGCTGAGAGAACTCTCTATATAAATTGGCTGTACTTCACTTCATAACTTACAGATTTAAATCAAAACCGACCTTGCGATGCAATTGTAAGAGAGTGAAAATTTATGTTTAAAATTTTATTATTAATTATGTGAACTGGATATAAGTAGAATTTTGTGAAAATTTGTTATTCATTGTTGCAACTAGCATTGTGTATTTAGCAAAAAGGTAATAAAGCATGCAATGTTTATAAGCATGCATGTTAAAGTACATTGAACTTAATTTAAATATATTTTTAATTTGTAAACAGTCTCTTCATTGAAGTATAAGTGTTCATTGTTTATATGCGAGATTACAGTACTCATGAAGTAAAAATAATTATTTTTTTTTTTTGAAGTTTTTCAGTGTGTAGATATTGATATCTACATACAATATATATGTTTATTGTAAACAGTACATATGCCCCTTGAAAGTATAATATAAACAAAGATTTCATTACAATTCATTTTATCCAATAGTATCTGAGTTTAGAACCATCTTAATACATGCTCATATTGTTTTTACACTGTTGTAATTTTGAGCATGCAGTTCCATTCCATATTGTCACATATTTGGATATAACATTTTAACAGCTGATCCAACAGCATTGAAATTGATTCTGTATATTTAAGGACCCTCTATACACCAGTGCAAAATGTTTTTTGGACAATGAGAAAATTATATTGGATAAATTTGTAAATATTAAGCTGATCTACTTAATTTTCAATATATGGTACCTGACATTTACCCCCAGGAAAAATGGTCAAAGACAACAAAGTATCAATGAGCAGAAATCACTGTTGTTTACTTCAATGGAGAAAATACATGTACATGCAAATACAGTGTTCAATTAAATTATCTTGGCATTTTAAAATGTTTAGAATGCTTGAATGATTACAAATTGAGTGACACTGTAGATATCAATTTATTTCAATTAACATCTAAGGGCAGATCACTCTAACTGCAGAAAAATACCACAAAATCAGAACTCTTTAGTGTGCAGTGTAGAGAGGGTTCTTAATTGTGTAATTTTTGCTACAAATCTGTTCGACTAATATATGTACATTGTATTTCAATCTGGAACCACAGAATCAATTTCAATCAATTTTGGCACATGGGACATGGCATTTATGTTCATTTGCGTTATTTAACTTTCCAACGTCACAAACGGTTCTTACGTCTATTAAGCACACTAGTTCGGAAAGGCGCTAAATTCATAATAAAGATTAACGAAATAAACAATTATGAAGAGAGAAAATTAGAGAATGTAAATAAAAGCATTGAATTCTTAGTTTTGGATGTCATCTGTTCTATAACACACCTGGTCGTGCCGACAAATTATCATACCGTGCGTTAGTGCGGTATTCAATTTGTCGGCATGGCCAGATGTGTTATAGGACCGAAGACATCCAAAAATAAGAATTCAATGCTTAAGAAAACAAGGAGAATGAGTAAAGCATAAGCGCTTTCATTTCTTCTTCACGACGTTTTTACAGTTCACGGTAGCTCAGTCGGTAGAGCGCTCGCTCCGTGATCGGGAGGTCCTGAGTTCGAATCTCGGCCGCGATTGACCCAAGTCGATAAAAAAAAAATGGGTAGTAACTGTTCCTTCGCCATGCGCTCGACACTTTGAAGTGAAAGTTGCGGTTCCTTCGGATGAGATCTTAAAACTGAGGCCCCGTGTCACGGTAGGTGTTGGCACGATAAAGATCCCTTACTGCTCAATAACCCTTAGTGCTGAGTAAAGGTCAAAATTTAAAGCCCTTTATCGGTATATGGTGACGTCTCTATATGAGTGCAAAATTCTCGAATGGGACGTAAAACAACATACAATTAATCAATCACGATGTTTTACAATATACTCATGGTAACGTTTATTGTGACATCATAATAACAACGTTAACAAGTCTCTAATTGACCTCATATTTTTCAAGTACTTTTGATAAAATACAAAAACAAAGAAATAAATGGTGACTCAGTAAAATACTCTAAAAGTACAGAAAAAAACTTTCATATTTAACTATTTAATTTAGGTTTAAAAGTTTTTATAAAATGTTTTTCTTTATCTCATCTTTCGATTGCATTAGAGTTATACAGTTTATAAAATGGAAAGACTGTAAAAGTTTTATATCTCTTTATTCAGTAGTAATGATTGTCTGAAAATTATTTTATGTATAATTCTTATACATGTGACGATGTAATTGGTGTTGGGGTTGACATCTTTAGCTCACCTGAGCTGAAAGCTCAAGTGAGCTTTTCTTTTTGTCCGTCGTCCGTCTGTAACACACATATAACATTTTCAGCTTCTTCTCAAGAATAACTTGGTCAATTTCAACTAAACTTGCCACAAAGCATCCATTTGTAAAGTGGGTTCAAATTTCTTCAAACAAAGGGCCATGTCCTCTTTCAAGGAAAGTAGTTAAGAATTAGTGAAAATTTAGTGACATCTTTTAAAAATCTCCTCAAGAACCACTGCTGTCAGAAAAAGTTAAAACTTATGTGAAAGCTTCATCATAAAGTGTAGATTCAGTTTTATTCAGATCATGTCCCTCAGGGTGGGTGGGTCTACAATAGGTGATCATAGTTTTTCAAAGAATAAACTTATGGGAAAAATTCTTTCAAAATCTTCTAAAAAACAACTGGGTCAGAAGAGTTTATACTTATGTGAAAGCTTCATGAAATAGTGTATTATATTAATTGTATATTTGTATAAAACGTCTTTTTGACAAACAACGTATATGCCTAATTACATGCAAAAAGTCATAGTAAAAGAAAATGGACATTTTTTTCTTTGTCATTTTAAAGAAAAAGACTAAATCAAAAGTTTGTGTACTGCTGATTATTTTGCCGAAACCTATTGTTACCTATAACTGCTGAAGAGATCTTATTCTTGGAATTTATAAATATTCGCAGTGAAAGTGGTAGGTAGTTGATTTATGAATATCAACTACAGTGGGTAAATTTAAATTGGAAAAAAGAATAACAAAAGTGATTCTAGATGGTATTGGTGGTACAAAAATGTTTCAACATCTTAATCTGCTTATTTAAAAAAAAAAAAAGAGTCATACATGTAATAAGAGAGCGAGAGAGAGAGAGAGAGAGAGAGAGAGAGAGAGAGAGAGAGAGAGATTATATATTGCAGGGAAATCTATAATTTATACTCGTGTTACTCCTCTTACAATGTAAGAACTATCTTTTCTTGCTCAGTAATAAATAATTCATAGCTTATGCATTCTAGGAGACTGATAAACTTACAAATGACAGACAATTAACTTATAATGATTTGTCGTATCCTCAAGATCATATGACAAACATTAAACAGTCTAATCAGCTCTCTAAATGATATGTTTCTCTCAATGTTCTCAATCAATTGTGGATTAATTATAAAGTAGCCGACACGCTATCCTCTGATTAACCCAAAGGACTGAAAATACATGAACCCAATACCAAAAGTTTAAAAACCTCAACATCCTTTCAGGTGTACTAAGACTATCAAATATAATGTTATAGAATATTCAAGGGCTACTTATAAAAAAAACCAAACAAATACATATATAAAAGATATCAGTAGTACTTGAACAAAAATAGTACTCTCAAATTTAGTGGAAAAAATTAATCTAAAATATGATATGAAAAACGTCAAACAATTGTATCCAAAAAGCTCTCAGATGAAAAAAATGCCTCATAAAATGGAAGTTACAAATAATTTACTGTTTATAGGTGATTTACTGCTTTTACAAATCCTTCCTCTTTCGTAAATTGAAACCAGGAGTATATACACAATCAAAAAAGAATGTGAAATGCATCGAATAAAAGAACAAAAGGCCAACTATCCTTAACAGTCACCTGAGCATAATACAATATTGTAAAGGATCCATAAAAGTATAAAATAAAACAAAGTACACTGATTCATGAAGCTATGTTGCCCAAAAGCAAGAGAAATAGGATAATCAGGGACTAACAAAATAATTTTATCTACTGTTTAGTAACAATTTTTAATGTAGATCTATTTACTTGCCTGCACTTGCCCACATTTGTCACCATTCTGACTAAACAAAACAGGAAACCAATCTCACTTCCTCTCACATTGGCCCTTTTGTTCTTTGAGAACATTTAATGTTCAAAGATAAGGAATTTTTGTCTCCATATATCTATTACTTACAACTCTACACCATCAAGAACTATGAAGTACTTTCTGTATTATATACTAGTATTATTATATGAAAATTATTGTACAATTCTTCTATTCATTTGGACGTTCAATTCAGGTAAATAGCAAAGGAAGATAACTACAAATAAATAGAGCATGTACAGCACCAGAACACTTGAGCAAGCGATCCACCTTTTGAAAAATCTGATGAAATACCCTTGCTTATTGCAACGTATGCGTCCTAGATGCACAGGAGCAGAGAAGAATTTAAAGAATAATGCATTCTATAGCTTCAACAGAGGCTCAAGACCCGGGGCCGATATATTCACAATTTTGGAAAAAAGCACACTTGCTCATCATAACCATGCACTTAGTATGTTTGCTAAAATGCCAGGAGCAGAGAATATTTTTCAAAGTAATGCATTTTCCTAATACATTTGACAGAGCCCGTTCTAACGCCAAAAAACCATGATCCAGAGGCTATGAATTTCATAATTTTGGAAGAAGCATCCTTCCTCATCATAACCATGCAATGAGTTTGTTTAATACACAGGGGTAGTGAAGAAGATATTTAAAGAATTTATGCATTTTTGATATCTTATCCATAGAGCCCTACCCCAACACCAAAACTCCATCCCCAAGGGCCATGAAATTCAATTTTTTTAAGAAGCACCCTTGCTCATCATAATCATTACTTTGTTTATCTGCCAAATACCAAGGAGCAGAGAAGATTTTCGAAGAATTAATGTATTTTCTCTGTATAATCAATAAACCGCCTAACATCAGAACCCCTGACCCTGGGGCCACGAATTTCACAATTCTGGTAGAATGCTCAATGCTTATGAAAGTCATCTCAACAGTTTGACAGCTTGATGTTTAGGTGTAAAGGAGAAGATAGGAGGAAGAGATAGCACTAATTTTAATGGCTTAAGCCCTACCCTTCAGGCCCAAAAGGGAGAGGGTAGGGACCATGCAATTCAGAATTTTTGTACGCCTTCATCAATTAATAGTATATGCCAAAAAGTTTTGAAATTATTGGATGGTTTCCAGGGGTCCATGTTTTATGCCCTGATCACAGATTTGTAATGTTTATACTTTAAAAAAAAAATCTATCACTGTTTATTATCTTCACATTTTTCATCCAACAAAGAAACTGAAAATGTTCAAAAGTTTACGACAGACGCACGACGGACGACGATGGACAAAAACAAATAGTAATAGAACACCTGGGAGACTCAGGTGACTTAAGGAAGATCGATCATTTGAAAATTTTTCAAGGCAATGAAGACATATGATTGATAAGTGGCTAAATGCATTATTACATTAAAGATTGCAATGACATTTATTCAATTTTCAAGAATGTTTTAATTAAAACATGTGTGAGTAATAATTTTAATAAATAGAAGAAAATTTACCTCTAAATACTGCAGGCATGAGATCTGTGGTTTATCAATAAAAATTTTTCATAGATATACAGTTTGATATTTACATTATAACCCCACCTCACCCCACCCTCACACACAACCGTTTTCTTTCTGAAATGAAGAAATAATAAATTTTAAAAGACAATTGTTAATTCTAAAATTTGCACCAACAATTGAAATAAAACATTCCAATAATGCAAAATTTAACAAAAATCAATATAATACTATCTATTTAACGGAGGACATAAAACAAGGACCATCGGAACTTCCAGAGGTGAGCTAAGGTGCCTGGGAGGAGTATGCATCCCCTGCTGAGCGGTCACACACGTCGTGGGTCCTTTGTATTAATCAAGTAGACGGAACATTTTATAGTCCATTTTTGTATTAAAACAAAGGCCTAACAATTGGTTTCAAGCATGTTAGCCAAAGTACGACACAATGTTTTATTTGTTAATAGGTCCATTATAACGACCATAGAATTTACGAAATACTGACTGTAAACTACATTGTTGATATCCCTGTAACATCAACTTCTTTTTCAGTATCTTGACCACTGGTCGATCAGAACAAGAAGCACACGGCGGTTGTGACCGGTCGACAGGGGATGCTCACTCCTCCATGGCACCTGATCCAACTGATATTTTTAGAGGTCGGTGTTTTCTCTTCTCCAAATTTGTATAGTTTCAATGGACTCTTGGGCTGATAGCTAATTTGAAATCTAAATTTCTTGTCAGGATCGGCTTCTGGTTTATACTGGTTGGGTCTGTGGCAAGCTCAGTGATTATTCCGTCTGATTTTCTAAAACTTCAGACCTTTGCCATATATCCAAGTTAGTATCATTGTTGTCTCAGTAATTTCTCATTGTGATTAATACTGACCCGCTAATGCGGTACATGTTGTGACGTCACACCAGTAGAGCCTCTTTATCGATCGTTTCGATTTCCGCGTGAAGGATTTTTAAAAAAATAAAAATATCCATTTTTAACGCGATAACTTCGATACTTGTGCATATATTTCTATGCAGTGTTTTTAAAAAGTTTTTTTTTAATTGTGATATATTAATTATTTTAAAAAATAAAAGCTACTGTAGGTAACCTTCAAGGAAATCTATGACTGAAAGTACCACCTTTATTACTAATTGAAAAAAATCAAATTTAAAGAAAATTACCAAATTAAACTTTATTCAAAACTGAAAAAGCGCAAAATTTCGTTATTCCTGAGGAGCCTCAGTTCTGTTAATTATGGTTCACAATAATCCAGAATGCCAGCAAATCAAGCATACACTTTTCAACTTACAATTTATTTACAATAAAAATATAAAAACTAAAATATACAGACCTGCGGTAATAATCCAGAAAAATAAAGTGTCCGTTATTTGTTTCACTGCTGATAAGATCGTCTTTAGCGTAGGATTTAAACATACAACCCCCCTGTGAGAATGTGCCACTTTAATTTGCTACAAATTTATCAAAATTTAGAAATGATAAAGACAAGAAGTTATAAGTATGTTGTAAAACACGGTTATAACAGAGAGCCAAGGACAAATGATATTGATTCGTTATAAATGTAATTCGACATATCCGTTAATATAATAAAATGTTTTTAAAACTACGGGAAATGAAAATTACTTCGCTATAAGGATCAATTCATTATAAGCAGGTTCGTTATGACCATGTTTTACTGAACTGGATCATCCTTAACGGAACCCTCATAATTGTACAAATTTAAGATTCAAGAATATTCCAGAAGGAGACGAGAGGCTGTTATGGGGTCACTCAGTATCAACATGAAGAAACAGTGCATCTAATACTCAAATACTACACAACAAAATGCTTAATATGTTTTTTTTTTTTTTTTTTTTTTTTTTTTTTTTTTTTTTAAATTTATTTATTTATTAATTTTTTTTTTTGCTTTGTTTGAAGAAGGGGGTGGGAATGTTCCAGTTTAATTCACGATGTATATCAAAACATATATACCATGATGACCCAATACATATAACTTCTATTAAGCCCCACTTATCCCTCCATCTCCTCTTAGGATTCTGAACAATAAGGTGGGAGAATTTCCTTAAATACAATGATTTCATGAAACTAGGGAAATGATAAATACACAGGTAAACATAAAATACACTTTTAGATATACAGAAAATTAGTTCAGTATTAATAATCATAATGTTTATAACAATTGAGACGTAAGTCAGAGATTCCAAAAGGGGAAACGTTTAAACCAATCATGCAATGTTCGAATCATAATTTTTAGTTGTAGTATTTAGTATTTCTCTCTTCGAATCTATGACGTAACAGGCATTTTCCTGATTATACTTTCTCTTCATTTCACGCCTTTGGTTTTTGTTCCAAAAACATAACATTCGCTTCAAATGGTACCGTGGCTGACTAAATCTCCAGACGTAAAAGATAGGATTGCAGGCGCTGTTGAAAAGCATAAACATCGCAGCTATGGCATAAGTTTGTTTGAACAAATGTGTGTCGTTATCGAATGGAAAAGTTTGTGTGATCATAAAAGGAAAAAAAGCCATCAAGAACACACCAATAATTATGGATATTTTCCTGGCAATCGTTGCTTGCTCTCGCGCAAACATAGTGGCCTGGGTTGGGTCTTTGATGTCAGAGGGTTGACCCAACTTAATTCGAATTTGATAAATCAGATAAATTAACATGATGAGGTTAAGAACCATTATGAATAACAGTATACTCCTGGAAGTATACGTCACAACATTTCTTTTCTCAGCAACCATGCACGTCAACCCATATCTGTCCTCCAAATCGAAGAATGTGCCATAAGTTATGAACAGGCCAAAAAACCATAATGCGACGGAAATTTTTATGACCAGTTTCTTTGTTACGAAAGAGTAGTATCGCATTGCCAAAACGAAAATAAAACAGCGATCTGCATTCATCATGGTGATAATTAACAGTGAAACTGTGGTGAAGAGAAAACCCAGATACTTCTTGATATTACAATGATACTTCTCGTAAAGCATGGTATTTGGTATACTTAGGAAAAAACCTGTGAGCAAATCGGATATCGCCAAATTAAGAGACAAGATTCGAATTTGGAAGGTCAAGCGTGTACTGACATACAGCAAACCAATAGAAATGATGTTTTCAATCACCATTAATATCCCACACGGAATGATCAAATAATCTGACAAAAGCAGTGCGGGTAAAGTAAAGATTGTCGATGTATCATTTTCCTGAAATGAATCTGAAAGATTTCCAGAAATATCGGAGTGATTCATATTCTTTTAAAAAATATAGGTTTCAAGCATTTGCAGTTAACGTGTTGTTACAATTTAGGTTACAGCTGAAATGTAAGGATGAAGCAGAGCCACTGGTATTTATGGGGACATGCATATCTTAATCAATATATAGTCGTCCAATAATGTTAAAGCAAGACAATTCAAATTGTCCAAGATATACAAAGGTAAATTAAATATGTTCATTTTTATGATATATAAAGGTGAAAAAAAATATTTCATTTTTATGAATAATAATGAAAGATGTATCTCAGTTTAACAAAATATCTGTTAATGCAATTGCGTTTAAAATAGCTGTTAACATATATACATATACATAGAAGATTTTATGTCAAATATGGATCTGTGCATATGCAATAGAAATTTTAAACGACATTATGAAACAATTATTCCTGTTTTGAGGTCAATACGATGACTTACATGTAGCTACCTGAGGGGTACAATATTCACCGATTCCGAAGGGCGAGGTTGATATTGTACTTCGAAGGTGGCTAAATCATCATATTGACTAAAAAACAACAATAAGTGTTTAATTATATAATTCAATGGTTAAATGATGTAAACTCATTGTGCAATTTTTTCCATCTATTTGTTTACATTGGCTGACGTCCTAACCAAACGCAATTAGAGAAACGGGTTTAAAATAAACATAACCAGTTGCATTAATTTGAATTGGAATTTAAAAAAAAAAAAAAATAAGTATGATGTAGAAAGAAATGAATGTCAGACAATAAAAAGTGTCGCAGACACTTAGGATCGATTTTATAAAAGCGGGAGGGTATTTTAGAGGAAGAAATTCATAACTTACCTGAAAAAAAAAATCATCGAATTGCCCCAAAAAGAGAAGAATTTTCTCCACTCCAAATTTTGCTGGAGGTGTTAAGGTCAATTAAGTGGGGGATTAGACTTTCAATAAACATTTTTATACTGAATTAAAAGTAAAATTTACGTGCAGAAAAGGGCAGGTCCCTATACCCTCTACATCCACCTCTCACCCCAGATTCTATGTGCTCTGATGTTATGTGCACCTGAGAGGAAGTCGGGTTCCAGTATATACAAAAAACATCCCCGTATGGTGTCCCTCAAATAGGAACGGGTGAGTGAAAAGTGCAGCGTTTTTGGATCGAATACTTGCTTCCAAATATCGAAAAATCTCCAAAATAGGTACTTCCTTCCTTCCAAATTAAAATATAAAGAGAACACCGCTGAGGACATCACTGATATATGCAATTTATGGCAAGAATACTATTCTAACCTTGCTTACGAAGAGTACCATCTAAATGAATTCGATTTCAAAGATTATATAGATGAAACTGTACAGAACATCGATAATGATCTAAAGAACTGCGATGACATATTCACAGATGGAGACGTTATATCTGTTGAGGAAAAATATGGATATAACGAACAGTATTCAAGCTCAAAGTCCATTTAAACAATACAAATCGGGAGCAGAGCAAATACGGACCTCCAAAAACATTAGAGGTGGGATCAGGTACCATGGAGGGGTGAGCATCCTCTGCCGATCGGTCACACCCGCCGTGTGCTCCTTGTCATGATTGGGAAAACGGAAAAATCTTAGACAATTCAGTGTGTAAATAATGGCCTAACAATTAGTTTAAAAAAAGTCCGTCAGCATTTGACTTAATGATAGGTTGTATTTGCTGACAAGGTTATTGTATCGACCATAAAACTTGCAAAATCATGACTTCAAACGAGACTGTTGATATCCTTGTTTCGTCAACTTGTTTGTTAATAGTTTGCCTCGTTTTAGAAATTGTTCCTATAATCAACTAACTGTAATATGCACCTGATCTTAAGTAGTTTTAAATTGCTAGACGACAGATAAAGTACGTTTGAGAACTTTTTAGACGTGCTTGATGTCAACGATTATGTTTTGTTTGAAGATCAGGATCCTTAATTACAGTTTTAATCTCTAATGGGATGTGTTCAAGGTAAGGTTTTGAAAAAATATCTTTAACATAATGGAAGCTTATTATGATAATAGTTGCATCAATGGTATATAAAAACAAAGGTCTATTTGTTATAGACTTTCGAAACCTGTAATTTTCTACTAGAAAAATGCACATACATCAATAGGTTTCCCTTTTCTTGTATTGCGTTATTTGATTAAACAAACTCTCCATTACTTTGGAGGAAATATAGAATATCTTATCTTATCTTTACAATATAAAAAAAAACCCAATGGGCAATTGAGGATTTTCACCAGAGATGGGGTCGATTACTTTCAAAAGTAATCGATAAAATTACAATTACTTTGGATTTCAAAAGTAATTGATTACAAACTTATTACATTCATTTTTAAAGGAATTGATTACACGTGATTACTTTCCCATCATGTAATCATGATTACACATGATAACTCTAAATTATATTATTTTTTAAAAAGCTTGTTTTTTAATAGAAGTCTTTTGCTTTTTGTTCGGAAAAAAACAGAGTTTTTTTTTTATAGGACATTATATTCTTCAATCAATGCTCATTTTACACGCTTTTTAATTGTATTTAATCATTATTTAAAGGTTAATTTTTTTCAAAGTTTGGTTGCATGTCCATAGATGGTTTATCTAGATCTGATTAGCTGATTTCTGTCATATATACAAGTAAATATTTCTGGTGCTTTCGTTGAGGAAAAAACAAAACGACCACTACATTATCAATCAAATGAAACATAATTAAAGTTAGATATAAGGATTCAACAGAGTACGGTTGTATAATTGACCATGTTAATATTGGTGATGAATATTTTAAGTTTATTGCCAATTGTTAGCTGTTTTTACTAGAATTAACACTTTCTCTTAGCAAGCATCAATAGTTCAATATTGTTAAAACATTAGTATGACATCATCCTTTGTTCTTTTAATACTTTCTATTCCTTGAAAGGCCCAAGACAGTCCAATAAGTTACCTGTAACCGTCCAATAAGTTAAACAATCTGTTCATTATTAAAAATAATGGACAATATTTAATAACTTATTGGACGGTTACAGGTAAGTTAATGGATTAAGAAAACACAACAAAGACACAAATAAATATTTGAAGTAATGAATCCAACATGTTTCACAATGTAATGAAATATAGATATTCCAAGTCACAAAAACAAAAATTGAATATGATGAAATGTATATTCCAAATCACAATGAATGTCAAAACTTAAATTTGAAGGAAAGATCTCCGAATTCTATTTCACTTGCACCAACAACACACGCGGGGATATCACTTCTCCTTTTTAATGCCTTACTGGCAGAATCAATCGCTACTTCTTTCTCACTAGAACTCAAAATAATTTTGCTCACTTTCTGCAGGAGCACATAGTTTCCTCTGTTATAGGAATGCAAGGGTATTTGGTCAATAGTCTTTGCCCGATTCGTTTCTGACTTCAGTGATGAATAAAAAATAATACTTTTGTTGATTTCTTTATCACCCAAAACCTTAAGCATGAAAACATCAACGTTGGGTACTGTGCAACATTCTCCCTGACAGTTAAAGAACACAGTCACTGCCCATTTACATTTCTCTGTTTTCTGCGAAAATCTTTTTCTAAATCATCTAAATATTGTTGATTTAATTGCGGGAATCTTTCTACGTTCCCTTTGTTTTTTTGCATCCTTTAATAGCCTTGGCCAAAAGTTGAGAAATATTTAAAAAAAAAAATAATCCATTTTGAGTTCAAATTCATTATCTTGACAATCCTAACCTCAAAATCCAAAAATCACTTGAAAACTGGCATCTGTATTATTAGAAGGTTGCTCATCATATCTGAATTTGATTTGCATCAGACATATATTCTTTCTACCTCATCAGAAGACGTGCTTTCAATATTGACAATCACAAGAAAATGATTTTTGAATAACATGGCATTATGGTTAAATATTCTTAATTCGTTTATTTAAAATTAGTACTTAACTGTAACTGTCCACTAAGTTAGCAATTACAATGAATTTAAGTTTCTTTTGATTGTCAGCAATCTTTACCTGAGACAGTTCAATAAGTAGACAATGCTTATTCAAGACAATGGATGAGAAAGAATTTTAAGAGAGTACATAATGAACACAATAGAGTAAATGTTTGAAGTAGGTTATAGGCCTCAAACTGTCCATTCTATGAGAAGAAAGAACTATTGTCGGGCCTAACGGCCCTCCAACAGTTCTTTCTTCTCACAGAATGGACAGTTTTAGGCCTATAACCTTTACTTATTGTGCCCAAGCTGTTCCAACTAAATAACACTTGTGTTGTACTGTTAATTAATTCATATATTTTTTTGTTGATAAAATAAAGTTATAATTGTTAGAAATAGTCACAACATAAAGGCACATTAAAAAAAAACTCTCTTGTATAGTTAAAAATTTACAGGAAAAAAAAATGTTGTGTAGTATACATGTTAAAACAAAAAATCAAACTTTAAAATGACCCTGTTGTATCTGATCACTCTAGGCGAATTGCTATGCTGCTAGAGCATTTTCAAAATGACCATTTAATATAGCTAGTACATATAACTGAGAGGATTCACTCACTGCATGGTCAATGAACCTGATTATAAATATTCCTGAAGAAAATTATAAAAGATAAAGCTATATGATGCCTATTACTTTTATTATAAATTTTGTTTATAAAAAAATTGCAGACTAAAAAATATTCACTGAATATCATCAAAGACCCTGATTTTATGCACTTCTTTTTAGCTCACCTGAGCTGAAAGCTCAGGTGAGCATTTCTCATCACACTTTGTCCGACATCCATCTGTCTGTCTGTCCATCCATCCGTACGTTGGTAAACTTTTCACATTTTCGAACTTCTTCTCAGGAACCACAGGTCCAATTTCAACTATACTTGCCTCAAAGAATTTATGGGTAAAGTGAATTCAGGTTTGTTAAAATGAAGGGCCACACCTCTTTCAATGTAAATTTGAATTTAATGTAAATTCAAATTTGTTCAAATCATGACCCTCGGGGTTAGGGTGGGGAGACAATGTGGAATAAAACTTTAACATAGAAATATATAGGAAAATTCTTTAAAAATCAAGAACAGAAAAGCCATAATTAGTCATATTGATATAGAAATAACCTCAGGCTGTGTAGACTCAATTTAAATCAATTCAGGACCCCTTGGGGTATGATAGGAAGACAACGGGGATCAAACGTTTGCATAGGAATATGTAGGAAAATATCTTTAAAAATCTTCTCAAGAACGGCGAAGCCATGATTAGTCATACTGATATGGAAGCATTTTACGGTAGTGTAGATTCAAATTTGTTCAAATCATGACCCCTGGGGTAGGGTGAGGTCACAAAAATCTTTAAAAATCTTTCAAGAATAAGAAAACCATGATTCATCATACTGATATGGGAGCATCCTCAGATAGTGTAGATATCCCTTGGGTTATGATGGGGACACAATGGGGGATCAGAGTTTTACGAGGGCTGTTCGGAAATTATTGAGACATTTACTTTAACTTCATAATGGAAAGAGATAAATTCATGAAAATTTTATTAAGAGAAAATAAACAAACGTGCAAAATTTCTAGTTATTAGGATAATTAAGTACGTACCGGTGAAAATATAAACTTGCATATGTCTATTGACCTGGAGCTGCATCGCTACGTCATTTTAACGTCACGCCAGCCGTAGATCTTTTCTCTTGTTGAAACAATCGGGAAGAATGAACAAACCCTCAGGCATGTTTATTCGCATTGTTATTGTTTTAGCAGGTCAGAGTTCTCCACAGCGCTGCACAAAATTTTAGGTATGCTTGCTGCACCCCCTTGACGTTAAAATCCATTTTGTCGTCGTAATCAGATTTCTATACCGTGCGTAATTTTTATATGATCGCCGTATTTCTGATCGAAGTTCTAACAATCTTGTACAAAATCAAGCCAAAATGAAACTGAAAAATTACATATATAATTTGAATTATTTTCTCTCTTACAATGGGTCCACCGGGAGTTTGAACCTAGGTGTTACATATTTTCAATATCTGATTTCGTGACTGCGCCGGGTACCCGTACCATTGATAAATAAATTACCATTGAAGAGAAGAAATAATTTTTTTGTAAAATATTTCTTGATTTTATTAATTCTTAGTGTTTTTCGAACTCATATGCCAATTTTCATCAAAAGGCGTTCATTAGATAGAATAATAAACACAATGTCTCAATAATTTCCTAACAGCCCTTGTACATAGGAATATATAAGAAAAAAGCTTGACATTGAAGCATCCCTAGGTGGTGTAGATTCAAGTTTATCCAAATCATTAACCCGGGGGTAGGGTGGGGTGACATCTTTAGAAATCTTTTTCTCAAGAACAGCAAAACAATCATTGGAATACTTTTCTACGAAATCAAGATTTTAGCGTAGGAAAATTTGAAAATTCTGCGAAATGTGCGAAATGCCGAATGTAATGACAATCTCTTATAACAGACCACCAATAGCATGTACATTTTAAAAATTCTAACATTCCAGCCAAAGAGACCTTTGATTCATTGCTGGATGAAAGCAGTAATACTTATGAGATAGAAGGGTGAGGCAATATTTACTTCAATTTTTGAGATTAAAAAAAAAAATCATTTACGTATTATAATTTATAGTATATATTAGGAACTACCTTGAATATGAACATCTTTTCTAACTAAGAAATAAAATTTCTTGAAATATAAGCATCTTGTTCTTTTTTTTTAAAGTACAATATTGAGTTATCGCTGCAGGTGTGGGAACTATATACTATAACAACCTTTCTCATGGCTACACATCTTTTTATATTAGCTAAATTTTAATAAAAGCATCGTTTCTCAGAAAAGCCTGTCTTACCTCTATCCTTCTGTATTCAATAATCCAGAAGTGAAAAAAGAATTAGATAGATTACATGATCAGTACGAACTGGTCCCTGCTGACAAAGCAAGTAACAACATTGTCTTTGTTTGTAAGGCTCATTATATTAAATGTATTTTAGAGGAACTTGGATTTAATTCTTCAAGTGGTAATCCAACTTATACTCATAGTTCCCTTTCTAAGGAAGAAATTCTTCAAAATCATATGTCAGTTTTGAATATTTTTAATATTCCAAACAACCAAAATGAATTCGAATTACCATATTTATATTGGATTCCGAAACTTCATAAAAATCCTTACAAACAAAGATACATAGCGGGTTCCAGTAAATGTTCAACCAAGCCTCTATCTTTACTCCTCACTAAGATATTAACAGTGGTGAAGGAGAAACTTCAGGAGTACTGTGCAACAATATATTCGAGAAGTGGTGTAAATCAGATGTGGATACTTAAAAATTCCAAGGAACTTTTGGAAAATTTGAAATCAAAGATTTTACCAAAATCAACAGCTTAAAAACTTACGACTTTTCAACTTTATACACAACCATTCTCCACGATAAATTAAAGTCCAGGCTTTTTGATATCATTGACAGCTGCTTTTTCAATAAAAATGGAACTCGTAAATATACTTACCTTGTCATTGGTCATTTGCAAAATTATTTTGTTAAAAAACATTCTGATTGTACACACAACTACTATGAAGTTGACATTAAAAAGTTGCTTGAGTTTCTGATTGACAATATCTATGTGGTTTTTGGAGACCAGGTCTTCCAACAATCTATTGGAATTCCTATGGGTACCAATTGCGCCCCGTTATTAGCAGACCTTTTTTGTATTCATATGAAGCAGAATTTGTCCAAAATCTCGTACGTGAAAGGAGGAAAACACTTGCTGTGGCGTTCAACTCGACATTTAGATATATCGACGACGTATTGTCAATTAACAATGGCTATTTTCATTCTTATGTCGATACGATATATCCTGGTGAACTTGAGATAAAAGATACCACAGAGTCTGACACATCTGTTTCATATTTGGATATTTTACTTGAAAAAGACGTTAATGGTAATCTAATAACCAAGCTTTATGATAAATGTGATGACTTTAACTTTTCAATCGTCAACTTCCCTTACTTATGCAGCAATATACCTTCATCACCTGCATACGGGGTATATATCTCTCAGTTAATTCGATACGCAAGAGCATGCTTTACGTATGTGCAATTTCTAAAACGAGGTAAATTATTGACAAATAAGTTGATGAAACAAGAATATCAGCTGTCTCGTTTAAAGTCATCATTTCGTAAGTTCTATGGTTGATACAATGACCTTGTCAGCAAATACAATTTATCATTGCTGACTGACGTTTTTCATACTAATTGTTAGGCCATTATTTACACATTGAATTGTCGACGGATTTTTCCGTTATTTCTCGATCATGACAAGGAGCACACGGCAGGGGATGCTCACTCCTCCATGGCACCTGATCCCACCTCTGATCTTTGGAGGTCCGTGTTTGCTCTGCTCCTATTTTGTATTGTATAATGGACTTTTGAGCTTGAATACTGTTCGTTATCTCCATATATTTCACTCTAGATTAATTTTTTTAAATTAATTTTGCATTTCCATTAATAAGGTCTGTCGTTTGATAAGTGTTTGTGAAGAGAACATTAATTAAAAAGAAAAATGATACTTAAGTTCAAAAAGTCATTAACTTGTTATGGAGTCAGCATTTCTTTTAAAGTGAACTGTTCATTTGATGATTGGTCTCAAATTGTACTGATGATATTAAGTTTACTAAAGGACCTTTCTATCCATGGTATAAACTAGTCGATAATATATTGCTTAAAGGGGAGCCATGTTCAGTTTATCTTGCACACAAAATTGAATGACCATGATAAAAGGCAGGAAAAGAATGATTGTGGAAAACATTATATGGACTCCATTGACCATATTAGACGTGACGATACGATCAGTTACATGTATGAAGCTCAAAATTCAGTTAAAGGCAGAGATTTTAAGCACCGCCTTAAAAAATACCTGGTCTGTGTACCCCTGTCAATCAAGTGCATTAAGGTACATCATTGGGTGCTAGAACTTGATTGACATTTACTTACTAGTCCCTGTGTATACCCTGTACACCTTGTTTGGCACTTGTAGTGATCTTCAAATTAACTTTTGGTCCTTTGATATTTACCACACATGGTATAAACAATAGAGAAGCTGTATTACCATGATTACTATGATAACCCTAGCCTGATAATTTATATACACACACCTTTAATATTTGAAATAAATATGATAGTCTATATGATAATATTAAAATTTGGTATACTTTTTTGTCAAAGCTCAATAAATACTTTGAATAATATTTTTTTTAATGGATAGGGAAGCTTTGACACACATTCAATTACAAATTAATAAAAATTATTGAGATTAAACTTGATTTACAACTTTTTATTTCTAATTCAAAATCATCTCAAAATCCCAAAACAGGTAAAGTTTGACCTCTTGGGTACTCTACTGTGTATTAAAATACTTCCTGTGTATAGGGGTTAACAGACAATAGACCACAGGTAGACTGCTAGCCCTCATGGCATTCACACCTGTATAGAATAAGCCCCTCCCTCACCTGGAATTTACCACCCGGTAAAAAATTTCTGCCTTTAAACATACAAATTGGAGGCTGAGCAATCACCTACCCTGAAACACCTACGGTAGGATCAGGTGCCATGGAGGAGTATGTATCCCGTATCGACTGGACACACACGCCATGGGTCCTCTGTATTAATAAGCATAATAGAGTAACATATGTATCCGTAGACAATTCATTAAGAAAATAATCCTAGCAATTTGTATCAAAATATCAGTCAACATTCGACTAACCGATGATTTGCATTTGCTAACAAGGTCATTGTAACGACCATAATTTTTTTTTTATTTTGTTGACTTTAAACGAGTTTGTTGATACCTTCGTTCAATCAGTTTATTTATCAGAAGCCCGAATAAGTCTTTAAAAATTGTTGTAAGCAGAACATGCTCTTGCATGTCAAATCAAATGGAAGACATAAGCATAAATGATAAAGGCATAATGCTACACATATAAAAAAAAGTTAACTGTAGAAAAGTCATCACGTTTATAACAAAGTTAAGATACTAGTTTGCAATTAACGTCTATATCTAGTAACATATCCAATTATGAACCCGGGGTGCCGGATTCTGTAGTGTCTATTATATCGAGTTTAGTGAAATATATAGATTAATTAAAATGGATATTGTTGATATTGAAAATTTATAAAACTTCTTTGATATATCTTAATGTCAGACTGAAGGAACGGCAAAAGGCTTGAATTTTATGCAGACGTTTTAAATGAATTCTGCTTTATAAGAATACAATAACAAGTGGGCCAATAAATGGGCACAATAAATACCCATGGGCACAGGAATGGGATGCTTATAAGCGTTCATTTTTGATACATCTTGACGCACTTGGTCTTGATGACAAACCGGGAAAATGCAAGGCAGGAGTTTTATTAGCTAACAGGGGACGTGAGGCGATAAAAATTTACGATTCATTTACATGGGCACCGGAAGTTGAAGCTAATGAAGATGCTGGAATTCAGGCTGTTCCGGCGGAGAACAAACATGATTTAACCCCAGTTTTTCGAAAGTTTGACAGACATTACGGTGTACATAATTACAGAAACATTAAAAGACAGGAATTTCTGAACACCAAACGAGGCAGCAAAACCATTATGGATTACATATCTGAACTTAAGAAGAAGGCAGAGTTCTGTGAATATGGAGATCAGCGTGAAGGATTTATTTGTGACATGATCATAAATGGTGTGAATGACAGAAAGTGTACTGAAAAACCTATGGAAATTTCGGCAGCAGAACTGACTTTGGATAAAGTTATTCAGACATGCAGACAAGTGGAACTCACGAAAGCTCATCTTAATACACTCACAGAAAATCCAACAGTCAACTATGCTAGCACCTCCAAGCCAAAGCAGAAATCTGGATATCAAGGGAAGTACTCCTATTGTGAAAAGTGCACGAAGCATCATGATTTTCGACAGTGCCCAGCATTCAACAAACCTTGTAATGAGTGTGGCTTGAAAGGACACTTCAAAGCATCACCACTGTGTAAAGGACGTTCTCAACAATATCAACACCATCGAGGAAATTCACGCCGTGGACGTGGTTGGAGATTTGGACGTGGTCGTGAAACTAGCAGACTCCCACAACGTCACAGTGTGCACTATTCTGCCTGTCAGGAACCAGATCCGGATGTCTGTGACATTTTTGATCAGAGCATGGTACAGCAGTGCTACACAGCATTTATGGAGGAATCATTTGAAAATGTTCATATGGTGTCTAGTGCTGATGGTGATTGGACTGTTACTTTTGAGATACAAGGATCACCATTTCCATTGGAATTGGAAATCGACAGTGGAGCGAGATGTAGCATACTTCCAAAGCAATAGCTCAACAATTTACCTCGATTGCTTCAGTTGCACAGTTATCAATGGTGTGTGTGGCAACCCGACGAAAGTGTATGGTGAAATAACATTACCTTGTAAATATGGAACAATGTTGCAAAATGTAACCTTCAAGATTATGGACACACCGAAACACATCAGCCTATTAGGGAGACCTGACTGTTTACACTTTGGTCTGATTATGCGAGTGAACACAATGAACAGTGTTAGTATATCCACAAATGAGCTTATTCAAGAATACTCGGATGTGGTCGGAGACAGTATTGGCTGCTTACCAGAGGAATATGACATCAAAGTTGATGATTCAGTGGAACCTGTTATTCATGCTCCAAGACCATTACCAGTGGCAATGCGTGATGACGTGAAAAAAGAACTTGACCATCTAGTGAAGTGTAACATCATTGCACCTGTAACAGAGCCAACCAGTTGGGTGAGCAGCATGGTATGTGTCCGCAAGAAGAATGGACGAGTTAGGATATGCTTAGATCCTACAGATCTGAACAAAGCAGTGCTACGTGAACATTTCCCTATGAACACTATAGAAGATATAGTCACCAGAGTGCATGGAAGCCATATATTTTCTACATTGGATGCAAACATGGGATACTTCCAGATTAAACTCTCCAAGAAGAGTTCACTTCTTACTACGTTTAACACCCCCTTTGGCCGATATCGTTACTTACGCATGCCGATGGGCCTCAAGTGTGCAGCAGAAGTATTTCAACGAGAAATGATCAACCACTTCGGGAGTATAGATGGAGTCGAAGTGGTTATGGACGACATCCTGATACATGGCCGTGATGAACATGAACACAACAGCCATTTGCGAAGTGTACTTGAACGGGCCAAGTCCATCAACTTGAAACTGAATAGAGCCAAATGTATTCTAGCTAAGAGTGAAGTCAACTATGTGGGTCATTTATTGACTGGTGAGGGACTGAAGCCTACCCCTAAACGAGTTCGAGCAATAACAGAGATGAGGGACCCGGAAAATCATGCAGAGCTGGAAACGATTCTGGGCATGCTGGCCTATGTTGCAAAGTTTATTCCAAATCTCAGTGACCTGAATGCACCTCTCAGAGCTCTTAAGACTATTGATGACTGGAATTGGACTTCCGAAGCAAAGGAGTCGTTTGAGAATGTGAAAAAAGCACTTTCCTCAACTAAAGTTCTCAGATATTTTGATACCAATCAACCGGTAACTCTAAGTGTGGATGCTTCTATGAAGGGACTAGGAGCAGCAGTTATTCAACAGAGTGGAGTTGTTGCATATGCCTCAAGAGCCCTTACCCCTGCAGAACAGCGCTATGCGCAAATAGAAAAAGAAATGCTTGCGGTAGTGTTTGGCTGCGAGAAATTTCACAAGCTTCTGTATGGCAAAAGTGATGTGACAATTGAATCTGATCACAAACCTCTAGAGACTATTATGCGCAAGCCGATACCTTCTGCACCGATGCGTATTCAGAAGATGATGCTGAAACTTCAACCATACGAGTTTCGTCTTGTCTATGTCAAAGGAAAAGATCTAGGACTCGCGGATTGTCTTAGTCGTCTACCTCTACCAGATACTTGTCAGTCAATGGATGATGAGATGATGGTTTTCAAAGCCGATACATTGACGAGCAGCAAGCATGATATGATTGCAGAAGCTACCAAACGTGATGATCAGCTGCAAATGTTGAAAAAAGTCATTAGCGATGGATGGCCTGACCGGAGAGCTGATGCACCATTGGAGGTTTTACAGTTTTGGGACTTCAGAGATGAACTCTCAACATATAATGGCGTGATTTACCGTGGAGAACGCATTGTAATTCCAGTAGAGCTGAGACCATCTACATTGAAAACTATTCACAGCTCGCACATGGGGATGCTGAAATGTAAACAACGGGCAAGAGAACTAGTTTATTGGCCCGGAATGAATAAGCAGATAGAGGATGTAGTGAGCCGTTGCAGCACTTGTCTACTTCATCAAAACAGACCCCAGAAGGAGCCTATGATGATACACCCCTTACCTTCCTTACCATGGAGCAAGGTAGCCACGGATCTGTTTGAATTAGATGGCTTTCACTACTTAATTATGGTGGATTACTATTCTAACTTCATCGAAGTAGCATCACTAAAACATGACACCACTTCAAGGAATGTTATCAAGCACCTGAAAGAAAACATTGCCAGATATGGCATCATTGACACTTTGATCAGCGACAATGGTCCTCAGTACACTAGTGCTGAATTCAAGTCTTTTGTTGCTAGCTATGGGATTGAGCATGTGACCTCTTCACCCTTATATGCACAGTCCAATGGTCTGGCTGAGAAGTCCGTGCAAACAGTGAAGAACTTACTTAAGAAATGCCGCGAATCAGGAGATGATGTGTACCTAGCCCTTTTAGATTGAAGGAACACTCCTCGGGATGAGCAGATAGGATCACCTATGCAGAGATTGATGGGCCGACGAGCAAAAACGCTACTCCCCATAAGTGATAGTCTGAGGAAACCAACGACCATCCAACCAGAAGCTGTTTCATCGAAGCTGATGGCGTATCGTCAGAAGCAGAAGTTTTACTATGATCATGGTGCGAAAGAGCGTGCTGAATGTCAGCCCAGTGACACCCTTCGGAAGGATGGAAGCCGGCCGAATTCGTCAGAAAGTCAGATGAACCTCTTTCTTATGTTGTGAAGGCAGGAAGTGGCCGACTTTACCGTAGAAACAGAAGTATGCTTCTCAAGACCAAAGAAGAGCCGCATGTGATTTCAACCCAAGAGTGTGACATACCACCTGTGAATATTCCTTTGTGTGCGCGACCGAAAACTGAAATGCCTAATACTTGTGTCGTACCGAAGCAATCTGCTCCCCCTCCTAGTAAACCGACCGTTGACAGTGAACAGATCCAGAGAACAAGATCGGGACGAGAGATAAAGAAACCAAAGTATCTGGAAAATTATTCGACTACCTAAATTGTGTTTAGTGATGTTGTACTTGCTACTGTGACTTTCAGAGATGTTTAATTAACATATGTGAAATTTTAATAGGCACATGTATTATTGATTTCATTAAGCATTCTTTAAATATTTGATCTTTTTAATAAGCATAATTACTAAAAATGTTTTAGGTCAAGCAATTTGAAAAATTCTGGCGGTTATCATGTATAGAAGCACTAATGTATGTTCTGTGAAATTCAATTCTGATTGATAAGATGGACTGTATTTCATTTTTTTATTCAAACAAAAGAGGATGTAATAGAATTGTCTTTTGTACAAATTATCTAACTTTTTATGTTTTGGAACTCTCCAGGAGTGGGAGATAATAAATGAGTAATCAGCGTGGCGGCTTGGCTGTTACATCTATTAACAACGTTTTCAGTTTCATTTATTTCAGTTTTTATTGTATAATCTGTTCTTTTTGGACTAATAATCGTGCGAAGTTTAAATGTTCTTGTACATTTGTACAATCTTGTAAAATGCACATTTTTCACATGGTACGAGGGCCGTTCAAAAGAAATGCAACATACAGTTATCATTATAAATCTAGAAGCAGTTAATCCTATTTTTCACAGTCGAAAAGTTCTATTTCAGAACTCATAATCGGCGTCTCCGTATGAGTGAAAAATTCTCGAGAGGGACATTAAACAACAAACAAACAAATAAAAACCAGAACTCATAATCACCAAAAACACTTTTCCCTACTGTCTTCATAGAGAAATTCACTTTTAAGGTAAGCATGATCACTTCTCTGAGTTAAAATGAACACAAATGAAGATAAGGTTTTGATGTCTGGAAAGACTAGTCTCTCACGCAGTACGGTGTTCAGGTTAATTAGCAAATTCCAAAGTGGAAAAGGAAGGTTGAAAGATTGCACTCGAACGAAAAGTATAGGGTTGTAAAAAATCGATGCTGCGAGCAACATGTTATCTGAAAATGCCATATTTACAGCGAAATACTTTGCTAAGACACTAAACATTTTATCCCCTTAAAGATGCCTATAAGAAAACATGCATTAGATATACCAAAGGTCTTTTAAAAATAAGCACGAGGTATGAAAATCTTGCGTAATAGGCCACAAAACATGTGTGCTGCACTTTTTATAGCCTAAATGGAAGATAAGTAATAAAATGTGAAACGAGAGAGGAAGATGTCGTCCAATTCTTGCAAGTAGAAGCCAGGGCTTCAAACACGTCTTATAAAGGTTTTCATTTTACTCCAGAGGTTTAGTAATACATGTACCTACACTCAAAGGAAGGACCATCAATGGTATCTTTTATATAAAATTCAATTGAGGAAAGATAAGTAGGTTTTCTATAAAGGGAAGTCCAAATACCGGTCCCTAGAGTGATTTTCTTGTACCTGAAAACTATGCTGCTAATCAGCAAAGAGATGTAAAGGAAATTTTGAATTCCAAAAACTCTACAAGAGACCCATGGGCCACATCGCTCACCTGAGCACATTGGCTTGGCAAAAGCACGATTCAGTTCAGTTTTGAAAAGATTACTGGGGGGGGGGGGGGGCTTGAATTTTAAACTACCAGATGATGCTTCCATGTCAATGGCTTTGTTGTACTTGAGAAGATTTTAAAAAAATTTCCCATATATTCCTTTGTAAAAATTTGATCCCCCATTGTGGCTCCTCCCTATCCCAGGGGTCATCATTTGAACAAACTTGAATTTACACTACCTGAGGATGCTTATGACTAAACATAGCTTTTCTGTTCTTGAGAAGAAATATTTTTCCTATGTGTTCTTATGTAAAATTTTTGATCCTGCATTGTGGCTCGTCCCTATCCCCGGGGGTCATCATTTTAACAAATTTCAATCTACACTACCTGAGGATGCTTCCATATCAAAATGACTAATCATGGCTTTGCAGTTCTTCTGAAGAAGATATTTTCCTATATATTTCTATTTAAGACTTTGATCCTCCATTGTGGCCCCACCCTACCCCCGGGGGTCATGATTTGATCAAAATAGAATCTACACTACCTGAGGATGCTTTCATATAAATATGACTCATCATGGCTTTGCTGTTCTTGAGAAGAAGATTTTAAAGATTGTTCCTATATATTTCTATGTAAAACTTTGATCCTCCATTGTGGCCCCGCCCTACCCCTGGGGGTCATGATTTGAACAAACTTGAATCTACACTACCTGAGGATGCTTCCACATGAGTTTCATCTTTCCTGGCCCTGTGGTTCTTGAGAAGAAGATTTTTAAAAGATGCTATTAATTTTTCACTAATTCTTTATTATCTCCGCTTGAAAGAGGGCGTGGCCCTTCATTTGAACAAACTTGAATCCCCTTCACCCAAGGATACTTTGTGGCAAGTTTGGTTGAAATTGGCCCAGTAGTTCTGGAGAAGAAGATGAAATTGTGAAAAGTGTACAACGACGCCGATGACACCGACGACGACAATGACAACGACAGACAAGGGACAAATTTTGATCAGAAAAGCTCACTTGAGCCTTTGGCTCAGATGAGCTAATAAAACCAGCAAAGGAAGATGCTACTTTTTTTTTTTTTAGATCTGTCCTTGGGAGTGTCAGTGTCTTCCTAAGGAAGAGCATGCTGATGTGTTCTGGTCATGGGTAGGGACTTCAGTCATTGTAAAGGTTAACAAGGAATACATTGATAGATTAAAATATAAACAAGCTGCTTTTCTTATTTTTTTTACCTTTTGTATTACTTATTTAAAAAAAAACAGACCATAGCAATGTTCTTTTTACTGCAGAATTTCTTCCAATTTTAAAAAATATTTTAATAATCTTATTAAGCACTAGAACAAATGAAGATAAGGAGAGGGTGTGCATAGGCTTTGCCTGTTGCCCAATCCTTATTGAATCACTCAATAAAATATGTTTAAATCAATTAAGCACTAGGACACAAAAAAGAAAGAGAGGATGATACAAGGACATTTACATTTTTGTCTTCATACAGGTTACACTCCTAACATCATACAGATCATTTTCCCTGAACATTCAATATAAAATGATTTTACTGTATACGCATTTAACTAAAAAGACAACGTCATATAAAATGAACAGGCAGATCTATTCTAGCTATTCTAGCTAAAACCATAAGTCCAATCACCTGTCTAAATGACAGTATACACATCCTTAAGATTGCATCTTCTCAATTTATTGTGGATTAATTGAAGAGAAAACCCAGACGAACATTCTTTGACGTCAATGATTGAAACACATGTACCCAATACAAAAAGTTTAATTACCTTAGTTATTATCCTTTGAAGTGTATATAGACTAGTAAATATGATATGATATAAAAAACACATTCAAAGCAATGTTTTTACTGCATAAGTTTTTTGGATAGTTTTCTCAAAATTAATCCGAAAAATTAATCTAATCTAAATCTAATCGGCACAATAAAAATTGTGGAATTATTAGATACATATAAGCCATATGCATGCATATTATGCCTTCAAACGGTCTCTTAAGCTGTTATTGTTGGAATACTTTTCAACGGATCAAGGTTGAAGCGTAGGAATATATTACAATTTTAGAGACGTGCTAGATGCTGGAGGTAGCAAAAATCTTTCATTCAGTCTTGTGAAAAACAATAGTTGCGGATGAATTTCAGACTAACAAACTGCGAATAAAAAGTGTCGTTAATAATTAAAAAAAAATACTAAAAAAGACATGTCAATTTTGTCAATATTCTAAAATTAGATTAGACTTTCCTGATCCGATGCTTCAAATTTTAAGTTTATTTTGAGAAGTAAGATAACATTTGTAAATTTGCTTGGTAGTACTTGAATTCGTTGGCCTTTCATAATTAACTTTTCAACAGCATTTATATGGAAATACAATGGGTTCAAAATTCCAACTCTGTAATTCCTAAAATGTACACATGTAAACCTTAATTTATAAATTGTTAATCGTTATTTCATAATTTTGGCAATTGTTCTATCACAATTTGTTATATATCAAACATTACTTGACAGTTGTAAAATGTAAATGCAAGTTATGTCAATGCTCACGTATAATTCGTAGACTTGCGGTTTGTCAGCTTGTGAAATGTACATTGTACTTTCGTGATTTGTAAATTATGCAAGTTCGAGTTATACTTACGCCTATTAAGACGAAAGGGTGCTATAAGGGTGGGAAGTTATTTCGCTTCAAAGCTTAAAAGCTAAATTGAGTTTTGTAATATGCATGCATATTATGCCTTACGCTGTTAACAAATAAGATGGTTGAATACGGAAAAAGAAAGGAATATTCCTGGATCTAAACACACAAAAAATTCCGCTCTTTAAATATGCAGAGCGGTACCAAGGGAATAGCACCAAAAAGATTTTTCAGTTGTATAAAATAACATCAAGACCAGGCACGTAGTATCGGAGGGGGGCTCCTCCCTTCCAGCTTTTCCCCGAACATAGTGTTTTACTGTTTATTTAGTACCAAAATGTTCATTGAAGAGAAGGTTGTCCACCTTCCCATACTTTTTGTTGTAGTGTTGTTGTTGTAATAACGTTAAAGCAAACCATGAATAGGGATCGAAAATTTGTCTTGTGAAAGATTGAAGCATAACGCCCCTCCCTCTTTTTGAAAATGCGCTATAACGTGGAAACAGGTGTTATTACGTCGTTCTTAAAGGCGTTATAACGCCGTTTCAAAAGGCGAAATTATTTACTTCTTAAAGGCTTTATTAGGCCTTTTCAAAAGGTGTTATAACGCGTTTTCAATAAAAATTATCAAGCCTTTGAAAAGGCGTAATTATACTTTTTAAAAAGGCGTTATTACGCCTTTCAAAAAGGTGTAATTTGGCTTTTGACAGACCCTAGAAACGTTTTGAAAGGTTAATGGGCAAACCAGCCTCCCGAAAAATTGACAATTAAAAAACAACAACAACGCAAGCAATACAGAAAACTTAAGTTCCTAAACTCGGGTAAGGAGTTGAGTAGGGTAGAAGGGGATCCTTCTCTAACTTTTCGGTTAATTCTTTAAAATGCAATAATTAAATTGCCACAGTTTAACCATACAGCAACAAAATGCAGGAGCCAAGTACCTTATAAATGATTTTTTTAAAAGTAAAATAACGGCAAGACCCCAAATGGGGGTGGGGTCCAGTGGTGGTTCCCCCACGTTCTACGAAATTTTTTCATCGTATTGACTGAAAAAGCAGCAATAATTGATTTACTATATGATTTATTGATTAAATGATACAAACTCATTAAGCAGTTCATGCCATCTTACTTGTTTACATTTGCTGAAGTCATAGCCAAGCGCAATAAGAGAAGCAGAGTAAAATAAACATTACCAGTCGTATTAATTTGGAATTTTTAATTTTTTAGTTACTTTGAAAACAAAATTATGTTTGGCTCTTTTATAGGATCAATTTTGAAAAAAAGGGGGACATTATGGGGGGGGGGGGATGACAGCTGAAAAAAACCCTTGACTAGCCCCAACGAAATGAGAAGAATTTTCTTAACTTTAAATTTTGTGTTGGGGAGTGGGGTGGATTAGCGGTGAGAGATTAAGGTCCATTAGTGTGGGTCGCTCCTTTCAATGAATATTATTAGTCTAAATTTAGAGAAGTTCAATGCACCCTCCCCCACAATCACCCCATCCCAAATTATATTTTCCCTAATGTTTTGTTCACCTGAGTAGCAAGCAAAATAGCTTTCCAAAACTACTTGTATCAATATGGAATTTCCTGATTTATTTTCAGACAATGTAAAGAAAAACAAATCCTTACATGTATATTCACCTGGAAGGTCAGGTGCAGGTGAATATAACAAGGTATTTTTTTCTACAATGTTGGATCTCAGCCAATCAGAGAGATAGGAATTTTTCAATTATATAATAAAATGAGTAATAAATTTAAAGGCAAAAAAGATAACGTCGTAGAATGTCACGGAGCAGCAGTTAACCATACAATTCGTGTTGTACTCTGGAAAATATGAAAATGCCGGAGGAAGTAGGAAATATGTGTGTGTACATGATACAAGCGGTATTTGAATGATAGACTACTCTGCTAAGACGATGGTGATCTGTGAAAAAACGGAATGTCTGTAAAAATCTTATCAAAAACATTGATAAGATAGTGACGTCATTCTAAGAGTTTGGCGCTTCCCAGATGCTGATCTCGTGAAAGCACACTTATGCAGTGAAAAAAATATAACATTGACAAACAATTTTATGCTACTGGAACAATTGTTAGCAAAATAGATTTCAGTTGATAGAGAAACGTTTTAATGAGTGCACTGGTATTGGGCAATACTGTGTGAAATGTATAGTTATAGTATTTTTGACAATCTCATGTCGGTATGTTTTTGACGTTACAGTGTTGTTGAGTTTGCGCCGTGGTTACAAAACATGTTGATTTTAAAATTAAATAACATGAACTCTATCAAATCACATAGAATGAAACTTCACACTTAAACAAAATAAATATTTTTACATGTGATAATGTGCTCATTTTAAATTTCTCGAAGATAGTATAACGAAGATTGGCATAGTCCATGAACTTTCCGAACAACCTTCGTAGAAGAGGTAGAGCTGTCAAAATGCTTCCTTAGAAACTACCATCTCTAGCCTGTGTCCTATATTTATCGAAATAACTTTTTTACTACACTATGCCCTCGCAGTATTTTTTTTTCAAAATAAATGATTCATGATTTGTTTAGTTCTAATCTATAAAAAAGTTAAATTATTTTCAAAATTGCTTTAATTTCACACAAGAGGAAAACTGAGTGATAAATTGGTCACATATTGGTTAAAAAATATATTTTTTTATTTCAGAAGAAATAGCTGATGAACTAAGTAATTGTCAAATACTTTAATCAATTTAAACAGGATAGATATATGAGTATCTATGATATTCCCTTCGTATCAGTCTGTTTGAACTTAAAAGCAATTTTTAAGTCAATCAGAAAATCCGCGAATATTTGAATCAAAGGTATCTGCAAGGAAAATAAAAAAAAAATACTATTAAACAATATAATTACAGCTATTAGAAGTGTGTTTACCTATATCCTTTTAGTGACTTTATTGGAAATTAAATTAAACTCAGATGCAGAAAACATTACGTTTGGTCTTGAAGAAAAAATTATAACCAGAACACTAGAGAAATTTCTTTTTTATCACATCTCTGACTAATTGTGATGTTTTACCTTTTATGGGGGATGATGTAGATCAGACTCGTAGATCAGCGTCAAGTTAGAATAGTGCCCCTCTTATCACTGAAATTTCTAATTTAGCGATCTGGAAATACACATCAATATTCCTGCTAAAGTTGAATAGCTGACAAATTAAGAAAGAGACCTGACACAAATGTTCCCAATTAACTTGTAGCATTAGCGAGTTTGGTTTGAAAAAATAAAATATGAAAAAATTTGCTTCAATAACAAAAAAGGTGAAGTTATGATGCTTTACAAACCTTGTGTCGGGACACAGCTCTCTGTATATACCTAGATTTGTTAGAAGAAAACCATAAATTTTACATTTATTACCTGCAAGACTTTTTCTTTATCCTTTTCACTAACCCTTGGTTACTTTTGAAAACACCTTCAGGAGTTCGATTTATTTTCTTTTTTCAGTGCATGTCCGGGCTTTACTTTTTTGTGTGCAATTTGACATGCTTCTCTAAGATCTAAAATAAGTCCCTTATTCCCTAAACATTCTTTGGTCTGTGTTCATGCTACCATACCTGAAATTTTTTTTCAGAAAATCTCAGTAGCTCCTCTCTTTACATTTAATCAAACAGGCTGTTTAATTACCTAGATTTCTTCTCTAACACACTAATGACAAAAATCCTTTCCGCAAGCGTCCGAAAATTATAGAATAATTCATCAGATCAGTATGTAAATAATGGCCTAACAATGAGTATGAAAAACGTCAGTCAGCATTTGACTTCATGATAGGTCGTATTTGTTGAAAGGCCATTGTATCGGCCATAAAACTTGCAAAATGGTGACTTCAACCAGACTGTTGATACCCTTGTTTCATCAACGTGTTTGTCAATAGTTTGCCTCGTTTTAGAAATTGTTCATACGTAGAGCATGTTCTTGTGTATCGAATCAACTGGGAGACAAAACCCCATACACAGGTGATAAGGGTATATTGCTACATAAGTAAGCCTTAGGGAAGTTGACGATTGAAAAAATGAAGTCATATCACGTTTATCATAAAGCTTTGTTGTTAGGTTACCAATAAAGTCTTTTTCTAGTAAAATATTCAAATATGAAACAGATATTTCAGACTCTGTGCTATCTTTTATTTCAAGCTCACTGGGATATATCGAGTTCCTTGGAGTTTTTAAGTATCCACATATGATTTACACTACTTCTCGAATATACTGTTGTACAGTACTCCTGAAGTTTCTAGCAAGTTTTTCTTGTAAATCGCAAAAATTACCACTTCCTTGTATACTGTTTTTATCGCGTTGATTTTGATGCAAAATGTATTTTTAAAATTATTATATTTTGTTTTAGTACAAAATGTTGTTTACGAAGGCTGTCTCAAAAGTTGGTCTTAAATTAGCATATTGGCCGTGTGGCGCAGTGGTTAGAACATTTACTCTAGAGTCCCGCAGTAAAGAGTTGATCCTTGCGTCGCAGATTCGAGTCCACTGTGCGACGTGGAGACCGGTCTTTCCGATAAGACTATACAAACCGAGGTCCCGTTTAGCAGTAGGTGATGGCACGAAAAATTTCCCTCACTGTTCAAAAGCCGTAAGTACCGAGTACAGGTATAAATTTGCAGCAAGGGATAGCATCACAATATGAGTGGAAAATTCTCGAAGGGACGTTAAAAACCAAACAACCAACCAAAATGGTTGTTATAACAATTCTTGTCAGAAAAGTTCGATTTTAATTGTTTGAACTTAAATTTAAATTTTATGTAAAAACCGCCTCAATAAAGGTCTCTTGCTATAAAGCTTTTGGATTAAATGGTGATATTTGTATTTTTCATACAACTAGTCGACACTTAACAAAATTTATATGTGACGTTACTTTAATGCCTGACGTCATTTTCTTATGTCGTTAGTTTCGCTTATTTGCCTTTGAAAACGCCCGAAAAAGAGACCACCATGCAATATAAAATTATTTATTGATTTGATTTGATGGAAACGTTGTTAGAAACGAGGTAAATGACGGATTCAACACGGAATAATCGGAATATTTCCAGTTCTTTGATTTATGAGGGTCATAAACGGGTTTCAGACGGCGTGTACGTTTTGGAAGACGCTGTAAGAAGTGAAAGACCACTTTCATGTAATAAGGAATCACGTATTAATGACATTATTATGAAGCTGTCTAAATGTCTGATTGGGTCGTGCGTCTAGAATATGCTGATATATCTGATATATGCTGATATCTTTTGTAAATATTATAATTATATTACATAATTTATATTATCGCACACGTTTGGCAGTGTTTTTACTATAATTAAACAAAGGTATACCACGAACTTTGTGGACAACCTTTGTACATGTTACTTTTGTTGAGCGGTTTTATATTTCTTTTCACATGGTTTTGGAACAAATAAATGTGTATGAATATTTTCATTGCCATAAAAAAGTAAACTTTAGAAACATTCAATTTTTGTGATTTATTTGATCAACTGACAATACGATAACTTTACAGATAATGAATAAGACATGCTTGCACATAAAATATTTTGCATGATATTAATATACACTTATGGACTCTTTAAGTGGTTGATATGGTTTGAAAATCACCATAAAAACTTTTGGGAACAAAACAAAGAGTCAATTTGTATGTCATTATCATTAACACATTCAACTTACTTGTTGACATGGGGGAAAAGTTTAAAAATACAGGGATCGTCGAACTTCCTTTTGATCTTTATGATATCAAATAAAACATACAGAAGCTCAAGCTCATTATCCATTAAACCAGAAAGAAAATCTGTCAAAGTACCACTTTCAGGACCTATTTTAAACTGAATACATACTTCTCTTATACATGTACATGCAATATGTACGAAGAAATGCTGTATATTTTAAATTTCACATTGAAAAAATAAGCACGCTTTTAAGATGTCATATGCACTTTATTAAAACGGTATTAATTTGTAGAAATTGTCTTCGTTCAAAAATAATTAGGCTTTTCCGATACCATTAATATTCATTCCACGACCCTAGAAAACCACTTTCATACCTAATAGTAATAGTTTCACTGTAAACTAAATCAACTAAAATAGTAATTTCGAATAAGAAAATAGACATATTTTAAGGCATAGAAAGAATTGAACAATTTTAAGCAAACCACGCTTTTATATACAGTGAAAACAAACATTTTTCTGAAGATATTTTTCATGCGATGTTGGATTCAGTGACTTCATCGACGTATTTTCTATATATTTTGATCAATGACGTAACAGGCGTTTTTCTGATTATATTTCCTTTTTAATTCCAGCCTTTGATTTTTGCTCCAGAAGCAAAGAATACGCTTCATATGGTAACGTGGCTCACTGAATCTCCAAACGTAGAAAAAAGGGTTACAAGCGCTGTTGAAAAGTATCATCGACAGAAAGATGGTGTAAATCTGTACGACGATTTTCGATTTGAAATCAAACGGAAATGTATAAATGATCATAAAAGGAATAAATGCCATCAGAAATACACCAGTGATGATGGATATTTTTCTGGCAATCCTTGTTTGCTCTCGCGCGAACACAGTCGACTGAGCAATGTTTTTGACGTCGGTGGATCCCCCCAAGCTTGCTCGAATTTGGTAGATCAGGTAAACAAACATGATGAGATTGAAGGCCACAATGATTAAAAGAATAACTTTACAAGTTAATGTCACCATATTTCTCTTCACGTAGGCCATTACAAAGCAAGAGATGCCGTATTCTTTTTCAAAATCAAAGAATAGCCCATAAATCAGGATTAGTCCTAATACCCATAATGCAACAGAAATTTTTATTATCAGTTTCTTCGTTATGAAAGAGTAGTATCGCATTGCTAAAGCGAAAACACAGCAACGATCCAAATTCATCATGGTGATGATAAACAGTGACACAGTCGTGAAGAGGAAACCCAGATACTTCTTGATATCACAGTGATATTTCTCATAAAGCATGGTATTTGGTATGCTAATGAAAAGTCCCGTCAAAAAATCAGATACAGCCAAGTTAAGAGACATGATCCGGATTTGGAAACTGAGGCGGGTGCTGATATACAATAAGCCGATAGAGATAACATTTTCTACCATCATAAAAATTCCAACAGGAATTAGTATGTAATCTGACATTGGCGGATCGGGTAATTTAAAATTTGTTGAAATATTATTTTCTACAAACGATTCTGAACGATTTCCGGAAATGTCCGACCAATTCATAATGTTCTTTTGTGATAGAAATAATTTTTCTGGGTGTTATAAAATAAATGATCGGGGTCCTAGGCGAAATGATAGAGACAGTTGCAGTGGAGTACTTTTTATATGAGGGATATATAGAAATCAATAGATCTTTGCCCAATCATCTTCGAGCGATATACTTCAAAATTACTTGGTATGGTAAGGATAATTCATTTGCATAAAAAATAATGAAGGGGCCATCTGAGAAATTCATACTTCCTTTTATTGACAGGTACATTTAAATAATTTATATTTACTAGAACATATAAAATTGTTTTATGAGCATGACCTTATTTTTAGCAACATAGAGAACAATGGAGAATAGATTGAATATCATTAAGTCGAAAGAAAATTGGAAAAAGAATTCAAATTCAGAATGAATGATTTCATTTGTTTTTTTTTTTTTCCCCTAAGCAGAGATGACTTACCCAGTTACCAAAGTAATCCTTCCTTATAGATTATAGTAAACGGAGAGGAGAGAGTTGCCCAGATTCTATTGAATTTCATTTGATCTTCATGACTAGTGTCTCTTTGATTAATAATTTAATTCATATATAATATGTTATATGTATTAAATTGTTTTCTTAAAATAAATATTAGTAAATATTTAATAGATATTATAACTTTATCGAACTTCGTATTTATTAAATATTTGCTATTGGCTTTGAAACATTACAACAATATATACATATATTACAACAATATATATGTTACAGTAAATATGTGTAATATATATGTATTTTGAGATGACCCCTCATTTTTCTAATGAACATGTTATTATAAACGGTGACTACTGAATCACATATCAGTGTGAATTGTTTTATATATTATCTAATTATATTTTACCCGTATGTAATTTGAAATATTATTGAATTGTCAGCTTTGTTTATTCTTGATTGTTACCGTTGTAAACTTTTAACAGAGGAAAGTCGGATTGACACATGTTATATAGACATAGAGATTTTACGAATTTACAGCTGTATTTAAAGGATCTAATCAGAGCACTTGTATTATAATGTCTTCTAAAGACTGATCTCGATGTAAATTATTAAATATTTTTCTTACTTACGGTAAAATTGCCGTATTTTTCTCTGTACAATCTGTACCATACTTGTGTTCTATTTTTGTGTATTTTGGTTTAGGTTGACCTCTACTTCCGGGTCAATTCCCATATTTATACTTTTAACCTCATTAATATTCATTCGATGTCAATTTCAAAGAACACCGACTTTTACTGTGAAACAAGTATGTAATTATTGTTTATGTGTGAAATATTATGTAAAAAGGTATTAATTGTAGAATTATTTGCAATATTAATTGTATTTTTATCTAGAGAACTATTTTTCGTATAGAGATTCCGTAGAATTCCGTATGCGTTATACGAATTCGTATGGAAACGGAGTGTGATTTGTCCTTACGGAATATAAATAAGGAAATTCCGTAAGTCCGAAGTTAGTCTGCTTCTTGGCATTTTTGTAGACGTAGGGTTTATTTTGGCTGTCACTTTAATTTAAACGTCTGAGGTAAAACTCTTTGAGTTTTTAATTGATAATTAGAATTTGAAATTAATTAACAAATCTATTTATTTATTTTTGGCAATTTGTTGGTTCTTACTCAGAAATTTTGGTTTTAGTCACATATCTTGATTATTTCAGGATCCGACTTTACCAATTTTTCTTTTAAATAATTTATTGAGAAATTATCTAATTACTAAATTAATTCTTCAGGAGATCACATATCTTGATTATTTCAAGATCAGATTTCTTGAGTGAATATTTCTAAAACTTTGCTAGACAAATCACATCTACCGTTCTGACAATTTATCAAAATAGTAGCTTAATTAATAGTATAGTCGCATATCTGGATTATTTCTGGATCTGACTTGTTTTATTGGGGTGGTTAAGAAAAGCTTGGAAATTCTAAAAATTATATTAATTATTTTTGCTTGGTTGTAGATATATATATATATTTTTATACCTTCTTGTTGAGACTTACGGGTATTATCTATAATAAAATTTTGTATTTGGAAGCAGACTCAATAAATTCATGAAACTTAAATTTTGAGTTAGTGTTGTTGACTCAGTGTTTAAAAGGGGAGTTAACTCCTGTCTTCTAGAACCACTATCTCGTTACATATGTTTAATCAGGAATTACATGTATTTCCTAAATTTTAGGAAATACCTGAAATTCCTATTCTGCTTGGGAAATATGTGTATTAACCGTTTTCAGTTAGGAAATACATGTATTTACTGAATTTTTCAATACTTTTACACATATTTACTGACTGTGTTTTTGGTGAGATAATTAAAGTATGCATCATAAAATATGAAAAGTTTTACAGTAAATTAAATGTTCACCTTACCAACTTAAACAGAGTGAGTAGAGTTCAAAACTTGTTGCACATGCAGTGGTCCTTAATTCATTCACTTTCCATTTGAAAAGGCTTGATTTTCACTGAAAAGCATAAACTTACTTGGTATCAAAATTGAATTGTTGTCAAACTTTGATTTCAAAAAAGATATTTCAGAGGAGTGATACAATCAAAATTATATTTAATAAATATTTAAGATATCCCTTTAAAAATATTGTTTCAGCTTATAATAACTCAGTGAAATGGTCATCACACAATTGCAAAGTTATTTTTATAAATATTTTTTTTTAATTCAAAAACTAAAATCGCTTACCGGCTTTCCATCACATCTTTTATGACATACTTATGCTATGCTACTATTCGTTTATAACAGCAAATCTAAAACTCTGAAGCATCTTACATGTAATTGCAGATAAAACAATTTTTAGTTGCCTCTGAAAAAATCCCAAAGCTATCATAATATACATGTACATATAATTTAATAAAACTAATGTCAGTATTTCAGTGATGAAACCTTAGTTTGAAAAAATCCTCCTGAAATGGAATTTTAGAAAGACAGTGCACTGAGTATTGCCCTGAATAGGAAATTGATCTACGATGAATGTCAGCTTTCTAGAAAAATTCTAATAGACTGCTGTTATAAAAACATCCTTACTAAGATTTGTACACTCAATGAATATTTTAAAACATAGGTATAGTTATCCTGCTTAGTTCAGCAAAACTGTGTAAAATTGGCTAAAATTTCCAGTAAATACATGAATTTCCTAGCCTATTCAGTAATTACACCTGTTTCCTAAAACAGCCTGTAAATACATGTATTTACTGAAAGGTTTAGGAAATACATGAAATTCCTGATTACACATATATACTTTAACATATACATGTATGATGCGGCTTTTACACGATGTTCATGTTAAAGACTGTTTTGAGTTAAACTTAACGGTGTGAATAAACTTGAAACGACAAATCAAAGATATCGATCGATAGATGAATAAATTCAGTGACTGCATGATCGTAATTGCCTACTCGATATTATTTCACTCAAGATATTGTGTGAAGATGAAAACCTATTCATGCTTGAAGTTTCCCAAAAAATCTGCGATTATGCTCGCCAAATATGATGAAGTCCTTACACTGAATAGAAAATTGTACTAGACATATTGTCACACATTCAGAAGAAGAAAATGGTGTGTGGTATGTGCAGTGCAATTTTGCACATAATGTTGCCAAGGACATTATGTACATAGGCGACAAAATGTGCCATCACCAACCACTTATGTATAAATTGCCAGTTTTATCTGTTCAATAGGTTTGTAGAACTTTTATATCGTTGTATAAAATAAAAACAACCGAATAATTGTCCAGATACCTTATCCTACCTACAATTCTTTTCAGTATGCATTGTAAATGTATTAATTAAGGAATAAAATTGAAAGATGCAAGGTATTAAAAATCATCAAACACACAGAAATGTATGGAATCTGGAAAAACCACGTAGTCCACCATCTCACCGTCACGCCATCAAACTAAGTCAATAGTGCGATGACGATGACTCGATTTATGATGACAATAGTGCGATAGAGCGGAGACGACGAGGCAGTTCTGCAATAACGCAATGACGAAGGCTATATCACGATGGAGCAAAATCGATTATCATTTTATCGTTATCGCATGCCATCGTCATCGCATTATCGTGTTATCATTCACCAAAACCTTGATGGTACATGTACTATGGTACAATAGTGAACTACGTGGTCCCAACCGATTCCATTGAAAGGACAAATGTATTACCTCTTCGTTATTTTCGTCTTTTCCTGTAAATTCCTTCCTTTCGGAGTTTAAATAAATTAAATGAATATTTAAGGGAAAAAAATCTGTCATTATTTACGTTTGTATATGAATAAGGGGGTGTAATCAAAAATCATACATGCGTTGATGGGTATAATTTTAAAATACTTTGGTTATTTTACAAACTAATTTATTTCTAAAATTCAATTTTAAAGTCAAGGTCCTACTTTCCATGGAAATTGTGCACAAATGGAATAGAAATATTCCTACGTAGCTTTTAGTATGTTACTTTCGTGCAATTTCTTTCGAGATTTGTTAGAAATATAGAACGAAGGTTGTCCTTCAACAACTCGAACATTTTTAATTTTTTTACGAATGGTATAAAGTTTAAAACTGGCATTCACTATATTCAACATTTTTTTTAATAATACACACATGCAGGAATTTCAATAAAATATCTCTATAGATAAAATTTAAATAACCTTACAAAATAGCTGCAGGCGCATCACAGACGACGTCAGAACATAGCTTGTGGTCTGGTGTTCAGGAATCGTACCGCGTGCGTCCTTAAAAATTCGTTTGCCGCATAAATCGACATGATTTTCTGTTAGTTACCGAGGATACCTAGTTATCAATCTCACACGTACTAGATTTAACCAAAAATCTTTGAATTGACGATTTCCCAACCCCGATCATAATTCTATTCCTATTCACTTTTCGCACAGTTAACCGGCGGTCTCCACTTATGAACTTCAGCTCCTGACTTTCAGTTTGTCGTCATTTTTGTTGATCTACTATACGCCTCTTCCATCAAATTCCCAGTTTCAGCCATCCTTGAATCTCTATTGCCATGTAACATAAAGTGTCCTAGATTTGTGTTTGTGCCATATCATCGTTTCCATCTTTTGTCCCGTATGGCCAGAAGTCATACCCTGCTAAACACAGTACTAAATGACAATTTAGTGTGTCGCATTATTCCCCAGTGTCGCCATTTTTGGACAATATGTAAGAGAAGTGGTTTGCATACATGTAGTCATATGTTTGTCATATATGATGTCAAATTTAAGACTTTTCACACATGAATACTCCAGACCTTAGAGTTTTTAAGGTTATTTTTTTTTCTACATTATATTTCCGTATAACTTGGTTCTAAAGAAAACATCACTGGCCAAGCTGTTTTAAAAAGTCAAAAAATTACGGGGAAAATTCCGATATTTAACACACTTTAAATGCTGTCTCCACTGTCATGTATATGACAATACAACCTTAAAATATTTTGTCAAAATAACGAAAATACCATTCACCAACAATGCGCATAAAATCAATAATTATGGTCAGATAGTTTATGAAATATTTTAAAAGTTCGCGTTTTTCTGGGACAACCCTAGTGTATATAGCATATTTGCTATTAGAATTAAACTTATACATTGACTCAGTAAATTATTTTGTTCATCGAGAAATGAATCTAAAAAGCAAACTCTACACTTTTCCTATGAAGGCCTCTGGGTTCATAAAGTAGGCGATTTGTTTATAGATTCATTTCTAGATACATAAAATGATTTATAACGTGAATCCTTCATTATAAGATGATTATGAAACTCGTTGCAATCTATATTGCTGAACTGCTGGCAACTAATGATTTACATTCAACACAAGTATTGTTATGTCGCTTATTGTTTTTGAGGAATTCATTATTGGTAGTTATCCTGTAAATCTACTTTTAATAAACCTGTTATTTTTGGATGTCGTCGGTCCTGTAACAGCACCTAGCTGGCCGTGACGACAAATTGAAAACCACGCGTTATCGCGGTGTGATAATTTGTCGGCACTGACAGGTGCTGTAATAGGACCAACGACATCCAAAAATAAGAATTCAATGCTTATATACACATATTTACTGTGCCCTTCAACTCGACCTTTCGTTATATCGACGACGTATTATCAATTAACAATAATTTCTTTCATTCATATGTCGCCTCGATATATCCCAGTGAGCCTGAAATAAAAGATACCACAGATTCTGATACATCTGTTTCATATTTGAATATTTCACAAGAAAAAGACGTTAGTGGTAACCTAACAACAAAGCTTTAACTTTTCAATCGTCAACTTCCCTTACTTATGTAGCAATATACCCTTATCACCTGCATATGGGGTTTATGTCTCTCAGTTGATTCGATACGCAAGAGCATGCTCTACCTATGAACAATTTCTAAAACGAGGCAAACTATTGACAAACAAGTTGATCAAGCAAGAATATCAACAGTCTCTTTTGAAGTCATCATTTCGCAAGTTTTACGGTCGATACAATGACCTTGTCAGCACATACAACCTATCATTAAGTCAAATGCTTACTGATGTTTTTCATATTAATTGTTAGGCCATTACTTATACACTGAACTGTCTACGAATTTTTCCTTTTTTTTTTTTATCATGACAAGGAGCACACGGCGGGTGTGACCGTTCGGCAGGGGATGCTCACTCCTCCATGGCACCTGATCCCACCTTTAAATTTTGAGGTCCGTGATTGCTGTGCTCCAGATTTGTATCGTTTCATTGGACTTTCGAGATTGAATACTGTTCGTTATCTTCATATTTCATTACACTCTTTAATTTTCTCTCTTATTAATTGTTAATTTCGTTAATCTTTATTATGAATTTAGCGCCTTTCAGAACAGGTTTGCTTAATAAACGTAAGAGTCGTTGTGACGTTGGAAAGTTAAATAACGCAAATGAATATTGCGAGGGGAAAAAAATATTAATTTTAAGCGTACATTTATTACAATTTTACAGTAATTTAATACGGTAATTGATTTCAGTTAAATTGAGCTAAACAATATATACATTCTGGTGTTCCTAGAGTATTAAAAATGCATATAGTTCCTACCGTGTATTCTACAGCGCAGTAGGTTTCCAGTATTTCATAAAGAAAATAATAATGAACGTACGTATGTATTTTCTTTTTAATATAGTTTCGAGAAAGTTGTCAGAATTTTTTAAATCATGTTGAATTGGCATAATAACACAAAGAGGTCTTTTAAAATGTAATTGAGTTTTTGGTTGAGAGAATTACTGTCAGGTAAAAAGTTTCTCTTAATTTTTTTTCATTGGGTAAAATACTGATATCTTCACAGGCAAGCCATCTGTACTTTGAGATTAACAAAATTGTTATTTTTACTTTGAATAACAAATTCGTGGCAAAAATATTCTTGTCTTTACAAATACTGCAAAAGAAAATAATCCTTGTAGATAGAAAGAGTGGGAAAATCATCCTGACATGGATTAAAGCTGTTACTATACAGTTCTCAAAATTATTGTTTAAAAAACGCCTTTTTGAATACAAATTGCTTATATCTCACGTCTCTGAATCGCTCACCTATGCCTTCACATCCTAAAAAAGAAACGGGATGTACTAAAAATACATTCATTGTTTTGTAGTTGGAAATGTAAATATTTTCACAAGTGGGACAGAATTTTGTTTTATTCTTACTCGTGCTTTGCATTCATGAAAATATAAAAAACAAAGTACTGTTACTCTTGTGGAATAAATTCGACTGCTCTTCGGGATTTAGCTGGTTTTTTGATTGACTGTACCCTGTGCACTTTCAAGTATAATAAAATCTTTATTTTTGTCTATATTTTATCAAAAAATTAAGATACACTTAAATATGATAAATAAACATTTGCTGAATATTTCAGCATAGTACTGCCATAATTTTTCGATAAAACGCTCTGTCCACGATTTTACCGGACAACCCTCGTATATTTAAAACCCAAGAAAATTTATTGAAATGCAAAGATTTTTTTCCTGATAATACTAAAAAAATCACAATTACAAAAAGTGACTTTGTATTTTAGTTTAAGAAATAAAATTAGAGTTCTCCATCTTTGTTTTCGGTCTTTGTAACGGGGGTAAAGATGTTGACTGATTGATTGTACATGTGTATAATAATTGTTTTACATCCCAATCGAGAAATTTTCACTCAGATAGTGACGTCACATATACCGGCAAAGGGCTTCAAATTTAGACCTTTACTCGGAGCTCAAGGCCATTGAAAACTGAGAGATCTTTATCGTGCCAACGCCTGCCCTGACATGGGGCCTCGGTTTTTAAGGTCTTATCCGAAAGACCCGCAATTTTCACTCTAACGTGCCGAGCGCTTGGCGGAGGAAAAGTTGCTTCCTGTTTTTGATCGATTTGGGTCAGTCACGGCCGGGGTTTGATACCGACCTTCCAATCGAGGATCCAACGAAAGTTTTGATTAAAGGTGAAAATAAAAAAATAATAAGACAAAAAGCAATTTGCCTTTTACGTTTGGTCCAAATTGCTTTCATTTTAATGAGATCGAATTGGGTTGCATCACACGCAAGAGGTTATAGTAACTAAATTTAGCTTTTAATATAAAATTAAACACGAAATTTCAGAAGACATATGGCATTTTCTTACATTCAGAACAAATAAATGTTCATTTCTTTTTCAAACATGATGTGTTGATGTTCTAAATAACCAAGTGTAACCCTCTTACATGTACGTGAGAAGCAACACCAATTGGTGCACTTTCTAAAACGGTTTTTAGCGTAAATAAAACATTATAAAAAAATCCATATATAATTTTAATATGCAATAAACATTTCTAAACACTTTCAAGCAAACTTTTTTTTTCTTAAATAGCACAAATTATTTGCAATTTGAAGGCGATATACTTCCTTAGTAACAGGGCGAGACGGCTTGATCTCATCCTTATGGTAATACAACCCTAGCTCCAAACAGCCGTCTCAAGTCAAAATTAGCTGTATCAGGGCTGAAACGCTACTAAAGGTATATAACATTATACATTTATTGACTGGTTCGTGATCGAGGGCAACATGCGTTTTGTCGGACCCAAGAATCAAACTGTTTGCCTGAGGCCGTTAGGCCGAAGGCAAACAGTTTGGTTCGAGGGGTCGACAAAACGCATTTGCCCGAAAACACAGTCAATAAATGTTTTGTTATACCTTTTACTTTTTATTTTGACATAACATGATGTAAATTTTGTTTACCCGCACTGCGGTTTAAGCTTGGTCAATTCCGTAAAGCTCTGTCGAACTCCAACAAATGCAAATAAGATACAGCTGACCCCGCCCACACTGTGACGTAAGCGGTCCAACATCTCATCTACAGATCCAATATCTCGCTCTGCGGTCAAACTTCGATTTTTTTATGTCCGATCAGTAAAACATTGGAAATGTTAGACTTTTTTTAAGTATAGAATTATATAGGAAACAATTTTTAAAGGTATAGCAAAGAGCAAGAGCCACTTAGGGTCGTTTTTGGCTCTGTGAATTTCTGAAAAATCGAAACTGCTCAATTTTTGTTGACAATGCAGTATTTATCAATTGGACCGTTGAAGACTGTGTATCTATTGAACATGACGTAATTTTCTCTCTAGTCAATGCATTATGACGTCATGAAATACGTCATTTTTACCATATCCTGTAAATTCCGTTAAAAATGGCCTAAAATTGAAGTATTTTTTCAATATTTCACATAGAGCACAACCTCTGATCCAAAATATGCAATTACGTAATGAAAGATCTGTTTCTGAAGATCTTAAAACATGTTTTACTTTTTGGATCGAGGGTCGTGCTCATATTTTAATTCTTTGCTGAATTTAGTCAAATACCCCTATTTTCTGCAAAATTCAAGATTATTGCATTTTCGCATAGCCTGTTTTCCAATACCTGCATTCTCAAAAAGAAATTCTTTACAGGAAATAAGAGCACTAAGTCTCTACTTTATTTTGATATATGAAATGGGACAAAGGGTGATAGTGTATTAATTGAATTATGGACAGGGCAATTTTATGCATAAAGTGAACCTAGCTCTTTATATAACATATTCCATATGCAACCACAAAATACTGAATATCCTCTATATATTGCAAGACCTATATAATGTATACATCTATGTAATATAAAATTTTAAAGCTATATTTGGCGTATCTGTGCCTAAAAATGATGATACGAGACTGAGTTTAGATATACATGATTATACATTTATTGACTGGGTTCGAGGGCAACATGCGTTTTGTCGGACCCAAGAACCAAACTGTTTGCCTGAGGCCGTTAGGCCGAAGACAAACAGTTTGGTTCGAAGGGTCGACAAAACGCATTTTGCCCGAGAACACAGTCAATAAATGTTTTGTTATACCTTTTATTTATTTATTTTATTATTATTATTTTTGACATACATGTATGTCGAGCACCAATGCAAATGAGATTTAGCTGACCCCGCCCATTGTGTGAAGTAAGCGGTCCAACATCTCATCGACAGGTCATATATCTCACTCCGCGGTCAAACATCGATTTTTTTATGCCCGCTCAGTAAAACATTGGAAATGTTAGACTTTTATTAGTATTGATTTATATAGGAACAAATTTTTAAAAGTATAACAAATAATGTTATTTCCGTTCAAATTAAAATTTTCACCGATTTTGAACTTGAATTACCTCACGTTTCTATATTTAAATTGACTTTAAATATGTCTTTTATTTAAATGTGGAGTCGGTAAATAAATCGGTTATTTATTTCATTTTTTGATATCTTTGAAACGCGGTTGATTTAGATTGTATAATTTACAGAAAAGTCTCATATTTATATAAAGAAAGAAATCAAATAGAAAGATATTTTTAATTTTGGTTATCTGAACTTATCAAAAATACGCCGTATATGACTTTAACATCATTTCACTCCGACATCTATATTTTATTGTGTAATTTGTTACTGTATCTTTGCAAAGCCAATATTTCAACTGCTTGTGAGACGGTTTCTGTTTTTAAGAACGTTATGCATTTATTCTCTTTTTAGCACATGCTAATATGTCAATAACATATTTTTTGAAATTTAATTCAGTATCTCATGAATTGGATCGCATACCTTTTGAAACTACACGTTTTCTTGTGGTTCTTCATGAACATAACCTTAAAGAACCGTAATAAAGCGATTTGTTCGTTTGGATATTCTTGTATACAACCCGCTGCCATCTCTGTTGATGTGACGTACTTACTAGCCGGAGTTTTGCATTTTGTATTCCTAAGATTTTCTAATTGTCCATTATTAGAAGTAAATCAGATTATTGCTAGAACAATTGTTGCAAGTTATGTAATATTATCAGACAATTATTTGTACCTTCAATAGCTTATCCTTGTGCTCGTATTTGACAGTACTTAGTTGACATCGTCGGCCAAACGATTCGATGTTTTTATGACAAATACATGTATACATATTTCTAGGATCCGAATATTTACTTACAGATTAGGATAATATCCAGCATAGTTATGATTTTATGATATGATTTAATCCATGTGTAATATTTAATCATAGTATGGTTTTGATTATTTATTCTTTGTGTACGGCAAACTTGTTTGGCACTGTACAGCAAAACTCATGTTGTGCGGTGTCGTACATTGCCACAATTGGTCGAGTGTCACCGTACCGTTATTTCATTGGTTAGGTCCCATCACGTGGTACCTAGAAATAATGTCTATATTATATGATTCGATCAGCCAATATATTTTTTTTTGAAGTTCACCAAGCGCCAAATACGTAATACTGTATTCCAAAAGCTGGCTGATCGTTCGACTTAGGGGAGAATTAATTAAGATAATAATTTTCCCAACACACTAAATATCTATTTATTATTTGGAAACATTAGAATTATAGTATTGGTTTAACGGTCACCTTAATGCCCCGCCCCGTTTTTGCCATATCCCTGTACTGTCGACTCCACCAACCAAACTGATGCCTTATACCTGGATGCTAATGCTGAAATGTGTTAATAAATTATTGTTACCTTTGAGAAACTCTCGTTCTGATTGCAATACTGAAGTTAACCAGGACTGAAGTACATGTACCGCCCTAATTGTGTATGTGTACAGTATGATGTAATATTTTGTAACCCTCATTTTTAAAAAGGTGACCAGTGGGGAGCTTACAATATTTTATGACAAACTGTGCACATGCTATATAGCATAGATTTACCTTAAATGTCATAAATACCTGTAATCATGGTATTTTACAAAAGTCATAGTGCCAAGCATATACATGTATACATGTATGTGCTAATTAACAAATCCATTTTCTTATACTTCTCATGATACGAGGGTTATCCATAAAAGTCTTAGACAATGTTCTTTACATTGTAAACATTCAACCTATACTTACCAAAATTAATAGGACTATCATTTATCAAACGTTGATTAAAAAAATTGAATTTTAAAATGAATATCTTTGATAGTAATAATATTATAAGGTCGATATGGTCTGTTCCTGAATCAGGAGTGATTTGCCATTGTATTTGAAAAATCAGTGAGATGCCACGAGACGCGTATAAAAGCCAGTATTTGGAAAGAGAACGTAAATTACGTTGACTTTCGGGTGCTGGCCTTCATTACTACGTCTTCTTTTTTTCATTATTTTCTTATTAAAATTGTTATCTTATGAAACTTGAAATTCATTAACATTAAACGTTGCTCTTTACTACGACAAAAAAGAGAGAAACTAAATTGTTTAAACTGTCTGCATGCAACCTGTGATCCCAAAAATACATGCTTCACCAAAAAAAGGAGTTAATTTTCTCCTTTTCCTGAATAAAATCGTTTTTCCTTTTTTAATTGATTTCCAAAGCAACCTAATATTCCCGTGAAATTGTTGTTTATATAAATCCATTTTATATAATTGCGGTTGAGTTCAATTTAATTTCAAACAGCTTGGTCCAATAAAAAAAAAAACATTTTTTTTTTTCAAATTTCGCGATTGGTTTCAGTTTTTTCAATGACAACTGTCATTTCTTTTCTACAAATGACTTTTATTGAAGATTTCATCCAAAGGGTTGAAAACTGTTAACAAATATTTTTCAGATATTTTCATGAATATCTTTTTATATTAAATGTACAATGTTATCATATATCTCATTTTTTCACAAGTTTAATATATAATGCATTAAATAACAGCATTTTTTTTAGATATAAAGATTTTCTTTTTGCAGCCAAACCATTTTAATTTTTTTTTTTTAAATTGATAAGATAACGTAGGGCTTAATTGGTTTATAATGCTGAAATCATATTAAAAACACATAATTTTAAGATCCAATAAATAAAATATTTATATTTTATACCTCCTGAATACCTGTGAAATCTTTCCTTTCTCATTATAGAATTATTTACATTTAGCATTTGTAAATTTAAAATGCAATAATACGTCAAATACATACTCATATATCCATATCATTTCATTTTTCTCACGCATATAATAAAAAATGAGGTAGCTCAGTCGGTAGAGCGCTCGCTCCATGATCGGAAGGTCGTGTGTTCGAAGAGCGGCCGCGACTTAACTTAGTCGATAAAAAGTAGGTAGCAACTGTTCTTCGCCAAGCGCTCGGCACTTTGAAGTGAAAGCTGTTGGTCCTTCGGATGAGACCTTAAAAAACCGAGGCCCCGTGTCACCGTAGGCGTTGGCACGATAAAGAACCTTCACTGCTCAATGACACTGAGTTCCGAGTAAAGGTCTTAATTTGAGGCCCTTCACTGGTATACGGTGACGTCTCTATATGAGTGAAAATTCTCGAATAGGACGTAAAAAAACATTCAATCGATCAATCAATCTCAAAAAAGAAATCAACAAACGATACAATTCTGTGAACAGGGCATAACAACAGATCCAGGGAAAAACCAGAGGTAGGGACAGGTGCCTAGGAGGAGTAAGCCTCCTTGCCCACCGGTCACACCCGCCGTGGGTCCTATGTATTGATCAAGTAGACGGAATATTGCGTTGTCAAATTTAGTATATAAACAAAAACCTAAGACTTGGAACAAAAAACGTATACCAAATTACTACCCAATGATTGGTTATATTCTCTTTACAACAAGGTCATTATAACGACCATAGAACTTGCGAAATACTGACTTTGACCGATGTTGTTGAAATGCGAGTAACATCAAATTATCTGTCAGTAGCCTGTATCGGTTAAAAAATTAATCGCACTCAGATCATGCTCTTGAGTATCGAAAAAGTTGGGAGACGTAAACACCATATGTAGGTGAAAGTGGAGTATTACATCATAGATAAGGAAAGTTGAAGATGAAAAAGCTTTTCATCTCGTTTGTCATACAGTTTAGCTGTTACCGTAGTTGGTCCTTATCTACGGTAGTCAGTAAAACGTCCAAATATGAAACAAATAGGGCAGACTTTTGTAGAGACTTTTAATTCGTGTTCACTGGGATGTATATTTAATCAACACATGAATGGAAATATCCATTGTTTTTTGCTTAAACATTGTCAATCTATCTGAATGTCGAGTTGAAGGTAACAGCAAGTGTTTTCTTGTTTTCTTCTCATTCTATTTATTTCATTCTACTTATCTCGTTCTACTTATCCCATTCTTCTTATCTCAATAAATTCTGTTTCATAGGAATATAAAAAGGGGTCAGCTAATAAAAGAACAGAATAGAGTTAGTTTATGGAAGATCTGTTCTCCAAAGATACATAAATGTTGTCGATGAGGAACTCCAGCATCCTTTTAATATCAACTTCATAGTATTTGTGTGTAGAATAAGTAAAGAGTTATTTTTAACAAAGTAATTTTACTAATGACCAGTCACAAAATTTGAAAAATTCCGCGTTCCATTTCAATTGAAGAAACAGATGTCTATAATATTTATGGCGTAGTTTTTAATTTATCGTAAGAATGGTTGAATAAAGTGCAAAAAGTCGTAAGTTTAGATGTTACTGACTTTTCAAACATTTGGCTATTTTAAATTTCCTAAAAGTTCGTTATCCTCATCTGATTTATAACACTTCTAGAATATTCTGTAGCACAGTACGTCTGAAGTTTCTTTTTTCGGTAGTCAATATTTTTGTGAGGAGTAAAGATTTTTGCTTGGTAGAGCATTTACTGGATCCGGCAATATATCTTAGTTTGTTAGGATATTATGAAGTCATATGATCTAAACTGAATTTGATCAATTTATTCCACTCGTACATATTTTACCAAGACATTTTATATTTCTTTGTATGTACTGCATTATATTTATCTGTTCCGTATTCCGTACCCTATGATATGTCAATATGTTCAGAGACTTTCCCAAGAGAATCAACTCGTATTAATTAATAAGAACAATTTATTACCTTTACCGGTACGATTTATATTTGTCATGTTTTCCGTTCGGTTCCGCTTTCCGTTCCGTGTTTTAGCAACACTCAAAAGATATACATCTTAACAAAGGAGAATTATTATAAAATCTTTATAATTAAAGTGACATGGTATTATTTTGAAACACAAAATATAGATACACAAAATATAAATCTTTTAATAAAGATGAAAATTAATTAAAATTTCAAATGAGACCATTGATGTAAACAGAAATTACTGAAGTGTCTGTTGATGACTCTACATAATATGATCATTTCTCACAATTGATCATTAAAAGGCGGGTGCTGGTAGTTTGAATCATTTTTTTCCATTTTGGCTGCATGGATTTTTTTCGCCAATTTGGACATAACTTCTACATGTATAACGTCCTGTGGTGACGTCGTACAAAATTCATTGAAAGATTTCCAATATGGACCGATTCCAATTTTTCGTAAAAATTAATATAAAAGCATTTTATGATGTGCCGTGATTTTGACAAGTAACAAGCAAAGATGGAATGATTGATACCTAAAGAATTTTTCATATATATAAAGAGATTGTAAAAACTAAGCAAGTATTTTGAGAGACTGGTAGAGTGATTTTGATGTCTAGTCGGTTTTGAATAAGCGTATTATGAGATTTTACGAGACGTACGAGGGGTGATCAAAAAGTTCGGGAACTAATTGAATTACTTTCTTGAAAGAAATAAAATGAGATTTCGGTGTTCATTATTTTTTAAAGTAGTCCTCTCCGATTTTAATGCACATCTGCCATTGTTCTGCCCATGCGCGAATCACGTGATCCAGGCGGTCACGTGACATGCTCCGTGGCGGTCTGTTCAAAGAAGATAAGAGATTTTTCCGAGTCTTATGTTTCTTACCATGCAAGTTACTTTTTACATCAAGAACAGACCATCTGTCAGAAATGGCCAATTCTCGACAACATGATGGGTGGATAAGGATGTCCCTGCCCAGAATTAGCATGGTGACCATCACAACCCGTAGTGGAGATAATGGTTGACGAAAAAAAAATGGATTACAAAAGAGCACTTGGTCATTGCGTGTCCACTTAATCTATAGGTCTTTGCAACCGAATCGTCACTTCTTGTCTCCGAGGTTCTTATAAACACTTTTACTTACCTCGGAGAGGGAAGAATGGTTTTGTTTACACATAAAGAAGATGGGTGAACATGACGAGCGAAAAGCCTATAGTGTGACAAACATGAAGGTGAAATATCAAGGAAAATTTTAATATAATTGAGATTTAATTTTTCACCTTCATGTTTTGCATGTATAGCTCCCCGGCTGTGGATCAGTTTTTCACAAAGAGCTACAGTTCAAGGCAGTAAATTATTAAAATAAATTACATATTTCATAGAGAAACAAGTATATTGAAAAATTGAAAAACTGTAAGTTTTTCTCCATGACAGGGGTATTCCTACCAGATCCTCCTCGCACCCCTTTCTAGAAACCTAGAAAAGACCCTGTAATTCTTCAGCTAGTTGAATTGTGAACAACTGAACATGTTTATCAGAAAGCAAATAAGTTAGTTTTGTACATTTATAAAAATATCCTATTTAAGATGAAAATAAATTCTAAGTGAACGACTGAAATGGTACATATCTTAATAAAAACTTTAGCTTCATATCAAATAATTTTATGAATTTTTAAAAATAATGCTAAAAATAATCATTATCATTGCATAGCCTATATTTTTATATACACATTTTTCATTTGTTAAAATTTTCTTAAACTATTTGCAAATCTTACATAAAGATTTTGAAAACGATTAAGTAAGAGGGGCTAAAATTACAACCAAATGACGAGAAAACAAGCTTGACAAACAGAAAAAAAATCAGTGGGCCGTTTTACAAAAGAAGAGATTCTATGTTAAGTTAAACTGGAGAAGGTTAACCAGGATTCTTGAAAGGGTCGGGGGAACCAGTTCGGGATCTGAGGTGGGGGGGGGGGGGCACGGGCGAAGCCCCCGGAAGCCCCTAGGTTATAGGAGTTTTAAGGAACAGTTTTTGGACTAGTTTTAGCTATACTTTATCACGATAACTGCGGGGCAGATTAATATAATTTGGTGAAATAGAACATAACAGCAATTGTTCAATTAACGTTATTTAAGTATCTGCCATTAAATCTTTGCCAAAATATAACAGTTTGGCCTGCGAAAAATAAATCAGTACAGGACAGTAAAGGACCCCCTCCCCCCATTGATGATTGGTAAATTTTAATGATTTAATAACTAAATAATACTAAAAATAATCTATACAAGTATTCAAAAAATCATTATAAGATAAAAAAAAAAATAATGAATCATAAACTTAATTAGAGTTAGAGAAGAATTCATCCCTGAGAACTACATGTACAGTGTAACATAGGGTTAGACTTTGCAGATCACTGATATTCCTAATCTTTGACAGCTGAGAGCTAATTACTATGTGAATAGTCATAAGAATTGCTATTTTCTGGAAATAATGATAAATTAGAAAAGACATCAATATGCTCGGGATTGTTTTACAAGATATTTCTGATTTAGGAACCAATTAGCCAGGCTAATGAATTTTTCATTTTAAAAAGTATCAAAACGTAAATATCCGGTTTCCAAATAAATTTCAATTTGTAACCAGAAATTAATATGTCTTGATTTGATGGAGGGTATCATTATCAGAGTCTTTTATTTTTGCAGTGATTTGAAAGATAGTTACCAACTTTTCTCTAAGAACAAAGCTAAAACTCAAGCATTTTAGACTTACAGATTTATCAATTTGAATTTAAGCAAGTTCTGTAAGAGCAACTCACAAATTCGCCAAATATAAAGAATGAAAACTTAGGATATTTAGATTAATATTTTTTTCTTGTGTTGAGATAGGCATAAACCTGGCGTATTGGTTGTGTAACCCCCACCTCCACTCCCCCTCCCTCTCCCCCAAAACGCACATTCTGAAAAGGTTTATGACATGATAACTTACAAAAAATAATATTAAATAGTGTTTTGAAGAAAAACAAATTGACCCTCATCTGATATATAAAACAGTGCATGGGGAATCTCTTAATCTTTTAAACTTCAGATAATCTGGGCAGGATATCAGATTGTGCATATGATGTGCTGGGTTTTTTTTTAAATTTAATAAGTTATCGTGTCTTTTAAAAATTCTCAGAGGTTTTCTTTTTTTTTTTTTTTGGTAAACTAAAATGTTCTTTAATGCATGCAAACATTAAGAAAATGTGTTTTTCTTTTTACTTTGTTTTGCACTGTCTTTCAAATGGTAGGGCAAATGTCTGTAAAATACAACGTACAGCTAAAAATGATACAGCCTGATAGGTGTATGTCATTTCACTGTTTAAGGTTATTGCTAAGACGGCAAAGCTCTTTGAAAAAATTATACTTGTTAATCATTAATATTGATGAAAAGAATATCAAGATGTTTCATTTCATACAATGCATCCCTTAAAACATTCTCAATCAAAATAAACGGATCTGACGACACGTTCCTCAAATATCTGTTTTGTTTCTCCTTGTCAAATATAAGAAATATTTATGATGTTAACATTATATTATGATTTCTAAACTGTTTTCAAAATGTCCTAGAAAATAACTACAACAAAAACTGTGATATTGACAATTCAAGTGATTTCAAATAGGATTACGTAGGGAACACCATCTTCTGGTATTTTGCACAAATGCCTGGTAAGGTACCTCAGTTTTTTTGTTTTTTTTTTTTTTTTTGTTTTGTTTTTTGTTTGTTTTTGTTTTTTTGTTGAGGAAACGTGTTAAAGTAGCAGTACTTGATAATGACAAATTCTTGGGAAAAATTATATATTATTGAGGAACGTGTCGTCTGACCTTAATTTAGATATTTTAACGAAAGCTATTATATTTAAGTCATAAGTGAACAAAAAAAAGTAAAAATGAGCGAATAAGTCCTTTCGACAAATAAAAACATCACAAAACTTTCTATACTGAAATATTTTGCATCCAATGATTATTTGCTTATTGTTTAGGTCATATGCTTAAAGTGCTTTCATGCAGAGAATGTTAATTTAGTTTCAAAAATTTGCGACTGACGTCATCAATATGATCCAAAATAACACTCTGTTCAAAAAACCCGTAGAATGACAGTTAAGCAAACTTGCATGTTATGAATATTTTGCTAGAAAAATTCGATGAAATAAACACTTGCAGCAGTTTTGTTTTGGTTTTGATACAAAGTAGTTATATATGTTTTACTTCAGTGATCGAGTGAGCATGATTAAACAATTTTATGGGTAAATATTTTGATCTATTTCAGTCTGATCCCTTTTTAAAAAAAGAAAATTATATATAGAAAAAATGATTTGCTTCCAAGTTTTAAGACTCTTTGTGTAGAAGTTTTAGATTATATATTTTATATCTAGTCTATGATCATGAGGTCAGGGGCCCCTGGTCACAACTGGATATTGGTTATTGGCTACATTTTGATATTTAGTCTATGACCATGACGACAGGGGCCTCTGGTCACAACTAAATATTGGTTATTGGCTACATTTTATTATCTAGTCTCTGACCATGAGGTCAGAGATTTCTGTTCACATCTGAATATACTAGTAGGTTATTTGCCATATCTTGACATCTAAAGATTCTACACTCTGGTCATGAATTCATGACAAAAGCCTTTGGTCTCTTATTGAGATGCTATATGTTTTAATTACATGTATAATACATCGACTCCGTAATTTCTTCTTTTACGTGCTTCTGATTACTTAAATACATATCCTGGAGTATTTTTCCATTTTGGAAATCAAATTATCAAATCATTATTTTAAACCTGCAAATTTAAGTTTTTGGCGGTGGACCCTTTGAGGCTTTGTTCGGTGGCGGATGTTGCCCCATCTTTGACACTGTTTAGGTCTGAAATACACATTCTGTTTATTGCACATTTTTGCGTACCTCATTGCATAATATTGTGAACATACGATTTTATGATGGTTTTTGCTATATGTGTCCAACCTTGCGTTTTCATTTGTATCAAACAGAGCACCACTATATCAGGTATCCATAAAAGCAATTTTATCACATAAAAACATTTATGGATACTGATAGTTTTTGTATTATTATTTTTATTATTCCTTTGGAAGCCTCTACCCATGGGAGGCCCCTTTATTCCTGTCTTATCACTAATGCGCAGGCGCGCAAGATAAAGTCAGTCTCCATATTTATTTTTTGCGGTAAACATTTTTACAATTTTCTGATGCCGCATCCCACCCCACCTCCATGTGTTAATTAACGTCTTATGTTCTGACTTTTTAGGGCGATTGTTGCCCCATTTTTCACATCTTTTTTCTTGTTAGATTTGAAATACGTATTTTGCTTACAGTGTATTTTTGTAGCATGCGTAGTCTGATGCCGGGCGGATGTTGCCCTATCTTTGACACTGTTAAGGTCTGAAACAAGCATTCTGTTTATTGCACATTTTTGTGTACCTCATTGCATAATATTGTGAACTTAAGATTTTATGATGGTTTTTGCTATATGTGTTTTTTTTCTATTACCTAATGTGTTTAATTGTGTTTGGAATTATCAATTCTACTATGTGTTGACATATTTTGATTGCTTCGTCATTTATTTATTAATAAATGACCATTCAAATAATTCCAACCTTGCGTTTTTATTTGTGTCAAACAGAGCACCGCCATATCAGGTGTCCATAAATAATTTAGTGCATTATTTTTTGATTTTGATGAACGGTGTTGTCATGGTTACCAAAAAAAATAGATTTCTGTGAAAAATTCTTTTAACACTTAACTCCTCCTACAGTTCTGGTCTGATTTCAATATAACTTGGCACACATATAGACTACACTAAGATACATAATTTAGTGCATGGGTCTTTGTTATTTTTTTTTTTTGCAGTATTGTCATGGTTTCTTAAAATAGAAATCTCTCTGAAATACTTTCAAAATGCTCCTTTTCTTACAGTTTAGTCTGATTTCAGTATAACAGTAGATTTCACTGAGAAACATATTTTTTGTGAGCATTGTTGCCATGGTTACGTTATAGAAATATTTGTGAAATAATTTCAAAAAACTACTCCTTCTACTAACAGTTTTGGTCTGATTTAATTATAACAGGGACACAAGATTTCAAACTCAGATAAATAATTCTGTGTTTCAATTTTTGATTTCAAATAATAGTATTACCATGGTTACTCAAAATAGAAATTTCTGTGAAATACTTCCAAAATGCTGCTCCTCTTACAGTTTTGATCTCAGGGTTCAACACTAAATTTTTCAGGCTTTAGTCCGGCCAGAGCAGTGCTTTTTTTTAACCTTTACTAGTCCGCACGCGATTTTATACATGTATGTCCGTCAATACAGGAAACATCAATGTTTTTATCGATTAATTTAAAAATAAGCATTACAATATGTACATTTATTTTTTTTAAATAAACAAAGCATTTACGTGAAGTGTTTCATTCCACAAAATTGTTGAAATCTCGCGAACAGGAAGTACAATCTTTTTCCTACGGAAGCCCTGGAGGGACATTGACTTACTTGTTACGACTTTTTTGTTGTGATTTTTTGTTGCTGATTATAACTTAGTGTAACGTAGCTATGGAGAATGTGTAGTTTTGCTTACGTTTATTATTAAAATGATATGTTTTAGTCCTAGTTTAACTGTGGTTTTTTGAATGATTAATTGTAGTTTAACGCCCAGTACAGCTGTGACTACTAAATTCGTATCTGTTAATATCTTGTAACTTAGTTGTTATAACTTAAATTTTATTTGTTAATTCTTATTTGTTGTTACATAAAAGTTATTGCTTAATTCTTATTTGTAACTTCCAGTTTGCATAATGATTTATCACATGAACATAACTACTATTTTATCTTGTAGTTAGTAATAAATTCAAAGGCAAAATATTACTTCATTCTTTTCTGAAAGTACAAGTAGCCTCCATCTTTCACGCCACGTTGTTGGTTAAGTAAACGTGTGATAACAAATTTAAAATAACAAGAATTAACAATTAAGTCATAAGAACTAAGTCAAAACACCTAAGAAGTAAGTCAATGTCCCTCCAGGGCTTCCGTATTTTCCAGATCTCGTTCATTTCAGCAAAATGCATCCAAAACTTCCATCTCTATGTGTCATACTAAACGATCTTTAAAACGTTTCTACTTCATCAGTCTTAATAATAAGCGTTGGATTGACTCGGAATTATCTAACTACCCGCCAAGAACCTGAAAGGCTTGCAGGGGTTTCCAGTAAAAGTTGTCGAGAATCGAACATCGGCAATTCATTCATCTTGTTTTCCAGTCCGTTTGGACTTATTAGCCTCCGATTTTATTAGTTTGAATGAAAATGCTTTAGTCCGAGACTTACAGACTATGGTTAATGTTGAACCCTGGATCATCTGATTTCAATATATTAACTGTGCCCATAAGTAGACTACACTGAGATACATAATTTTATATCAGCTTTTGATTTTGATGAACAGTCTTGCAAGGTTACTAAAAATAGAAAATTTGGTGATTTTTTTTCAAAAGGCTACTCCTCCAACAGTTTAATCTGATTGAAATAAATATTGCCATAATAAAGAGACTAAACCAAGGACCATTTGCTGTTGCATATTTTCAAATCCAAGTGCTAACTTTCTCTTCCTTTGTTGTAAATACAAACCAGTAGGGCTACATTCTCATCAGATACTTCTTGTTATTGCTTGTCTTCGAACCCCAAGAATACCACATTTTTTAAATGTAGAATTATTTTTGCAGAAAGAATTTTCTGCAGAAAAGTTTTGTTTGTCATAATTTCATACCTTTCCATGATAAAAACTTTACTCTAAATTCTAAATTCATAAATTGAACATGACTTTCATACATTTGAAGCTATAGACATTTTGCATGCCTTGTTCCCCCTCTTCTTTGTTATATGCATCATTCAGAGTCTGAAGAAATCCAAAAATTTATGCAGCAGTCGATGCATCCCTTTTCTTTCTTTCTTTTTTTGGAGCTGGGGGAGGGGGTCTGTCCTTAAGGAGTAAATAGGTGTGGTCAGGGAAAGCTGAGAACACAATCCAAAGAGTATCACTTTTTAGTATCAATTTTACTGCAGAGATGTATGGTGGTCTTGTAGAGACCTCAGAGTCATCCAGTCAAGGTCAGAGACAATGAGGGCTGGGAACACCATACATGTAACAATTCATTGTACGAGAAATTGTCGTATGAATGAAATCATACCGATTATTATGTATACTTAATAAAATTTAAACTGATAGTGGTACATTTTAAAAAATTACACAATGAAAATTTCATTCTTTTATTTTCTTATCACACATGACTGGTTATTCTAGTTTTTATCATAAGAAATTTTTCTTCTTGAGATTATCATTTTCTATAAAAGATGTATTTTAATTTTTTATCAAATATTAATCTAAATACTTTAATAAATTCCGTAAGCTTAGAGTAAAGGAGTAAAAAAAAAGTTAACCTCCTGGATTTTGATTAAAATTCATTTTCTGAAAAGTAGAAGTCTGAAATATCTATCTTTCTTTGTCCATATAATCCTCCACATTTGGTAGTTCTTTTACCACGCATGCGCTGAGTGCACTTCGGTACAAATTCATGTTAGCAGCGTCATACCTGAAAGAACACAATTATAAATGTTTTGACTTCGGCATTAAATCTTGCTTCTTGCATATAAAGTATACAAATTCTGAACTATTTTTTTTCAGACATTTTAAGAAATCTGCTTTTTCCATTCAACAGGCTGCTTTGAAGGGAGACAATTCTAAGACTATGGCTGTTGTTAAGGAATAAAGAACACAGAGGTAGTATTCCTTTTGAAAGGGTATTTCATACACTCATTCATTGAAGTTTTAAAACCAAAACGATTCTCTCTCTCTCTCTCTCTGAGGGGGGGGGGGGTATTAAATTAATCTCAACTGGCTCTTATTCATATCTACTTCTAAACATTCCTTCATTTTACTTGGCTGACCCTTACCAGTTCTGTGGTAAATATTTCATATTCTCTCCTCTGATTCAGTTCCTTACGTTTCCTCCTGCATAAATGACATATTATTCCCCTGTTTATATGACTTACCTCCCCTGCCTTACTTGATTTAAATAAACTATTATTCTTGCTTACAATGATTTCCTAAAAGTGTGCGAGGATTTTCTCTGCGTAATTTTGTGAGAAGCACCATTCGCGAAACTGTATAACTTATTCGCTTTAATTTTCATACAGCTGAAATACATGTTTAAAAGAAACATTTGTGATCTATAGTTCATTCGCGAATTCATGTTCTTGCGATTTGACGTTGACGAGCCATTTTGCGATATTGAGTACTCGAGTAAAATAAAGAATGTTCAGTATTCCTTTGGTTTTTTGCTCTCCTCATTCTACTGTTGCTAATGACTAAGCATTTCCCAGGTAACATGGCTTACATATCAATTCTCAAATTCGACTGTCTTACTTGTACTGTACCCATATGAAGTACATGTATCATTTTTCTGTTAGTAATTCTTACCATTTCTTTTCTATTGCAGACTTACCATTCATCTGTGGTGGAATCATAACATTCAACACTGTAAATTGTAGTGACACCATTAAACCCCCCAATGGCAAATATCATGTCGTCTAGGAGCTGTGAAATAAACCAGAACAAAAATGACAACATTTAGGATCAAAAGGACCAAGTCTTTTTTTCGTTTGAACGTATACACACGTAGATCTCGCAATGTTTTCAAATTGTTGATACATTTATAGATGTTGTTCATATATTTATAGGTGTGAATGTATGTGAAAGGACATATGAAAACGTAATTACACTGACTTCAAGAAAGGAATAACGAACACATAAAACTAATTGTAAATTTCACAAATGGCTAAGTTGATAATATGATACAAACTTCACTTAAATATAAATATACATACCTCAATTGCAAAATTACTTCTCAGACTGAGCATGTCTGATATCGCTATCCACGCATTTCTTTTCGGACAATACTTTTCTGCAGAATGAATTCGGGCAAGTCCATTGAATCCGCCTAAGGCGTAGATTTCTTCCTGATAGGCAATAACGCCTACGCCACTGCGCCTGATTCTCATCGGTGGCAGTTCTGTCCATTGATTCGTCTCGGGATCGTAGACTTCGGCACTATTTAGACACTCCTGTCCGTTAAACCCCCCGCAAATGTATACTTTTCCTGACAAAAAAAGAATTCATCTAATGTCTTTAATACACGTTTACTACATAGTAAAAATGCATTTTTTTTTGCATATGCCATAAGCCTGACGTCACAATAGCTGCATCAGCTTCCAGGGCTGATACAGATCCTGCTGGATTGATAAGGATCTGCAGGGCTGATACGGATTTATATCACACCACTTGTAGATTAAATCTTTTATAAACATTTTTGTGATAATACAACTATTTTTGTTCACATTCTCTGTAAAAAGATGTAATTGATTTTAAATAACTGGAATTTTATACAGTAAGCTAATCGGTGATTATTTGTAGTAGATATTAATTATTACTAAGTATGTAAAAAACATTATATAACATACCTTTTCCGTAACACACACTGTAATATCAGCCCTCGAGCCTTGATCCTCTGATTGATATCAGTGTATCGGGCTGATACAGGGTGTATTATGGAAAAATGGGTATGTATTATTCTCCATGTATCAATTTAATAATACATTTTCGTAAAATTGTTGCCGCACTATTTAACTCAATAACACCTGTGTTGAACTGGTTTTTTTTTAAAACAGTGCGCACAATCTTTGATTACCATTAAGAGAGGTGGCGCTGGCGTCGCTCCTTTGTTCGTGCATTGGGTAGATTAAACTCCACTGATTTTTGGCGGGAAGATATCGCTCCGCGCTGTTTTGTCTGTGCTGACCATCATACCCGCCTATGGCGTAGATATAACCCTCAAGTACAACCGCACTGACGTAGCACCTAAAAAAACTCGATATTTATTTAATTAAATATTCTTTTTTTTCCTTTTTTGGAATGGGTAATTTGTTTTCAAAGAATATATAATGTAATTATAAACCAAAAATGCTCTGTAACAGAATCGAAATGCAAGTTCATCCATTTAATTTCCATAGTCCCTCCCTCCGACATCAGACACAACGAAAGCGAAATCATCGCATAGGCGTCGGAACCGGGGGGGCTAGGGGGGGCTTAGCCCCCCACTTTTTTTGCAAAGATAGACATAATATAGGCATTGAAAATTGGGGGTTACCTTTTTTCGTTGGTTTAGCCCCCCCACTTTCAATTAGCCCCCCCCCCACCCCACTTTCAATTTGCTTCCGACGCCTATGCATCGTCTACAGAGAGCTATACTTTACACAATTTATATTGAACGAAGCATAATATAAGCATTAATAGTATATATACATGTACCATTTTTCTGCATTTTGTGCCTTTTAATTGCAGTTTTCGATTGATCGTATGTTGTTAAACGTCCCATTTGAGAATTTTTCCCTTTCTATAGAGTCGTCACCGTATGCTGTGAAGGGTTTCAAATTTAGACCTATACTCGGCACTCAGCGCCATTGTTATTTGCAAATGGGAATAGGTGGAATTGTGATTTTAAAAAAGTGGGAATAGGCGGAAGACACTTTGAGTAGTTAGGGTTAAAACATTGCTGTGATGTAATTCCTTTGTTCTTGCAGTCTAAAAATTTACCTTTGGCAATCCGATATTAGTGAGCAATCGTATTATCATATTGTCTCAGTACTGATATCCTTCAAAATTGGACTGTTACTGAACAAAAGAATAAAACTGTGATTATTTAGCAAACAGCAAATAAACTAAAATTTCATATATACAATGATGATTTTGAAACAGATTATTGATCATACAGAATTGGAAAATGAAAAATTTTAACTTCTAATTAAAATTGAATATACTAGAAGGAAGAGAGTACGAGGGACCAGATCATGCAAAAAAAAAAAAAAAAAAAAAAAAAAAAAAAAAAAAAAAAAAAGGGTCTTAGGGACTTAAAATAAGCTTATTAAACTTTTAGAAATGTTTCAACCCCATTGGCACGCAAAAGATCATTTCTATGTTTTTTTAAAAACGGTAGACTAACTGGGGACCGCCAGAGAAATCCCAAAACTTTTTTTTTTAAAAACCGGTCATAAGAAATCTTTACTACCAAAATATGGCTTAAATACGATCGGTGTTAAGCAATATACTGTGAAATCACTAATTTTCATGTGGTTTAATTTTCGTTGTTTTCGTGGTATGAATAGACCCACGAATTTATGTCCTCGATGAAATGTAAAATTTCAAATTAATTACTATTCAGGACTTCTACACCCACGAAATAAAATCCCCGTGAACCGATATTTTTTTCTCGAACCTCGAAAATTTGATCACACGAAAATATGTGATTTTACAGTGCAATCAATCATTTAGTGCTAACCATAGGTCACAAATTCCCTTATCTGGGTTGAATAGTTATGATCGAAAGTACTTGATCACTATAAGCAGAGTAGCTACATAACTGTAGCTCTCCAAAAAAAAAAAAAAAAATATTGACAGACCGGAGAGCTACAGTGCCACCCATAGAGAAAACTGTATATTTATTGCGCACAAAAAATTGCGCTCGATTCTAGATTTATTTCTCCGTATATTTAAACCGCCATCTCAAAATATTACTAACCGTGCATTCCTAACATATCCTTAAACTATTTCGACAACAAAACATTCCATCATAACAGTTGATAATAGCCCTCCTGGGCCTGAAATGGAGACCCTCGAAAATTTCGCTTATTTATACTGCCATTTTTGGTGGCAAGACAATTCGGTCCACTACGCTTCGTGCAGATGTCAATTTCATGAGAACGAGCTTTTGTGCAGATGAGGTAAGAATTTCGAGAAATAAATCCAGAATTGAGCCCAATTTGTTGTGAGCAATAAATATACAGTTTTCTCTATGGGTGGCACTGTAGCTCTCCGGTCTGTCAATATTTTTTTCTGAGAGCTACAGTTCTGCAGCTATAAGCAGAGTTGGCTGATAAATCTCTCATTTTAACCATAAAAGAGTTTTACCAAGGCACATACGGACGCGCTAATCATAGAAAAGAAATTAGAATGGACAAATATACCTTCAGCATCTGCTTTATTTTCTGTGGTTGTTTAGTTCAAATCAAAGTTCATACGTATCTGCATTTATTTTTCCTTTCCATTCCAAAAACATAATTCACTAGATTGTCTGTATCATAATCCAATGCATTGCTTTAATTTAAGCTTCGTGTATGTTCTAAAGAAGAAAAAATTATAGTGTCCCTACTCTCCGTATCAAACATCAAAGTACTTCAAATACCTACAACAGTGTAGCTGATTCCCTAAATACCGAGTACTTTTCATTTAAACCTGCATTCTTGAAAGAATTGCTTCAGTGGTCATTACACTGTGTTACACTTTTGTCTTTTGTTATGATATCGGACTTCTCAGGTAAATCAAAAAGCAATGTTTTAAGTATACCTCATACAATTCTGTATGAAAAAAAATATCAGACAATTTTCGGCCCTGACGGGCCTCAAACTGTCCGATATTTTTTCATACAGATAAATGTATTCGGCATATATCCAATACTTATTTATCCTACCAACGCCTACGGCGACACAGGACCTCGGTTTTTAAGGTCTCATCCAAAAGACCCGTGACTTTCACTTCTAATGACAGGCGTTTGGCGAAGGAACAGTGACTACCTATGTTTTCGTCTCAAGTTTGAAGCGAAGCGGCGAAGGTGAATCGAACATGAAAAGCACACCCTACCACTGCATGTAGGCTACCCTGACCGGTTTTAAAATTTAATGTTAACCATATTTATTATTCGGTTTTTAATAAATTTTAAGTTAATTTTCGGTATTTCAAAGAATAAAACAAATACGAGCAAGAATTTATGAGAAAACATAAATTGCTGCTAAATTCATGTATTCGTTGTCTTCAACCTCGGTGGTATTTCCGTTTACATATCGACATACATATTCGGCACTTGGTTTCTCACTATTCGGAAATAACATTGAGTTATAAATATCGAAAACCTTTCAAAAAGTTAAGATGGAGAAAACATTTGGAAATGTAAATATTAAAATAAGATAGCTTAAATCTAAGCATTTCGTGTAGTCTATACTAAATGGAAGTGGTGGTTTCGTAATTCAATATAGATACTTTAAAAATATGTAGAATTTTCTAGTTGTGTTCTCTCAATAATCAACCATTGGATTTAGAGAGTATCGATAATACAATCTAGTACTAAATTTAAATACAAGCATATGTAATTATCGTATACTTAGTATGTACATGAATCATTGTAATTAATGTAACAATTTACCTTTTTGTGTTCATTGGTGCCACTTCTTTCCATTCTTTGGTTATCGGGTCAAAGCTGCGCACGCTGTTGAAATATTCTATCCCATCAAACCCTCCGATGACGTAAATCATTTGATTTAGTGTCACTGTTCCGTGGTACGCTCTTGGGCCTGCTAAAACAATCGAAGTAAAGAAACGAAATTTAAATGATATTTTATCAATTTGATGCTTGTATTGAGATTTTTGTAAACGAAAGTTGGTACACGTAATTTTAAAGATATTGTGATGGATTTTTTTTTCTTCAAAAATACACATCCAAAACTATGTAAACAATAACATACTTCAAAAACGATCAAAGAAGTTTTTTTTTTACTGAGTTATCGAGGATATCTAAGCAAGATATACGTTTTTTTTTCACACCTCTATCTGCTATATCACAAATGGCCCAGTGATCTGCACGTGTATCATATATCTCCACAATGTTTGTTGGCGATGCACCACTCCATCCGCCAATAACGAACAAAATCTCGTGGGGAATGCGAGGTGCCGCGATATTGCAACACATTCCCATGGTCCTAGGCTCATCTGTACCTAAGTCATACAGATATTTCAAAGTATCTATGACTAAAGGTTTACAAAATTCATTATCCTTGACATAAGGATGAACTTTAACCTTTTCCACGAAATACTTCTTACTTAAAAGTCCAAGGCGAATCGTTTTCAATAATCGGGCGATATACACTTTCCTGGTAACAGGATAGTAATCGATCCAGCGTATTACTGCGTCAAAGACTATTTTTTCGTTCTTTACATTCAAAGAGTCAGAACTTAAAATATGACACACTTCCTCAATGTCGAATTGCAAAAATTCATTACTATTCGCTATAACGTCTGCAATATTAATCATAAGAAAACGGTAGGCTTCCTTCTCCAAATTTGGACAAAAATAATTTTTTGCGAATCTTAATATTCCAATACAGTTTTCTGCTGTTATCTGCGACATTAGGAAATCACAGCAATGATTGACGAGACCCAAGACATGAAACTGGTCGGCAGCAGGAAGCAGACGTTCTATGTTGTCTGACGTCACAGCAGCACTTCTTGTGTAGGCATAGTCTATAATTAGACTCATTATATCAGCAGACACACCGGTGATCACGACTTCTTTTGCATTCGTTTGGAAAAATTCAGTTGTGAAGAGAGTTCTGAAATATGGACTACACGCAGACATGATATTTCGATGAATGGGAAATTCTTTGTTTTCTACTTTGATAACAGCGTCACACAGCTGCCCTGATTTACGCAATTCCCACAAAATATCAAAAGCCTCTGCGCTGAGCTTTCTTTTCATTTGGCATTCCATTGTATCTGTGTCTGTTTCCATCCCCTCTTTGGTGTCTTTATTTTTTCTTACCCAATTATGACGTCACAATAAAAATTCCAATGGAAACAATTATCTACGATGTAGGCAAGTTTCTTACGTACATTTGATTATGACGTCATAGTAAAAAAAAAATCTGCTTTTTCTTACAGCATATTTTCAGCATACACATTTGATTGGAATCGATGAAAAACATCTTCGGTTGAAGAAATATTATTTATTATATTATAACTATTTTTGTAACGCGGGAATTGTTTTCATGCTTTATAAACTAGACGAATTTCACATTTTTAAGATTATCTCCCGTTGTCGGCGTAACGTTCATTTTTGTCACTATATCCTTTGTAACTTACCTGTAAATATTTTCAACCTTCAAACGGAATCTGACAGTTTTGACTTGTTCCTGAATTGCCTTAGTATGGGGCAGCATAAAAAAACATAATGAACATTTGCAAACGGGTTTAATTTGCAAGATATTACCCCCAAAAGTTGGTAATGTTATAGAGGAAAAACCCAGATTGACCCCTCAAAGGGAAATAACTCGTAAATGTGAAATTCCTCTCAGGGAGAGAGAACGCTAAAGCGATGCTTCTCAATAGCCTCGCCTCTATGGAGCGCCAAATTAGCATGCATGTGTATCCAAATACATGTAATTGAAGATTTCTTTGATTTTTTAAGGTATCGTTAGTTTAACAGTAATGTGCATTAAATCTTTTAGGACACTTTTTATTCAGTTTGTTCATCAAAATATACAATGTACATAAACTTAAATGTATACATGTTGCCCCTTTTTAATTTTACATTTAAAAATGTTTTTAAAAGAAAAATAAAACTCTTTTTTTAACTTTATTCTTTCTTTTTCAAGTTGAATAAGTGCTTTTTGTGTAGACAATATTGATTGCAGGTAGGGTGTATACAAAGTTTCACCGATCTATTATAATGAAGTTATAACGTGTATCACGCGATTCGTGTCATATGAACTCCATGCCTGTGTCACATGCTGAAGGACTACCATATTCAAAATTTACGAATGAAATCATCTTTAAAAAATCAATAGGATTTCAGTAAATGTAAAGGATATGCTCAAAATTTATTACATGAAAAATTCATTTTACAGTATCAATTAAACTAACAAACTTCGGAAGTTATGAACTTGAGAATTCTTATATTAACCCTCGTCATTATACTGGTAGTCCCTTTGAAGGCCAAAGCAGGTAATACGATTTCTAAAATTTTCATGAAATATAACAAATTATAAAAAATGACACAATGTAAGAAATATCACTATTGTTTGCTAAATAGTGTTCAGAATGACCTACTTTTTTTGTATATTTCAATCGAATCTTCATATCAAAGATCAAAATAAAAATAAGTCGCTCTCCAAGTAATTTCGTAATTTCATTCACACATCAGGGTTTACTGATTTCGAAACACCATCCAAGGACTGGTTTAATGCTCTTCTTCGTGACGATATTGACTGGAATTTACACAAAGGTGGGGTGACAAACTGGAAAACCGGTAAAAAGGGAGACCACACTACAGGAACCGGAAAGTTCCTTTTTGTTGATACTTCCGGTGCAGAAGGTGATTCTGCTTTGCTGGAGAGTAGAATTCTTCGTTCCACACATCAAGGTTCTTGTGTATCGTTTTGGTATCGTATGTCCGGTGAATATGTCGGTGTGTTAAAACTTCACAAAGTGGAAGTGGTGGGATGGAAAACTATTGAAAACACAATTTGGAGAAGAGATGGGCATCAGGGGGATAGATGGATCTATGGGAGGGTCACAGTTCCCTCTTCCGGTTCAAGACATTATCAGCTCGTACTTGAGGCTAACATCGGTAAAGGTGGCGAAGAAGTTATAGCAGTAGACGATATTTTTCTCGGTGAAAGCTATCCATGCCCTGACTTCCTGTCTAACGGAGGTACATTGTATTACATTCTTAGCATTAGCTGTTTTCGTGAAATCTCTCAGTCAAATTATTATAATCGCGCTTTCATTATGGGAAATATTCAGTCAATATTGACCAAAAAAAAATGTAAAAAAAAAAATGCTAAAAGAAAAAAGAAAAAGTTATAGTCTTTATATATCAATTTTAATTTTAAATCAGGAATAAGAAATAGCTTTATAGTGTACGCTTTCCATTTCAGGATTTCTTGTTGATTTTGAAACCAATTCAACAGCAATGCAAAACAAAAATTATGGAGACCATTTCGACTGGACTATTCACAGAGGTCGAACTCCAAGCTACGGCACCGGTCCCTCCCATGATGTAACATCCGGTACTGGTCATTATCTGTACATAGAGACTAGTGAGAAGACGACTGGTCAGAGAGCATACTATATTAGTAGAGGCGTGTCTGCCAGTCCTAATGGCGCCTGTTTATCGTTTTATTATCACATGCTTGGACGACATGTTGGAAAACTTATGGTTTCTGTCCTTGGAAGAAGTGGATGGGTGTCCACTGCTCAAACAATATGGAGTAGAACCGGAAACCAAGGTGATGTATGGCATTTTGCAGAAATGTCATTAAGCGGAAGTCAAACAGCACGGAAATATGACGTCATGTTTACAGGAATTGCCGGAAGTGGTTACCAGGGAGATATTGCAATTGATGATATCATGTTACAAAATACAGGAGCTTGTTAATTTAATTTCAATTTATATTTTTAAAAAAAATATATCATTCGTTCAAAAATTGCACGTTGCTCCCAAACACAATGATTTAACATACTGCAAATACTTTTGGGGAAAGCAAATAAAAGTTTGATATAAATGTCAACGTTACTATTAGACGAATTTCACATTTACGAAAGTTATTTTCCTTTGCGGGGTCAATCTGGGGTCAACCGGACACAGTTTTCCCTCTATAACATTACCAACTGTTGGGGGGCAATATCTCGCAAATTAGACCCGTTTGAATATGTGCATTATGTTTTTCATGTTGCTCCATACTAAGGCAATTCAGGAACGGATCAAAATTGTCCAATTCCGTTTGAAGGTTGAAAATCTTTACAGATAAATTTCAAAGGATAGAGTCGACAACGGGAGATAACTCTTAAGAATGTGAAATTCGTGATATACTTGGCATGTAATTTCAATTTTCAATTGAAATCCATTAACATGCATAAGTCTGTTGTTGTTCGACGCTGAGGGACGTTATCCAACTTCATATGCATCATTCAACTATTTTGTATTACTCGTTACTGTTAGGTCTCGCTTTCAATCGGTAATTCAAAAAAAGAAAAATTGACCACAGAATCTGAAGTATTCCGGAGTAGACACACCCTGGAATGCCATTTATTTTCATAAATATTTATTTGGTTTTAAGTACTATTCCCCTTGCTTTAACCTGTGGTGATTTAATTTACTTAGTTTTAAGCGATTATGAAGGGTAAAACAGAGGTTTTTTTTCTGTGTGTAATCCTTAATTGTGTGACTGATTCAAGATTTTCTTCTAATGCGATTTGAATGGTGTGAAGAATGCAGATTCTGTGTTTATTTCCATTTTAAGCGACTGATCCTTTCTGCCGCCCTAAATGTTAAAAGAAATATGAAACATATGGATTGCTTCTAAATTCATGAACTCTGGTGATTATAGCAAAAACATGCTTAATCGTACTCTGCATTTTCATTTTTAGCTCACCTGAGCCGAAGGCTCAAGTGAGCTTTTCTGATCACTTTTTGTCCGGCATCCGTCTGTCTGTCCGTCTGTCTGAAAACTTTTAACATTTTCGACTTCTTCTCAAGAACCACTGGGCCAATTTCAACCAAACTTGCCACAAAGTATCCTTGGGTGAAGGGGATTCAAGTTTGTTCAAATGAAGGGCCACGCCCTCTTTCAAGGGGAAGTAATAAAGTATTAGTGAAAAAATTAATAGTATCTTTTAAAAATCTTCTTCTCAAGAACGACAGGGCCAGGAAAGATGAAACACATGTGGAAGCATCCTCAGGTAGTGTAGATTTAATTTTGTTCAAATTATGACCCCCGGGGCAGGGCGGGGCCACAATGGGGGATCAAAGTCTTACATAGAAATATATAGGAAAAATCTTCTTCTCAAGAACAGCTAAGCCATGATTAGTCATATTTATATGGAAGCATCCTCAGGTAGTGTAGATTCAAGTTTGTTCAAATCATGACCCCCGGGGTAGGGCGGGGCCACAATGGAGGATCAAACTTTAACACAGCATTATGTGCTGATACTTTGACATTATATGTTGATACTTCAACATTATATGCTGATACTTTAACATTATATAATGATACTTCACCGCTTTAAAAATAGGTTAAACATCAAATGATGACCCCCAGGGGTAGTTTGGGGCCACAATGGAGGATCAAAGTTTTACATAGAAATATATAGGGAAAAAACTTTAAAAATCTTCTTCTCAAGAACAGCAAAGCCATGATGAGTCATATTTATATGGAAGCATCCTCAGGTAATGTAGATTTATGTTTGTTCAAATCATGACCCCCGGGGGGTAGGGGCGGGACCACAATGGAGGATTAAAGTTTAACATAGAAATATATAGGAAAAAACCTTTAGAAATCTTCTTCTCAAGAACAGGAAAGCCTTGATGAGTCATATTTATATGGAAGCATCCTCAGGTAGTGTAGATTCAAGTTTGTTCAAATCATGACCCCCGGGGGTAGGGCGGGGCCACAATGGAGGATCAAAGTTTTACATAGAAATATATAGGAAAAATCTTTTAAAATCTTCTTCTCAAGAACAGCAAAGCCATGATGAGTCATATTTGTATGGAAGCATCCTCAGGTAGTGTAGATTCAAGTTTGTTCAAATCAAGACCCCAGGGGGTAGGGTGGGGCCCAATTGGGGATCGAAAGTTTTACATAAGAACATATAGAAAAAAATATTTCTTCTCAAGAACAGAAAAGCTATGCATAGTCATATTGATATGGAAGCATCATCAGGTAGTGTAGATTCAAGTTTGTTCAAATGATGACCTCTGGGATAGGGAGGAGCCACAATGGGGGATCAAATTTTTACAAAGGAATATATGGGAATTTTTTTTAAAATCTTCTCAAGTACAACAAAGCCATTGGTTATATTGACATGGGAGCATCATCAGGTAGTTTAAAATTCAACCCCCCCCCCCCCCCCGGTAATCTTTTCAATACTGAAGTGATTTGTGCTTTTGCCTAGTCAATGTGCTCAGGTGAGCGATGTGGCCCATGGGCCTCTTGTTAACGGAAGACAGAGTGTGTCATAATTTTTATACAGTTCGCACACAAACTCCCAGAATAAACAGAAAAAGAGAAGGGGGATCGACCATGATTTCAAAGCAACCGTTTTCATTTTTTTTTTCTTCGTTATCTTGTTTTTCCCCGTTTCCTTTTTTTATTTAACTGATTTCTTTGCTTTTTTTTTTCTAATATTTCCTCCCATTTTTTTTCTTCAAGAATATTTTAATCACGTGCATACTTGAGTGTTTAACATAAATTATTTCCTTGTTTGATACGAAAGAAATGTAAGTTAAGCATGCTGAAGACTCTTGAAAATAAGGATATCTTGAAAAAGGCGAATTCCGTATAACGTAAAAAGACCAGAGTTAGTCTACAAAGACTCACAAAAGGATAGATATAACGTTACATGTGGTAATTACTAAAAATTGATGCAAATCACATCGAAACAAAGGTTCAATTTATAAAATTATAAATATTGTTACTATTCAGGTATAAAGTCGTGGATGCCATTGTGGAAACATACAACACATAATTATTCTATGCAGACACACTGTTATTCTTCTTCTTCCGTATATAGTGCAGGGCCCGCTCTGGAAAATTGTAGCACTTCCACCGGAATCTATACATTTATATAAGTTATCTCTTTTTGCCGGATAAAACATAGAGCTGTCTTATCAACATAGAGGAAATATGATTGCGAAGAGGTTTGTAACAAATGTAACAAATTTAAGTTTAGAAAGCATTTGATATTTGCAATCTTTATTATTATTATTATACTTTATCCAAAGCTTGAAAAAGTGAATGTTTCCATTTAGAAAACATCTTATTTTTCATGCGACGTGTGCAAGACTTGTTATCGACTAAAATTATAATAGACGATAAAAAAAAGGAAAAAAAAAAAGAAAGAAAAGAAAAGAGAAAGAAAATAGGCTTAAGTGATAGGAAGAAAATGAAAGGACGTACAAGAAATTAAGCACTGATGTTTCTTTATTTTACGCAAGTACTTTATGTCGCCAAATGGCCCTTAGACGTCAAATAGCGAGAATAATTATAATTCGTGAGAAGACGTTTGATCTAGAGATTTTACATGCATTTCAGCACCATAAAATTAAAAGCGAGTAATTATTATGGAACGCCTCAGCTGCCTTGTGTGGAGAACATTCATTATATGCTGATACTTTAACATTATATGCTGATACTTCAACATTATATGCTGATACTTTGACATTATATGCTGATATTTTATCGTTATATACTGATACTTCAACATTATATGCTGATACTTTGACATTATATGTTGATACTTCAACATTATATGCTGATACTTTAACATTATATAATGATACTTCACTATATGGTGCTTTAAAAATAGGTTAAACATCGGGATCGTGATACCAAAATCGTCCAAAACGCATGTAACTACGCAACGTGTGTGAGAAATTACATCAAATCAGGTGGAATATTGCAGGTTGTTCGACGTATACACGCCTTTTGAGGCTTTTCTCTGCTAAACATTTTGATTGTTGTTCACATTCATCATTTCACGGAAAGGACAAGATAGGCTAAGACCCCTTTTTGGCCCCTGGATTTGGATGTCATTTAGAATGATGAAACAGTTTATCAATAAAAACCTGTTGTCACCCCTGCCACAAAATGAGTATTGGTTCTAAGTTATGGGATACACAGAGGTCACAAGAAGGTCAGAAAATATGTCAATTTCTGAATTTTTTTCATTTTTATGCAAATTTTCGTCAATTTTACAGCACATTTTGTTTCAGAAAACAAAGAGCACAAGCTTGCCTATCTACCAAATTTATATATTTCATGCACTAGTATCAGATGCATCTTATGTATAAAAATCTCAGATAGGCAAGCTTGTGCTCTTTGTTTCCCGAAGTGAAAAGTATCTAAAATTTGACGAAATTCCACCAGAATTGAGGAAGTTCGGGAAAATGTCCTACTTCTGCACCCTCTTGTGGCCTCCGTGTAAGCTTTGAATCAAAATTAGGGCTGATTTTAAAACAAGCATCATTTTAAGTTCCTAACTACAAACTATCACAATTTCAACTGTCTTCTGATTTCTACATCTTATGAGGGGCCAGATTCGGTCATTACCATACCTTGTCCTTTAACGTTGTAAATATTTTAAAATATGTATGTGTAATGCGAAAATCTTTATAGGATGCTTCAATATGCATTTGTATTAATTCTTTTGATAAAAGTTTAGCAGATCCTTGAACTTAATGTTATAAATAAAAGTATAAAGTTTGTCTATTTTAAAAAGTTGGTAATTTTAAGCCGTTTAAAGGACAGTGGCAGTTATATGTGTGAAAGAGGTGCCCCCCCCCCCCCCCCCCAAAAAAAAAGAAGAAAAATGAAGAAAAAAGTAAGAGGATGAAAGAAAGAAAATTTTTAGAAAACTTTTATGTTCTTGATATTCAATAGAGAAAACCTGAATCTTGAGGAAAGCTTTGCTCTTATATATTCATTTTTACTACAAGTATTTTGAGTTTATGTTGTCATTAATATCCCCCTCCCCCCCCCCCCCCGAAATCTTTAAATCCTGTATACACTTCTGGAATGTGTTTACTGGCTTACAAGTTACATGATTATATGTATTATTGCGAAAAATAAATGAAGTAAATACATGTATTTTAATATGATTTCTTAGATGAATTTATACTGCATGGGGTATAATTCAATTGAAATTTAAGAATTTTTAGTAAAATATTATATTAGTTGTTTGGATGTTTAAATTTTTTTTTTTTGAGTTAATAACTTTATTATTTTTATTATTTGTTTTTTGTTTTTTGTTTTTGTTTTTTTTTTTTTGGAGGGGGGGGGGGGGTGGCAAGATTACAACTGCGTTAATATTCATTAAGTTCAAACTAATTTCATAAGCTCAGTCTCGGTGATTTTACAGTTTTCCAGAATGATCGCATGCATGGCATTGGATGTAAGACCAGCTTAAATAGTCCAATTAAAAATGCAATGGCATCTAGATTCTGGAAAAGGTTTTGAGTCATTGGTAGCCTAAATTACTATGTAGATGTCATAACCATGAAATCCCTGAACAACAACCCCCTTCCTATATAGCGATTTGAAAATTACATATAAAAGTGCAGAGCTATCGAGAACTTAAGTGCTGAAGCGTTTTCCTGAGGCCGGAACGACCATGCAATATGTGTGTGTGTGTGTGGGGGGGGGGGGGGGGGGAAGGTATCATATTATGGAAATTATTAATCTGTCCTTGAATGCTGAAAATAAATCAGTATGTCCTCCACTGGGATGTCTTTGGCGTGGTGGTAGCCCCACCCCTCTCCCCAAAGAAATAGAATTTTCGAGTTTGGATCTTTAGACTTTTTTGTTCAGTGTATATTGTATGTGAAAATAAATAATCTGTACCTGGTCGATCTAGAAAATGAATAATCTCTCATTTACGTAGTGACATGAAAATAAATAATCCGACTCGAAAAAAAATTGCACTCCCAAACGAATCAGCTTTGTCCCCTAAATTGTATTATTCAATTTTGATGTCCTGTACCATCCTTGATTTAAAAAAAAAAGTTTTATTATCATGAAGAGTTCCTGAACTTCTAAATATCTTAAAATTTTCGCGCAGTACACGCGCTTTTTGCAAAGCTATCTTTGTTTAGTTCACTCTTAATATGATACATTTACTCTATCCCTTTCCAAATACACCAGTATATTCAAAACTGCTCACACGTGCCCCTTCCCCCTTTCGTCCCATCAATTTGCCAATACATGTACATATATATACACCAATACATGTGTACATGTATATACACTAAAACTATGCAACTGAAAACAATTTTGTGGATTTTTTCTCTTGTTAAAGAATTTTAGTATGACAATCCCGATGTTTAACCTATTTTTTAAAGCACCATATTGTGAAGTATCAGAATATAATGTTAAAGTATCAGCATATAATGACAAAGTATCAGCATATAATGTTATAGTATCAGCATATAATGACAAAGTATCAGCATATAATGACAAAGTATCAGCATATAATGACAAAGTATCAGCATATAATGTTGAAGTATCAGCATATAATGTTGAAGTATCAGCATATAATGACAAAGTATCAGCATATAATGTTGAAGTATCAGCATATATAATGTTAAAGTATCAGCATATAATGAATGTTCTACACGTAAGGCAGCTGCTGCGTTCCATAAATTTTATTTCGCCAGTGATGCTTCTCGCGAAATTACGCCATAATTAATTTCTCGCCTATATTTCGGAATCTACAATAATCAAAACGAAACTGCTCGTGCAATGCCATCGTCGGATACCCACGGTTGATCTCTTACGCATCACCCGTGGGCAATTGCAAATCGCTGATATGCCGTCGTAAAATATGCTAATTTGTTGAGTATAGACAACCAATCAGAAAGTTGGAACTATTCAATTTTGGAAATACATTTATTATAGTTTGCTAATTATGCTAAACATACTGACGCCCGTTAAAATGTGCGAATTTTGTCTTAAAACGATTAAAAACAAGTCGTACAGGTCACTGGTATTAAATACCAGTCAGAAATTATATGGAAATACCTTTCCCAAACTACGAAATGCATCGCTGAGTGGATTGATTTGCAATCGGTGTGTTAACTACGGAAAAGTTTTTTCCCACTGCCGAACATACACACACAACGTAAACTTTGATTCGTTGATTTATTATCGCGACTCTGTAGCGCAGCCAATCAAATGACCCCCGCATATGAATTACATAAGACGATTTATAGAGAGTTTCCCACTGGTGATGAGTAAAAGACGAAATCACCCGTGGGAATCCGACCATGATATATAATGCGTTATAACGACATAGAGTACTCAGACGTATGCCGTAACTAGTACTCACAACTTTATTCATTTTAATGTTTGTTTGTTTGTATGTTGTTTAACGTCCCTCTCGAGAATTTTTCACTCATATGGAGACGCCACCACTTGCCGGTGGAGAGCTGCAATTGTGTCCTATACTCATCACTTACGGCCATTGAACAGTGAGGGATCTTTTTCGTGCCAGCACCCACTGCGACACGGGACCTCGGTTTATACGGTCTCCATGTCCCACAGTGGGATTCGAACCCGCGACATAAGGATCAACTCCTTACTTCGCGACTCTAGAGTAGACGCTCTAACTACTGCGCCACGCGGGCGACTTATTTATTTTAATGTAATAATGCTTTAAGCCTGGAATACATGTAAATTTGACCTCTTACATTGTATCAATAGAAAACTAAAATTAGAAAATCTTGCGAGTACATGTAATACTTAGAAATTTCTGAAATTTTATTTCTCCCCACCACCCTTCCCAAAAATAAAAATATAAAAATTTAGCTTATACTGTGCAGTAATTAAATTGCTAACGGTATATAAATTTATGAGAATTTTGGAGAGTTGTAAATAGAATTTTTACTGAATAATAAATCACGAGATTTCGTTGTGGTATCGAGTTACGTAAGTTTATCAAAATACGATCGTACATTATTTTAAAAGGTTTTTTTTTCTTTTCATAAGACAATTTATTATGATACATAATTCAAGAAAATATATTTCTATTAAAGCACTAAGAAATACGTAACTGGCGTTAGTTATAAATGCCGATCACGTCTTTTCAAGATATATAACTTAGAGTTTATAGAGAAAGTATTGATAATCCTGAATATGGCTTGTGTTTACGTTGAATGTTTGCAATACGTACACTGATTACAGTATTTAGTTACTTACTTCCCTATGTAGTGAATATACGCGGTTAGTCATTTGAACATTCTCAATGGTGATAATGAACAGTTCTACTTAATATGAGCTTGAATAAATATAAAAAAAAAAGGTGCCGAAATGAAACAGTAGCAGATCAAAATTTGGTCAGCCCATGTACATGTAACTACACGTCAAATAGAAGGCAAGTAAAGTTTCCTGTGTTAGAAAAGGAAGTCTCAACATAAAACTGCCTATCCATTTTTCATCGTGTAAATTACATTTTAATTTTTTTCTTTTTTAAATATTTATTATTTTTTTTTTAAACTATAAAAATAAAATCAATAAGTCAAGGTAAAATAAAAGTGTTTTCTTTGCCTTCACATTTGATACCACTATGTTCATATGTATATGCTTTAAGAGGGTACGTCTTTTAAGAAGTGATTCACTTATCCGGACGATTCATTTATCCGGACGATTTCGTTGGGGACGGAGGCGTCCGGATTAACGAGGCGCCACTGTAATACTTAAAAATTTCTGAAATTTTATTTCTCCCCACCACCCCTCCCAAAAATAAAAATATAAAAATAAAAATCAAGTGTTTTCATCTGAGAACTTAACCTTTAATGTCAGTGAGCATTCTGCAAAAGTACACGTAAGATTTGAAGAATATCTATAAAGTAGAAAAATTAAGTCTAAAACCTCATTTTTTTTAAAGGCAGGGATAGAAGGGAAGAAAGATGAAAACGAAACTCAGTTGGAAACCGAGCCACTTGTACATATATCTATGTTTCTTTGAAATCATTATTTTAGGAAATAAGTATAGCATTTGTATTTAAACATATTTTATTGAAACAAAGTCATTGGGATTGGACACAAGTTATACGAACTTAGATTGTCCTCTCCAACAGAAAAAAATGACATATACAAATACACGTACAACCAACAAATGTACAATACCAAACAAGAGGCTCATGGGTCACAACGCTCACCTGAGTAACTGTGGCCCTGCTGTACGTCACCAGATTTCCACCTCAAAATACTCATTATGATCCCACACTACCCCAGGGGGCCATGATTTGAACCTGCAATTAATACCCCAGGAAGCTTACTCATAAGATAGGTTTTTCTGGCCCAGGGGTTTTTGAGAAGAAGATTTTTAAATATTTTTCCTGTATGTTTCAATATAAAAGTTTGATTTCCTATGTGGCCACACCCTACCCCTGGGACCATGATTTGAACAGCTGAAAATCTACACTACCCTAAGATGCTTCCCCGGGGTTCATGATTTGAACAATTTAGAATCTACACTACCCCAGGATGCTTTCACTTAAGTTTCAGCTTTTTTGGCCCAGTGGTTCTTGAGAAGAAAATTTTTATAGATTTTTCCTATATATTTCAATGTATAACTTGGATTCCCTATTGTGGCCCCCCCTCCCCCCCCCCCGGGGGGGGGGCATGATTTGAACTTTATACTAACTTTGGTTAAATTGGCCCAGTGGTTTTTGAGAAGAAGATGAAAATGTCAAAAGTTCACAGACGGGACGGACGGACAGACAGACGGACGACGGACAACAGGTAATCAGAAAAGCTCACGTTTATAATTTCAAAGCTTTCAGCTAAGGTGGGCCAAAAAAAGAGAAAAAAGTGCAAAGAAATAAGAAAGGAAGGGAATGGGAGTGCAAGGAGAGAAGAAAGGTTGTAAAAGATACAGAATGGTTACGCTGGTTATTCATAAAAATCTTTTCGATTTTTTAATATACTTAATTTATGTACGGCTTTAACAATGTTGATATTATTTTGTTGACCCAAGTATGGATCTCCAAAAAGAAGTATGTCAAGGTCTATTGCTCCTTTGTTATTTATTATGATGTGAAATAATTCTGTTCCTACTTCAGCATAATTCTTACAGTACAGGAAGAAGTGTTCAGTGTTTTCATTGATATATCCACAAAAAGACTGAGTGTTATCTGAAAGACTAGCCTTAAACAGATCTTACTTAAGGAGACTTACATCATGTAAAGTATAGCACAAATTTCAAATTGAGATTAATTAACTAAACAGAACACGAATAACAAAACAAACTTTTAGTCACACTAGTCTGTTTTACATATAGATAAAAAGATGGCGTCCTCAAATTTGAAGCAAGGACAACATTACCTGGAATGTGATATTTGTCACAATCCTGTCCACTTTACATGCAAAAAATGCGCCGTTAGATTATGCAGCGCATGTGTAGAACCTCACATGCTTACCCAATCGAAAAATGGCCATGATATAGTAAAGTATAACGCACAAAACAAACTCGAGGGTGGAGAATGCCTCATCCACACCCAGCAAAAGTGTAGCGCCTTCTGCAAGACATGTGACATGCCTATTTGTGTCATATGTTTATCATTCAAGCACAACACACATGAAACTTACGATTTATCTGAGAAAGCCGACACAGTATCCCAGTTTATCATGAAAGAAAATGAACGGCTTCAGTCCATGCGATCGGAATTGGAGAAAATTCTTGAACATATCGACAAACGATCGGCGGCACTTCCGTATGTCTATAAACAGACAAAAAATAATATTTCATCCCATGCTAAAGAATGGCATCAGGAGATTGATAAAACAAAGAAGGCAATGTACAAAGACCTTGACCAAATGCAAGAAAAACATGCTGAGATCTTATTGAGTCAGAAAAGAGAATTTGAGGAGATGCTGAAGAAATTGAAAAACCTAAAACAAACAGTCTTCAGCTTAGCAAAATCCAAAGATCTTTTAGGTATGATCAACCTTAAGCTTGAACTTGAAAATCAGCAGGTGCCAACCTTTATAGAAGAAATCCGACCAGCATTTTTTCAACCTTTTAAGTTCAATGAAAGATTGTACTTCGGTTTTATAGAGACGCAAGAATCGCAAAAACTACCTCTTGGCGATCTAACACAAAAACATCAAATCTCCTCACCACGACAAGCGCTGAATGTACCTATAGTCCTGTCCGTCTTCGATGCAGGGTTTCAAGCCGACCAATACACCAATAACCGGCTGTATGACATGGTTTCTGTCGATGATGACAGAGTGTGGGCAGGAGGAGAGAGAAGTGAGCTCAGGCTGTTTGATCTCTTGGGACGTCTGCGCGACACTGTTACAATCACAGATAAGAGTATGTACTTGACCCTGCATGAAGGACATGTGGTGTACACCGATAGAAATGACAATACCTTAAATAAGATTATAAATGGCAAAATTGATAAGTTGTTCTGTACCGGGGACTGGAAACCTTACGGTATCACCTGTAACAAGACAGGGGACTTTCTGGTCTGTCTCCGAACATCAGACTCCAAAGTCGTAAGGTACAACAGTTCCGGTGACGTGCTACAGGAAATCCAGTACGACTCCCATTACCAGTCTCTGTTTAAGCTTCCACTTTACGTGGTGGAGAATGGTAATGGCGACATTTGTGTAGCTGACTGGGATAAAGAAGCCGTCACAGTCGTTGATAAGTTCGGAATATTCAGGTTCTCCTTCACAGGGAACAAAATATCCAAGGAGAACTTCAAACCTAGCTCCCTTACCACAGACAGCATGCATCACATCATCATCACGGACTTTAAATACAGCAGGATTCACATGCTGGACAGGGACGGCCAATTCCTTAGGTACATCACTCCTGACCAGGGGATACAGAGACCACGCGCCGTGTGTGTCGTTAGGGAGGGAGAGTTAATGGTGGGGGAGTGTTTAACGGGAATTATCAAGAGAATAAAGTACTTACACTAGGAGGAAGTTTGAAGATACGTGTGTAAAATATTTGCACGAGTATGATATGCGAGTTCGTTATTCTGATACCTTGATTTTTGTTTCTTTCTGCTGACATGTATGAACTGGCTAAAAACCATAAAGTACATTTGTATTTTAGTTCGAACTTGATGAACAAATATACCAATCAATTACCGGGATATCCTGTATTCTTTGAAAATAAAGTTGAATTTGATCTTGATTTAGATTTCTTTTGGAAACAAAATCTGCATGTCTTAAAGTGTTTGTGTTCGAAACTCGATGTGGAGAAATAAGTAAACACGTTTATAATCTAAAACATACTACAATCAAGTAAATGAAGAGGTTGGCTCACTAACTCCATAAAATGGCCCTGTTCATGTATACCAATTAACTGACCAAGTCCCAATGTCCCATTTCGAAATCAATGTAAAGTAGAGACGTGGTGCTTTCACTTCCAATAAAAAAATTCCCTGAGAGTCCAAGTATTGAAAAACAGACTTTGTGAAACTGCAATGTTCTTGAATTTTGAAGAAAATGAGTGAATTTGAGAATCTTTAACTAATGATAAAAATATGAACTCACACTGCGATCCAAAAATTTTTTCATGGATTAGAATCTTCTGAAACAGTTCTTTCATAATATAATTAAACATTTTAGATCAGAGGTCGGAGGCTATGCAAAATATCCAGAAACAGCTGACACTTTTGGCCATTTTTTAAGAAATTTTCAAGATTTGAGGAAAATGACGCAATTCGTGACTTCATAATACATGGACTAGAGAGAAAATTGCGCCATTTTTAATTCATATGCAGTCACCAAGGGTTCAAGTGAAATTTAAGATATTTTCAACTAAAACTGAGCAGTTCTGATTTCTCAGATCAGAAATTCACAGGGCCAAAAAAGAACCTAGTGAACCTTGTTCTTTGATTTCGATCTACATATGTATTCCTCAGACTGACCGATACAGTCGGCACAAGCGCGTTTATCTGAAATTACCTAAAGTTTATTATAAACTTTTTTGCTTATGCAGCAACCATTAAAAAAAAGTATTAAAACTTTTTATCTTGGTGTTCTGCATGTAGTAATATTAACTTAACCCCACTGTAAATACAGAAAGCAATCCCTATGGAAAGGCACCGTTTTACGGTCCGCTATTGTTCCCCAGTTGTGACGCCAACCTAATCCCAGAAACTAAATGTGGTTTACGAAGGAGTAGAGGAACCAAGCGGGAAATGGAAGTATCTGATGAGATTGTAGCTCTAATGATTCGTATTTAAAAAAAAGAGGGACAAGGAGCACCTAGACGTGGAACTTTTTTCACATGATGTATCCTTATATTTCTAAATCTTGTATACCATGTTTTGCTGTAGGAGCAGTGGCATTTTGAATGAATTGCATTTATTTGTTTTAGTACCAATGACAACACTGATAACTAGAATTACCTGATGTGTCTTAATATGATATACTTGTATACCACGTTTTATTGAAATCAGACCGAAACTGAAGGAGGTCTAATCTTAAAAAAAAATCATAAATTATTCTACAGGTATCTTTATTAACTAATTCAGCAATGTCAATTTTAAAGTGTATAATAATGAACCTGTATTCCAAGTGAATACATTTTTGAAATAGGAACAAACCTGTAGGAATATAGTGTTTTGAAGAATTTCACGGATTTTTTTTATTCTTAGCAACCATGGCAAATTTGCTTGTCGAATTCAAGACTGATACCCAGGAATATGTATTTTCGTGTTGTCTATTTGTTGTTGTTGTTTTTTTTTAAATTTTATTTATTTTATTTTTATTATTATCTTTTATTAATATTCACAAAACAGTAGGTTTAACTTTCTATATTTACTAACCATGGCAACACTCTTTGTAAAAACAGAAATCTGTAATATCGAATTATTTATCCTCCAGTGCTCCAGATTTAGTGAAAGCTGATTGGAGTAACATTTTCAAATATTAGTACTTTTTTAGACAAACACGCAGAGAAACGACGGACGCGAACACTTTACCATTGCAAACGCTTTTCTGGTCTTTGACCAAAATATCGAAAATGCTCAACAAAGAGGACATGCAACTCGTGAGTACCTTGTGTCAGGGTTTAGCTGGGAATAATTCGAATACATGAGTTGGAGTGGATTAAAATCTGTGGCTCGCAACGATGTGATTTGATTGGTTTCTACAATTCAAATGCTGATTGGTTAACCAAAGAAAATTCTTGCATATAACGTAAAAACTTTTAAAGTGTAAGCATTTCTGATGGCTACGTATGTTTTGATGATGGAATTAAATGCCATCTGTCCCTCTGGGGTAACACCAATGCCTATGTAGTTCATCTACCTTTTTTCTCTTCCTAATTCCCCCATTCTAAAATTATCTATTCTGTATATTCAAAATACATGTATTATCAATAATAAATGTTATTCTTCTTATAGCCTCCACTCTCCTCTCCTTGTCAGACTTATTGTTTTAAAGTCAGAATCAAAACTTGATAAAAGAGTAGTAGTTTTTCATGAAGCTTACTAAAATGTTTCACATTTAGATCATAAGATTTTGCTGAAAGGAATTTTAGTTACATTTATAAAATAAAGCAATCAATTCATCTGGTAACCTTGAAATCCCCCATGCCAAGTTCGCTCATGCAAGAAAACAATCTCTCGATGAAGTTCAGAACTACCTTGCTTTTCATTACTTACTGTATAGGGTAGGGTGGTGTAATTATTACCTTTTCATTACTTACTGTATAGGGTAGGGTGGTGTAATTATTACCTTTTCATTACTTACTGTATAGGGTAGTGCGGTGTAATTATTACCTTTTCATTACTTACTGTATAGGGTAGGGTGGTGTAATTATTACCTTTTCATTACTTACTGTATAGGGTAGGGTGGTGTAATTATTATCTTTTTCATTACTTACTGTATAGGGTAGTGTGCTGTAATTATTACCTTTTCATTACTTACTGTATAGGGTAGGGTGGTGTAATTATTACCTTTTCATTACTTACTGTATAGGGTAGGGCGGTGTAATTATTACCTTTTCATTACTTACTGTATAGGGTAGGGCGGTGTAATTATTACCTTTTCATTACTTACTGTATAGGGTAGTGTGGTGTAATTATTACCTTTTCATTACTTACTGTATAGGGTAGGGTGGTGTAATTATTACCTTTTCATTACTTACTGTATAGGGTAGGGTGGTGTAATTATTACCTTTTCATTACTTACTGTATAGGGTAGGGTGGTGTAATTATTACCTTTTCATTACTTACTGTATAGGGTAGGGTGGTGTAATTATTACCTTTTCATTACTTACTGTATAGGGTAGGGTGGTGTAATTATTACCTTTTCATTACTTACTGTATAGGGTAGGGTGGTGTAATTATTACCTTTTCATTACTTACTGTATAGGGTAGGGTGGTGTAATTATTACCTTTTCATTACTTACTGTATAGGGTAGGGTGGTGTAATTATTACCTTTTCATTACTTACTGTATAGGGTAGGGTGGTGTAATTATTACCTTTTCATTACTTACTGTATAGGGTAGGGTGGTGTAATTATTACCTTTTCATTACTTACTGTATAGGGTAGGGTGGTGTAATTATTACCTTTTCATTACTTACTGTATAGGGTAGTGTGGTGTAATTATTACCTTTTCATTACTTACTGTATAGGGTAGGGTGGTGTAATTATTACCTTTTCATTACTTACTGTATAGGGTAGGGTGGTGTAATTATTACCTTTTCATTACTTATTGTAAAGGGTAGTGTGGTGTAATTATTACCTTTTCATTACTTACTGTATAGGGTAGTGTGGTGTAATTATTACCTTTTCATTACTTACTGTATAGGGTAGGGTGGTGTAATTATTACCTTTTCATTACTTACTGTATAGGGTAGGGTGGTGTAATTATTACCTTTTCATTACTTACTGTATAGGGTAGGGTGGTGTAATTATTACCTTTTCATTACTTACTGTATAGGGTAGGGTGGTGTAATTATTACCTTTTCATTACTTACTGTATAGGGTAGGGTGGTGTAATTATTACCTTTTCATTACTTACTGTATAGGGTAGGGCGGTGTAATTATTACCTTTTCATTACTTACTGTATAGGGTAGTGTGGTGTAATTATTATCTTTTTTGTACTTAGGTCTTTGATCAACTATGTCACTCTCTGTAATACTACAGGATAAACTGAATAATTTTCCTTCGGAATACCTTTTATTTTTCAGATTACATGTATAAGTTGAATCCACGCTTTTCAAAAGTTGTGTCCCTTGGTCACCATCTTTGGTGGAAAACCCCATAGAAGCATCACAGTGGCTTAGTAGTTTTCTGGTTTGTAACTTTGTCATTTGACTGGAAAACAATTGTACATCTTGTATATTGATTGCCGGATGATGAGGCTACCCATACACAAATATTTAAACACAGTGGGTTTATCGGAGCACGCCAAAATGTATGGATAAATTGTCATTTCTTTCCCTTTTGACCTTTTAGTTGGTCCTGCAAAATGAAACAACTTTTGCAAAGTGTGGATTGGACTTATATGAAATTGCGTTCGATTTACAAAATACAAAATACGATTTACGATAATTTGCGTCATCTCAATAAAAAAAATAATAAATTCAAATTATTTTGTTGTTTTGTAAACATAAAAGATTGAATGAGTTTAAATACTGAAAAAAGGAGACGGTACTTTTCAAAATATGACTAATTTGAAGCATCGAGTGCACCTATCGAGGCGATTACTGATTTGTTAATCGCATGTAAACTCAACAGATGCAGAACTTAGTTTCTAATGCGTATACATGTACAAATCACTTATCCTCAATTTTTTTTTCATATGGCCACGGATTCTTTCTGGCGAAATTCGTATCGCTTAGGTTGTACTTTGATTTTTCATTGGTTGAAGTTGATTGAAGTTAACCACTGACGCCAGTTTATGCAGGGGTAATTTTTGCCGATTTCGCTTCAGCTGATTTGCATTTTAATTTGTAAAAACTAAAGATTATCAAATAAATATGCATGAATTTCAGTTGCAATGAATATAGTATGTGGACATTTCAGTTGCAATAAATATAGTATGTGGACATTTTTTTAAATCAACAAATTTGATAAATCCGTCACCTCAGAGAAAGCCATTGATTATTTTTCTATATAGATTGCCAGAGTTGACAATTCCTCATAATGACTAATAAATACTAGTACTCGTAATTTTTTAAATTTAATTTATACATAATTTTATTCACAAAAAGTGAATGGGATTGGGCAGTAGGCAAAGCCTATTTTAGCCCTCTCCCTACAACAAGGTCTAGGTCAATACACACTATATAGGTATAATATTTATTAAACAAAGATTGAAGAAAAGCAATAAAAAAAGGGGGAAATGCGCTGAAATACCGGTTTGGAAATATTGAAAAAAGTTACCTACATGACAGTGTTCAAATAAAACGTTTTGTTGCTACTATGCATGTACTGCTTCAAATATTTGTATATATATATTAGTATTGAATCCATGATCAGGACTACCATATAATAATAATTCAAGTTCAGAGATCTGATCACAATAAATATTTTGAAATGTTTGAAAAAGTACATCTCTAGAAGATATATATTTTGGACAAGTGAAAAAGTATTTGGGGAAGGGGGTGGGAGTGATAATGCCTTTTCTTGGCTATCGTCATATTTCAGTAAGCGACTTGCGCTTATGGAAATAAAATTATTTTCAACACAATACTTTAAAATGCATTTTGTTTCTGCATAAAATAGATGTATGTTGACAATAATAGATCATAAACAAAATAGTTTAAGGTATCATTGGTCAGTCGAAATTAGCCAGGTGCTCCACTTTACACCACCCTACCCCAAACAGTTGTTGATTTCTTAGGGAGACAAGCTTTTTGTTGTGGGGAAGTGGAAGCTAGGTTTTTGCATTCATGTGTCATGTTGATCTAACGAAGGACAACTTAAAATTATTATATAATATACATTTCGCTTCAAATACTGTCTTTTTCTAAACATCATAAAATCTTATACTAATTATACTAATGTATATTCGTATTCACACTACAGGCCTTTATATCGCTTTTAATCCGATTGACAAAACTAGGGGTTTAAAAAAATAAATAGCGCGCGGTATTCAATTTGTCGGCACGGTCAGGTGCTGTTATACAACCGATGACAACCAAAAAATAAGAATTTGATTCTATAATAAAATAATATCTGATAATACCGGAATATCTGTATATTTTTTTTATCTGAAGGTACATTTACATGATTTTCTTTTTAATTACTTTATTTTCTATTTTCAGCACCGAGGTAAATCGCAATATTCAAACGTTAAAAATAATATATGGTATTTTAACCATTTCAATATATTGAATTTTGCAAAAATTAATCAACGTAACACTGCACTAGTCATGATGTTTCCTCCTGACGTCACAGAGCAAGACGTCTGAATTTCATGACGTCACAATAAAATAAACCCATCTCTATTCTATTACGTCACAATCAATTAGAACAGAGATTAACAACGAAATACATTAAATTATGGATGAAGACGAAGTCCCTTGTTCGCGTCCGATGGAGGGGACTGTAGGAAAGAAGTTTAGTGTAGAAGCGTGCAATATTCTGTGGGAACTGCGCAAAAGTGGACAGTTATGTGATGCAATAATAAAGGTGGAAAACAGAGAGTTCCCAATTCACCGGAATATCATGTCGGCCTGTAGTCAGTATTTTAGAACACTATTTACAAATGAATTATTTGATACAAACACACGGGAAGTGGTCATTCCAGGAGTTTCTGCCGAAATAATGAGCTTAATTATTGACTATGCCTACACCAGAGACGCTGCTGTGACAGCAGAAAACATCGAACATCTTCTACCCGCAGCTGATCAGTTTCATGTTATGGGTCTTGTCAAACTCTGTTGTGACTTCCTGATCTCTGAACTAACGGCTGAAAATTGCATCGGAGTAAGAAGATTCGCGAGAACTTATTTTTGCCATAATTTGGAGAGGGCTGCATTTCGATATCTAATGTTAAATATCGCTGATGTCTTAACCTTCAGTAATGAGTATCTACAGCTAGATATAGAGGAGGTTTGCGATATTTTATCTTCGGATGAGTTGAACGTAAGAAATGAAGAGCTCGTTTTTGACGCAATTTTGCGATGGATCGACTATGATCGAGATACAAGGAAAGAACATATCGCTCGACTATTGAAAACGATTAGGCTCGGGCTTTTAACTACTCAGTATTTCGTTGAAAAGGTCAAAGTTCATCCATATATAAAGGACAATGATTCTTGTAAACCCGTCATCATCGAAACCCTTAAGTTTCTTTACGATCTGGACATGGATGAAGACAAAGAACTTGATCTAAATAATCCATTAGCCAAACCTCGCGTGCCACACGAAATTTTATTTGTTATTGGGGGATGGAGTGGCGGATCTCCAACAAATCTTGTAGAAACGTACGACACGCGTGCGGATCGTTGGATCGTCTGTGACGCTGTGGACACAGGTTGGTAAAGCTTATATGTGAATAAATGCTTCAAATTGCAACACATACTCAGATACCTTTATGAATATGTATACAGAATTTACATAATATACAAGTATGCTTAACAATTTACATCTTTGCTATCAAGAACCATCAAGAGTTTTGATGAGTTACTTAACTAGTAAACAAAATCTTTCATGTATATGAGATACGTATACATTAGTAAGTAAAACAGCAGTATACTTCATTCTTTCATAGAAACCAGGTCTTACTAAAGTACAACAGTAGATCGACATTGGTTACATGTTTGTCATAGCTATACTTATTTGGCCTTAAAAGGTGCAATTTATATGACATTTTGCATGAAATGTTTGGCAAAAAAGTGATGTGTTTATATATCTGATGTTCTTTCAGTAAAGAAAAAATGTGAGCACGATTAAGTTTGTTCCATTTGTCCACGCAGCTTATCAATCATATTCAGCAAAAGCATTTTAATATTGTAAAGGCAATAAAACCTCAAGAAAATAAGTTTTTCAAGTATATTCAACTTATCGATAACACTGTTTGAAGGTCCTAGAGCGTACCACGGGACGTCCACTGTAAATCACATCATTTACGTCATCGGAGGGTTTGACGGTGTGGAATATTTTAACAGCGTGCGCAGCTTTGATCCGATGACCAAAGAATGGAAAGAAGTGGCGCCAATGAACGCCAAGAGGTACATGTTCAGAAGGACGAAAGTCCGTTTGTTATATGAAGTTATGATTGAATTTATTTTTAATTCATAATGTGACAGATTATAATACAGTGTTATTCACAAGTTAGGTTTTTGTGTTTTGTTTGTTTGTTTTTACTATCTTTCACATGTAAACTAAAAAGCATTTTTCTTTCTAGAAAATGCAATACATATGTATAAAGGTCAGATCAGTTTGAAACAATTATAAAGTTCAAATCAATTTGAAATCAAATCAAATTCAAATCAAATCAATTTGAACAATTATAAAGTTCACAATATCATAAATATAGAATATTTCGATCTACAGTTAGTGTAAGTTATCAATTTCTGAAAGATTTCTCCTTGTACTGAAAATCTGTACAACTCTATAGGTATCCAGAACAAGAAATAATCATTTTGGCTGGTCAGGTTGGCCATCAATTCTTAATGTTCAGGCCTGTGGGAACGGGGGAAGGGGGAACGGGGGACAGTGCAACCTCCCCCCTCCCATAATTTTGCAGATACATAGTATATTATAGAAAAAACTACTTTTTGTATGTGCTTTCTCAATAATTACGCCTGACCCCCATTTCTTTGCTTCTCAGAAATTTTTGCTTGGTAGTGCCCCCCTTTCCCATCAGAAATTGCTTCCTATGGGCCTCATGTTAATGGTCAAATACTTTGTGTTCTTGTGTATCAGTTGACCAATGAAAATCCATTTTACTAAAACACATACTGATTCATTGAAATAATCGGACATTTTCGCCCGATCTGCATCCATTTTTGACAAAATTTTCTCCCGCTAGAACCCTATTTTTTTTTTTAAAGTTATAGTTTTATTTGATATAATACCTGTGAATCATATGTTCAAATAAATGCTATAATGTCTTTGAACAACAGTGCAAGAAAGACTCCAACATACATGTACCTATAGTGGTGTGGGTTCGGACTGTCCAGAGATTAGCATTCAAGATCTATCTACGGTATTTTTTTAGTTTATGGGGTAAGAATAAGTTTCTACATACATGTACATTCCAGGTGTTACGTCAGCACCACTGTTTTGGGGGATCGCATATATGCCATGGGAGGATATGATGGTCAAATGAGACAAAATACTGTAGAACGCTTTCTTCCCGCCAAAAACCAGTGGAGTTTTGTGGCGTCAATGAACCACCGGAGAAGCGATGCTAGCGCCACCACGCTCAACGGTATTTATAATTTATTATTTATAAGTCTAGATCTTTCCTACTTCAGGACAGATGATACAAACAAACTTTTTTTTCAAAAATCATGAAAATAACTGATATAGTCATGTTTATATAAGTAAAATAAATTTAACCACATACATGTAGATTTTATTTTTTCACAATAATGTCCTATAAGGTGATAAAAAGTTTTTATAGATTTTAAAGGAAGATTGAAGAAAGGTAGAATTGTGAACGTTAAAAAAGATTAACAATTTCGTAACTGACATTTTAGAAATTTAACATTTGCATCATTTACAACCAAAATAGGTCCAAAAATATATTTCAATCAAGGCATTCATTTTTGTATCATCTGTCCTCCAAAATACATGCCAATGTTTCTTAGACTTATATTCACAACAGGTCAGAATTCATTTTATGATCATGTGAAATATTCGTACTTAGATGACCAAAATATTTTATTTGAGGGATTAAATTTATTTGTTTATTTATAATAATTCTAATTTTAGTGGTGTGAATAGAAATATACTGAAGGATGCTTTCTGATACTAACACGAGTAGTTGCTATTTTTCTAGTATCTGATTTGCCTCTAATATGCACAATGCTTTTTTTTTCCGAACACTAGTTGCAAAGTGCCAAAAACTACACCTACAATATGTTAAGATCGTCAGAGAAATTCTGTAATTTCTCTGCCAAAAAAAAAAAAGTTTTGTCATATTAAAAAAAACCCCAATAGATTAATGAAATATTATGTTTCAAATAAAGGTAAAGTGTACATCTGTGGAGGGTTCAATGGTCACGAATGCCTTAGTACCGCGGAGGATTACGACCCCAATACAAATCAGTGGACACTGCTCGAGCCTATGAGAAACAGGCGCAGTGGCATAGGCGTCATAGGCTATAAAGAGGAAATTTATGCCTTAGGCGGTTTTAATGGAATTACCCGGATGAATACTGGGGAAAAATATTGTCCTAAAACCAAAAGATGGAGGACCATTCCGGAGATGTTCAATCCAAGAAGTAATTTCGCCATCGAGGTAAACATATACATGTATATAGTTTACAAAAGGCTCGTGCTTGCATTCAACCTTATTGAAAACATGGAAGTTTTTTTTTAATTTCAAAATATTTCAGTTGTGACAGAGTGTTTAATAAATACAAAATAATTAACTAATATATTTAGTATGTCTACATATTGGTACTTGTCAGATCGAAACATTTTTTTTTTAAAAAGTGGGGATTACCTCTCGCAAATATTTGTTCAGTTGTTAAACCTCCTATTTTGTACAATAAGTGTTAAATCCTTGAATGTGTAGTGGCGTTTTTACTTTTAATTACTTGCTAAATTAACTTCAGGTCATTGATGAAATGGTGTTTGCCATCGGTGGGTTTAATGGAGTAACAACCATTTTTAACGTTGAATGTTATGACGCTTCCACTGATGAATGGTAAATATGTGTTCGCTCCACTTTTGATAAGTAGAATAGATCGATGCTTCCTATAAAAGTCTCTTATAAACTTAATTTTTTTGTAGAATTTTCTGCGATGAAAAATTGTATGAAATTCACTTTAATAATAATATCTCTTATTCTTTCCCCAGTTTACATGCATTGCAAATCTGCAATTAATTATGTCATTTTTATTTTGAAATCCATTTCAGGTATGACGCAACAGATATGAATTTGAACCGAAGTGCATTAAGCGCCTGTGTAGTAAAGGAACTGCCGAGTGTCCAGGATTATATACACAAAGAAAGATAGATATCTTAATTGCTAAAAGACAATAAAAAAACACAAGAAGCATGTGTAAACTTGGTTGTTTTTATTTATATTTTATTATGTTGGTTTAACTTCATTTTTTCGACATATCGTGGAAAATCCACTTGTTAGCGGAGTGCTCCACATCCAGGCAAGAATCATTTTGTACACGCGCGGATCAAGAGGAAGGGGGTGGGGGTCAGGACCCCGTAGGATTTTAAAAGTTCTTAAATTTATATGAAAAAGTAACGAAAAAATTATGACTTTGGATCCCCCCTCCTCAGGAAACACGGACCCCTCATAATTTAATGAGGAGTCATGTATACATTATATATAAAAGAAAGATGATTTTTCTTGAGAAGTAACCCCGCCCCATTTTTTAGGAAAAATTCCTCGAATCTTCTATGTTCTTTTTTGAACTAATAATATCTATAACAGTTACTGAATGACATTCGTTTTCACTATAGTTTCAGGCAGCATAATATGATTATTTTCCTGCAGTTAAAATTACTTACATAATGATGATTAATGAGTAATCAGAATAGTAAACAGAAAACTGTAAATTCAAAACAGGCAAAAAGGATTGTATGGGTGGAAAAATCAATATTCGAATCAATAAAAAAATCTTTCCGACACGAAAAAAACTATAGCTAATTAAAAGTAGCTGCAGGTCTAGAAACATTGTCGTTGATTTCATAAAGGGGTATGTCACAAATGTTGACCAATTGTCACGACATATGAACTGTTCAAGTTTTGTGAAAATAGGGCAAAATTTTGTCCCAAGTGAAATAAAGAATTATGGCTGTGACAGGCACAATAGCGAACTTGATAATCTGGATCAAAACAGCATTGGACATCGAAGAGAACAAATAAACTGCCATCTGCAACAGATAAAACCCTCAATTATAATAACTTGAAACAAATTAGCAGCACATTATATTCTAGGTTCTACAATTCATATAAATGTTTATCATCTACATGTATATTTCATATCTTTTAAAAGAGAATCTTGAAAGTTTAGAATTTAACTCACGCTGACAATAAATTCTACTGCTTTGTTTATTGCTATCCATGGATAGACAAGAATCTTAACCAACAGGAAGCAGACGATCCAGAACAGGGCGAGGGAGAGAAGAGCGAGGAAACACAAAACTGTGTAGGTCGCCGTTCCATCAATCAGTTCCACTCTGGGTAGAAAGGATGTTATAGAGATGAACCTACCTCGCACCTGGTCGTGTGTGCCAATCAAATATTTGTAAAACAAGGAGTCGTCTGTAAACAACAAAGGAATTTTTAAAAAAAAATATCACCCATCTTGCTCATCATAACCACGCACTTAGTTTGTCTGCTAAATATAAAAAAAAAGGTACAGAAGATTTTCAAAGAATTAATGTATTTTTCACTTTTTCATCAAAATATATACAGCCCCTACCCCCTTTTTAGAACCCCTGATCCTGGGACATGAATATTACAATTTTGGTATAGGGTTTGAATTGCTTATTATAATCATGCCAACAGCTTGGCTACTTGATACTATAGTATCCAGGAGTAAAGAAGACATTTTTTGAAGATTGCAGCGACCATGAAACCCATAGTTTTGTTCCCTTTGCCCATAGATGCTACCAAATCTACAAAAATGTACATTGTATATATACCAATTTAAAACTGGTTGTAATAATTGGTTAAGCGGTTCCAGATATTCAAATATGAAATCACATGACGACAAAAACGGATAGCAATATCTAGGTCACCTGAGTGGCTCTATCCTCGCAACGCCAGAGGTCCTGGGTCAACACGTGGGACATACCGTGCCCACGGCAACGAATTGACTCATGACTCTTGGCGAGGATGGAGTGGCTCAGGTGGCCTTAAAAACGGAGAGGACTATCTTGTCGCAGCTAGTGGCCAACAAATGTGGTGAACAAATGTTTCATTCGATTACAATATTTCACAACGAATAGTTAAATTAAATACATGTAAAACATGTAAAAAGAACGATAACTCCTTTCTCATAATTTCACAAAAATTGATTCTTACCAATGATTTTGGCAGCGATAATCAATGCCATTACAAGGAGAACACTTGCAGTTATGCTTGTCGTCATCATGTAGTGTCTTGTGATTCGATGATGTTCGTCTGGTCAAGAAAAAAAGAAAGTAGTAGATACGAGAGAGAGTGAGAGAGAGAGAGAGAATTTATATTAAGAGAAAAACCTTACATGAGGAAATCTCACGGAATGACCATTGTTTTACCAAGTCGCTATCTAAGGTTAAATAAGATTGACAGACGCATGGCGAATGTTCTATCGTGCTATGGTTAGGAGGATAGGCGAAATCGAAAGTTGAAACATAAAATTTCCAGTTTGGACCAAAAAAAATAATTAAAACTGTATTTTATAAACAATTTTCATTCTTTTTTTTCTATGATAAAATTAATGTATAGAACAGAACAATCATTTTTCTAATTTAGAGCCCAGAACAGAAAAGTATGAAATTATTGAAATCATAAGGAAAAAAAATAATTACATGTATGTCAATGCTTGAATGAATAGTATAACAATTAATTACATTTATATCATCTTTGGTATCATGTGTTATCAATATACTTCTCAATTTTTTTTTATTATTATAAAAAAGTTGAAATTATGGTTTTACAGAATATTGTACTCATTCTCGGAAAAGATATTTCCGTTTCTCTCCGACTCATTTCTTTTAGGCTTTTCAGTCTGATACACTTCCTGTTTATGTGTTACGTGCGGAAGAAACTTCGTCTTCGGTAAGCCTATGTAAGTTTTTGACGAAGTATCTAATTATCCATTGACTTTAATATATTCAAAATAAGAACTTGCATAACTTTTTGTAAGGTCTCTTTTGGTGTTTGTCAAGAAAGAAATTGTTCATAGGTGCACCTCTTCAAATAATCCGAGATTCCTCTGACTCTAACCCCTGCTTTTATATTTTGACATGTGCAGGGGAGACCCCCCTGCACATGTCAAAATATAAAAGCAGGGGTTAGAGTCAGAGGAATCTCGGATTACTCTTCAAATTGAAATTCGTGACTTTTAATGTTTTAAAAACTAAAAAAGTTGAACAAGTTTAACTTGTTGAAGACACTTTATTAACATGAGGTAGTGGCACGAAACATTTTTTTTAAATGCCCAATGCACACGAATGCAGACCAATGTAAATGCTTTTATCCTAAGTTGATGTTGAACTAATAAATCTAATCGTGTACACTTTTTTCCAAAAGAGGGAGAGAGAGAAAAAAGTAACATAATCAGGATAAAGAATTAATACTGAAAAACAAACTATAGAATTGTTTGAATGAGGCTTATCCCCCCCCCCCACCCCACCCCGCCCTATCACAATCAAGGCATCCATCTCATTTGCACCACAGTTTGGTAACCAAACTTTCCATCTTATCTAAAGAGTGCCCAAACCAAACTTTGGTCTGGGCACTCTTTAGATAAGCTGGAAAGTAATCTTAACACTGGATTGACGATCAATTGATGTACAGATGAAATGACAGACACAGATCTATGAACAGATGGACATTCTAAATAGAGCTGAAACGATCGAATGTTCGAATATTCGCTAATGAATAGTAAATGGCAAACATTCGAATGGAAATTTAGCATTCAAATATTCAGTCAAATGATTTATACTTCAATGTTTTCTTTCTTCATTAAATTATATTGGTATTTTAATGATAAAAACTTTAAGTATTAATAAGGATTTAGCACTACTTAATCCTATCAGTGCTCCAACTGAACTGTTGACTACCTCTTGGTATTTTATTACTGTTAGAAAGTACCAGAAAGATGATAAGAAATTTAAACAAAGAACAGCTAGTGTTTGAAATAACCATGCGACTGACCGCCTGAGACGCACAAATTTTGCCGTATGCTAACAGATTTGCGCGTACCATTGCCCGGCTGGACTTGTTCAAATTTCCCATTAATTACAATTCATTAATTTGATTAATTTCTCCCAAATCAACTAATGGTATTGGTAGCAAAGTGTTACAAGCAAAAAGGTAGAATTTGTCAGCTTATAAATTTGAGATCGAATTTTTGATGATCTGACCCCCAATCATCAAACACTGCAAAGAATGCAAATAATTTTTCTCAATGTAAATCCTTCTCAGCATAAATCACTCAAGATATTTCATTTAAGAAATGAATTGAGTAGCTACCCAATTTATATGGTATAAAGTGGGTTAGGGCAGTTTATGCTTTATAAACCACGAAACGGTTTATAGAAAAGCATAAACTGTTCCAATCCACTTTATACCATATAAATTGGGTAGGTATTCAATTCATTCCTTATAACTTAATTTTCATTCATTTAGTGTTAATTAAGAAAAAAGATGATTGCCCATAAAAAATGAATTCAAATTGTATAGAATTTAAATGTAACGTTAGGCAGATCTATACATCATTGACGCAAGTCATTTTGACGTAGGCAACCCATTTTATACAATATGAAGTAAATTTTTTATCCAATCAAATTGTGCATGACTATCAGAATTAAATTATTTTCATATGGAGTGTTATATATTCCAGCCTACCAATTTCATCACCCATCGCATGCATGGCCCCGCCATTTCCATGCATTTTTTAATCATGGTTGTCACTAAATCATGCAAATATGTTTCTTTTAACAAGAAATAACCCTAAAAACTGATTACTGACTTTAATTTTTTTGAAACCCGATTATTTACAGATTGATCTCTGAAACAAGTGTCAATGTTAGTAGTGTGTTCAGTAATGCGCAATGTGAATACCCCGATAACTCACATGGACTTTCGCGTTAGTACAACGTGTCATCATAACTATCTAACTGTGATGACTTTTCTGTATTTTCCATGCATAGAATTTAATAAATTTTACCATGTTAAGATGGTTTCCTATTTTGGTATGTATATTCAAATACATTTTCTGTACAAATTTTGGGCAAATTTCTGACCTTGCGTCATAGAATAAGGTCTATACAGTAGATAGGATGAGATCCACATTACCAAAATAAAATTTTGTCAGTTTTCCATTAAATTTGCTATGAGGAAAAGCTGCATGCTTAACTTAAACAATGGACAGTTTAACAAGTAACTATATCAAAATAAATTGTTTAAACATATACAGAATTTTTAAAATTTTGAATCCATTACTGTTGAATATTTGTGTGCCGGTTTTGGTTTGATATTTATTGAGTTTTACTGTATTTTGACACAGGGTCTTAAAACATCACGGAAATCCAAGTACATAAATGAATGTGATTAAAATCACATGGACTATAAGATTTCCTTGGTTCTGCATTTTCATGTGTTTCACTTTCTTAAAATGGGTTTTTTGGTCTGACAAATTTAGTTTGGTCCAGTGTGTTTTGGATTACTGTAAATCACTTTTTATTCGAGAGAACTTTATTTTCGCGTAATTACGCGAGACAGTTTGTTTGTGAAAATTTTATTCTCGCGTAGAATATATTCTTTAAGGATTATATAGAGCAATAACCACAATTCGTGAAAGTTTTGCCTCGCTATTAAAGAGTTAATGACTATCTCGCGAAAATAAGGTGTCGCGAAAATTTAGTGATCTACAGTACCCAGGATCAAATGTCCTGTGTGGCTCAAAAAACTTTCACATTAGACCGCTAAAATATCAACCTGGTGACATTAGTTTGATTTCTCAATATTATTTGTATACATTAAAAATTAAACATGTTAAATATATATAATTTAATTCTAGATATAACGCAGTATTTGATTGGATAAAAAATTTACTTTATATCGTATAAATTGGGTTGCCTACGTCACAATGACTTGCGTCAAAAACGTATCAATCCGCCTGATGTTTAAATTTTGTACAATTTGAGGTCATATTTAAGGGCAATCATCTTTTTTTCTTACACTAAATGAATGAAAATTAAATTATAAGGAATGAAATTAATAGCTACCCAATTTATATGATATAAAGTGGGTTGGAACAGTTTATGCTTTTTTATAAACCGCTTTGCGGTTTATAAAGCGTAAACTGCCCCAACCCACTTTATACCATATAGATTGGGTAGCTATTACATTTATTCTTTAAATAAAGATACATTACTACATGTATTCTTGTAAGTTAATTCCGATAATCATGATAATAGAAGTTGTTTTATAATATTCCTGAAATGTGGTTTACATTTTATTGAATGATCAAGAGTGGCAATTAAAAACCTGGCAATGCAGATTTTATATATTTTTTTCTGCAAAGTTTGAACTGATATATATCACAATCAGTAATGTACATTATCATTAACTTTTTTTTTTGCAAGGCTGAACTTTTAGCACTGATACTTTTCATTAGTGTTTCAATGAAGGTTTTCTCTGTGTAAGTTTTATAAACTTTTATAAGTTGATGAAAAATTTACTGGTTGGAAATTGTATTTGGAGTTAATTAATCACTGTGACAATATCTGCTGGGAAAAAAGGCAAGAAAAGTATTGGATTAGTTCGTCATTGTCTGTATAATATTGACAAAATTTAGTAATTAACAGTTACTTAATTGTAATTTATTAGGTCATTGATTCTAGATGTGCTGCAACAGAAGGCAGGTTGTACTTTTTGAACATTTATGTTTATGTAGGTGTTTTAGTATGATACCAAATATCTCATCATTTATTGAGAGATGTTGCTGAAAGGCTTAACATTTTTTTAAAAAAATAAGATTTGTGTTGTCTTGATGAAAGCCTGTTTTTAACTCCAGAGGAGTGTTCACAAGCTGGTTCCAAAATAGTGAATGAGTGGGCAACACATATGTTGTGACTCTGTGATTTCTTTTAGTTAAATATCATATGTTTTGTGAAATGTGACAGCTGTGAATCAGTGTTGATGTAAAGACATGATGTGTTATGAGATACACCTATAGAATTCGATTGTATCTTAGTCCCAGATTAAATCACTATTATATGGTGATGCAGATTTCAATCGTTTCAAACAAAAGGACAAAATTCGACTTACAACATCTGTTCTAAAGATGTGTATGCATGTACAAACTCCTACCAATTGTCAACGAAACTCTTAATGTATATAAATTTTTCAAGATCAGTGTAAATGTCAGTAAAACATTGACAAAAGTTTTCCTGTATAATCATTATGTTCATTTCCTGATTGTTAAATGTTCATTCATTTTATGTCAATTGTGCATCTTTGTCAGTGATTATCCTGAAGGCAGCAAGGTGATACATGGGTAGAAATTCCTTCAAAATCACAATCAGTAGTTCTTTGTTAATTAAAAAATAGTAGCCTTTGGGTAGTTCAGATCTCAGGGTCAACACTAGATTAAGCTGACTGATACAATATTACCTGTGTATGTTATTCTGAAAGCTTTCTGAGACTATACATATATATAATTATTAAACAATCAATTTTAAAAAAAATGTTCAACCCTGCATGAGTTTCTATAGCATTTTGTACATACAAGTCTTACTAGCATATCTTAATACAATATTTTGATTGTATACATAAAATAATTGTAGCACAGTGAATGGTTATGTGTAATAGAGTGACTTCCCTTGAGCTAGGTTTGTGTAGGTAGCATTGATAAGAAGTTGGTGTGGCCTTTTCTTTACTGATAAGCCCTGTCGCTGTGTCGCTGGTGTCAAATCTCTGTTATCTTTAGCACAGGAACTTACTACGTGTACATGTAATGGTGACCTTAAGCTTCTAAGGTAGGTAAAAAAAAAATAAGACTTCATTCATAGAATTATACCTGTAACTAATATAAAACCAGGGGTTAGTTTTAATTTTTATACAGTTTATAATGATGTTTGTATGTGTGTTTGATATATATTACATCTCAGTTTTATTTTCTTTTTTTCTTATGATCATTTCATGCAACTTATCTTAATTTATGATAACTGTGAAGTCTATTGGTAGTGGTATTGGGAGTATATACACATATTTTACATTTGACATGATTATGGACTAGGTACATGTAACAAATGGTTGTTAAACATGTTCACTCTTTGGAGAATAAAATCTGTTAGATCTTTAGTTTCAGCAAGATTTTACTATAGCTATATGAATAACCAACATGTCTGTTTTGATAAATCTCATGTAGAGATTTTTAGTTTTAACTCCTGACTTTTTAAGAATATTATGGTCTGCATGTGGATCTTTTTTTCTTTTTTTTTTTTTGCACACTGACTCCAAAAAAAAAAAAAAAAGGAAAAGAAAAGAAAAAAATTATTTGACAAAACAATTTGTCAAGAGTACATATGTATATAAAATTCAGCATTCACAGATGTACCTATTTTTAGGTGGAGGGTGGGGAGGAGGGGAGGGGGGAGGGAGATACCCTGAAAGTAGAACAAACATAGGTGATGAGTTGTTTAGTAAACACAATATCTGCTTTCTCATTTTCATGTTTATCAGATTCTAACAATACTTAGCTTATACATGTTATAATGACCATTTGGAGAATACTCTATTCCTATAGGTATATCTTACATTGTTATGGATATTATTTTTAGTCCTGACTTTACATAATTTTAAAGGTTTCACACATTAACACTTGTCCCTTTTTCCTGTAGCATTTCAGGAACATTTGTACACTCTTTCAGCTTTCCTGCTTTCCTACTAAAGTCAATTTTAATACTTGAAATCAATTTCCTACTAAAGTCAATTTTAATACTTGCAATCAATTAATATACTCTGCTACAAATTTACAAAGGCTTGTTTAATTAAAAACATACAGAAATTTATATACATTTACTCACGGTTTGCTATGTGACTGTTCTTTTTATTTGTTTAATTGTTTTTGCATACTTGACTAACATTAGATCAATATCTACTATGTACAAGTACTAAATGGAACAAAACTGCAAGAGAGTACTATAAAATACAAGGTCAACCTAAGTTATATAGACTGTACATATATAAAGTATTGGTATTTTACAGATCTTTTTTACAAACTGATGAATGAATGTGCTCTATCTGATAAAACAAAGTGACATTATACATCTGTACGGCTCATACCTTGAGGCTGAACGTCACGTTTTTATGTGATTTTTTCATCGACAGGTGTTAAAAGTAATGTCGTATATACATATGTAATATCTCTTGATGATAGAAGCACTGTCTTCTTCAGCTTTCTTCAAAATTGTTAGTGAAAGTTGATAGTTTTACAATATTTATGTTTAACAACTTAATAGTGTGGGAACACGTACTAGAAATAATCCCTGAACATAATTTTATTAGTCCCCTAGCTACCTGTGAAACTGGAGGGGACTTTAGGATTCTTTCTAGTCTGTTTTACTGTCAATCTATCCCACTTGGTTTCCACTCTTTTTTTCTAAACGCTTGCAGATATATAGCTCATTTTTGATATGTGAGACTACCTTGATAAGTTACAGATCAGTTTTGCACTTTGTTGAGTTTTGACAGAATTGCGGGCATTTTAATTTTTAAAGGAACCAAGATAACACTTGCCGGTAGGGGAATTAGTATTGCTTATGCAATACTCTCAGAATACTTGTTAACAATATTCATTAAAAAAAAAAATAGATTCCCCATTAGACAATCAAAAATTGTTTTCTATTGATTGACTAGTTGTCTGTATTGGTGTATTGGTTTATGGAAGCTAATTTTCTCAGGTTGATTTATTCATTATAGGATGCATTGATTTTGATTTGAGATTGTAGAAAGGTGTTGTATCTAAAAGATAGGATCTTTGAAAATTGACTATTGAGCTTTTATCATGAATATGTGCTCAAAGTTTTGATTTGAGGTTTTTGCAGGAATATAGTTCACTGGTAGTACAATGTTTCTGGATTGATATCTTACTTGTACATATTTGTATTGCATTTTTGATTTTTAATTTGTAATCATGGTAACATATTTAATGATACTTACATAAAATACATGAAGGTATTTGAAAATTTAATACATGTGTGAGACTTGCAGGTACATACAGGGAGCTCTCTAAATATCATAAAAAAATCTACTTTTCATATTGTGTTATTGGACAGTGTATTTCTCGGTGAATATAGCCCGCTGTCTTCTTACAAATTAGATGCATTCATTAAAGCAGGAGATTACAGGTAAACTTCGGTATCTCGACATCGGATATGTCGACAACCTGGAATATGTCGACATCCTTCCGCGGTCCCGGCAGTATTTACTATATAAATGATTTGCAAAAACTCTGATATGTCGACCTCGGTAATGTCGACAACCCGCGTTATCTCGACGTATATTCCCAGTCCCAAGAGCAAAATTTACCTGGCATATGTCGACATCGGCAATTTTCTGCTCTACTGAACCTAACTGTTTGTCAGATAGGGTCGCTCGTCACGCACGGACGACTCTGGGTATCTCGACGTCGTCAAAGTTTCACACCTTTCACACCCATGTTTGACTGCACGCTGCTCAATTAATTTTATAGACTGTGTTTGTAGGTGAATCCCAAGCCCCTTCGGCGTCTTTGAGAAGTTAATTGAGCTTGGGTAATATCATTGCTTAATCTACACGATTCTGCGTAAATGTTCAGAATGTAATTTATATCGAAACGTAACATAACTTTTAAATTTGAAAAAGATAACTAAATTACAATGAATAACAAACACACTGAAAAATTCAAACTAAGGAATTAAAAAAAAAAAATTTTTAATCATATTTTGTAGTTAAAATGTATTCAACAGGAAACAATCCAATTAACGACAGGATTGACCGAATCAGCCGTAATTCGTGCATTTGTAACAACACTACGTTAGTTTAGATACTCAAATCTCTTTAAAAAAAATAGTTTTAATGTACATTCTTCCTGAATGAAATAAGAAAAAAATAATCCGTATTTCATTTTTTTTACCGTATATCGGATGTCGACTTTATACGGTTCGAAGTTTATAGAGCGCATTTCGTATCCTGTTCTGACGAAAAGGCAAGTTACACGCAAATGCAGCTCAATGCTGTAACTTTGTGCTGAAACTTTGTGAATTTAGAAAGATTTTGATAAAGAACACGTTTTATTAACAAGATTTTTAAAATAACTTCTTAGATTTTTAATAAAAATAAGGGAATTCTGAAATATGTTGAGATACAGTCTATACTAAAGTCATGTACATATAATAAGCTTGTCTGTTTTGCTATGCAATGAAATCTTGGACGTCAAGTCTCAACTCTGATATCTCGACACCTCGGATATCTCGACATTTTCCGATGGTCCCGTCGATGTCGAGATAACGAAGTTTACCTGTATATGGAAAAAAGGAATTTATTTGTATCAAATTATAAAATAGCCATTAGTTCTTCATTATAAAGATTATATTCACATGAGTGTTCAAACTTGTAACAATACCCAGCTACTTTACATACAGTATTATGCCTTTTATGGTCATGGAATTTATTAGCTCACCTGAACCAAAAGCTCAGAGGAGCTTTTCTGATTAAAAAGTGTGTGGTGACTGTTTAACTTTCCTTCTGTCTGCCGTGCATTGTTTGTAAAATTTTCCTGTTTTGACTTTCTCTCCAAAAACACTAGAAATTTCAAATATAACCCCAGAACTTATTACCTGGCCTTTTTTTGAAAACATTCTTGGATGATAGAGATTCAGATTTATTCAAATGAAAGGCCATGCATTTCCTTTTCAAGGGAGAATTGGAGATAATTGATTAAGAAATAGAGAAAATAGATGGGGTCATGTTTGGCTAGAAAATATACGTAAAAATTTTTTAAATTAAATGAAAGCATCCCCATGAGGTGTAGATTCAAGTTTTTCAAATACTAAGTATTGGATCCTGAAGTTAGGATGAGATCACGGTAGGGGAACAAATTAACATACAAATATATAGAGATGTTGAATCTTTAAAAATCAAAAAGAAAAACAAAAAAAACAGCAGGCCCACATGTCATATTCATGTGGCAGCCTCCACATGTAATGTAAATTAACAGGCCCCAAGAGATAAATATAGAACCTGGACAGTTTAACAAAGATATAAATATGAAAAAGTTTTCAAAATATCTTTTATCTCAATAACAGAAGAGCCACAATAAGCTTTGTGATTTTTATATGCATATTACTGATAATAACAAACTGTTTTAATTTTATTAATCAGTAGTTTAGAAACATAGTTCAGAGTTGTGGAAAACTGCCGGTCATGCCGGCAAAACTGGCAAAAAATGCGTGTGACCGGTAAAATTGCTATCGATGTCGGTCCAAATGACCGGCCCCTTTTTTGATATTTTTTTTTCCATTTATCATTGGTGCACTTCCCAGCTTAATTATCGTACCTTATATGAGATTGCGTTATACTTTTTCTTTACACAAGATCGAGGTTATAAATGAAAGCGAAACCAGCATGGTCTCGTGACTTATTAAATTTACAACTGGGGAGAACTAGGTAGAAAACATAAAGAAACGGATAAAGACAAGCTAAATATGAAAAAATTTGACAGAAAGAATTCAAACACAGTTGGGGAAAGCAGTAAATCTAATACTTCCGACTGTGCCGGATTTCGTTTTTTCATCGATCGTGTTGATATAATCTTTATTATCAATGCACAGAATTTCTTCAATTTTTAGAATCATTTTCTAGGTTAATATATTTCCCAAATCCATAAATGTCTCAAAAAAATTATGTTTACTATGCTAAATTAGCATTGTCACCTGCCCTTAAGCAGTGAAATCTAGTTTTGTTATAAATGCAAAAATTCAGAAACAGAGAAAACGGAAGATTGATTGATTGATTGTATGTTGTTTAATGTCCCTCTCGAGAATTTTTCACTCATATGGAGACGCCACCACTTGCCAGTGGAGAGCTGCAAATTTTGTCCTATACTCGGCACTTACGGCCATTGAGCAGTGAGGGATCTTTTTTGTGCCAGCACCTACTGCGACACGGGACCTCGGTTTATACAATCTCATCTGAAGGACCAGTCTCCACGTCCCACAGTGGGATTCGAACCCGCGAGGTAAGGATGAACTCCTGACTTCGCGACTCTAGAGCAGACACTCTAACCACTGCACCACGTGGGCGACCGAAAACAGAAGAGGACTTGGAGATGAAGACTGAATGTTATATAATTATTAAGTACTAAATAGATGTGTAATGAAATAAATAAATGTTATGCTTTTTTTTTTAATTTTGCGATTTATTATTTCGGACCGTCAAAAATCACTTTGGACCGGCTTATATTGTCCTCTTGCCAGTCCGATTGACTGGCTATCTGAAAAAGTTTTCCACAACTCTGTAGTTACATGATATGCAAGCCTTAATGTAAACTTAACAACTTCAGTTGCAAATCCCAATTAATAAACATAGGTTCACAAAATACATAAATATTAAAACAACAAAGATTGGCAATACATGAAACTACAAGTTCTTCAGTTCTTTTACTTCTGTATTTGTCACCCGGGTGAATCTTGCAGCCCATTATGGCACTTGTTTATCATATTATGAATTTTATAATGTATTGTTTCTCATATAATATGCTAAAAAATTTAACAGCACAGTGTGACTGTCAATTGCAATGTATATACAGTACCTGTTTTATGCTGTAAGCTCAAAATTTTGATAGAATGATATGAATGTCATTCATTATCAGTTTACAAACCTGGGTGTTAGATAAATGACATTAAATTCAAAGGTTTCACCTCCCCAAAGACTGAGAGGTAAAATCTTATCTCACTCAGTTCAGTGTAAAGAAAGTCTGTACAGGGGGATATTCAACAAGAAGTAGGTTAATCATTTTCATTGATAATTTGATAATTAATTTATCATGCATGTCATTTTCTTGATGTATAGGAGGTTTGAAAATGTGATGATACTCTACTGTACAAAAAATTCTTTGACAATCCATTGCTTAATTTGTTCATTCCAACTGAGTTGGGATGGAAAAAAATATTTATTGGTTAAGAGTCAGTGGATACTGTTTGCATGCAATTTAAAATTTTAGTTTATCAGAAGTCTGACATCTCTTTTAACACAAATATAATCTTGCTAAAAATGTGTTTTTGTTTTTTAATTAATGATTCATTTGAAAGTCTTTAGAATTTGCACAGTTGAAGATAAAGATATCCCTTTTGGTTCCTCTTTTCTGTATAATCCCTAGAATTGAAGTCTTATGTGGTCTAGACATGCAGGACTGACTGATGAACCTTTTGATATTAAATACCAGTTTTGCTTCAGTTACTGCATCTGACCTATATATTCTGGATGGGTGGACAGATTAAAGTTTTTGAAGCAGGTTCATTTTTAATTCCAGGTATCTTATTTAAAATTCTGTATGAATGATGCATCTAATCAAGGAATATGTTTCATTGTATAGCTTAATTAAACTCTTAATTGTGCTTCAGATGCTGCATCTGATCTTTATGAACATAATTTGCATTTATTGTGCATTACAATAATAATAATATGTTTTGTTAAAGAACTGATTTGACACGGTATGCGGAAATTACCAAAACTGCCATACATGTACTATATTTAGCACATATAAATGTATGGCTATAAACAGGTACAAATAATGTCATGTAATTTGTATGTCTGTTGTTTAACATGCAAATTACGAAGCCTAGTACAAATATTTTTATGTAATTTTAATAATAATTAAGTCAGCAGGATAAATGATACATATGTGAATTTTCTCCCTTATTTCAATAAATAGTAGCATTCACTTATAAAATGTCTGATCCCTGAATTTATAAAGATTATTTTTGCATTATACATGTTATACAAAAATTCTTTAAAAATTATTATCATCAGATTATGGCAAATAGGAACCATCTTCTTATATTTTTTGGAAGCATGCAGTTTTGACATCTGCAGTTGGATTGGTTTCATTATTTACTGTACTGCAGTTGAGAAATGATTCTCGTATGCAAGGGGTTTAAGAGAGCACCTGCTTTAAAAGCTTTCAATGTAAACTTTGTATTTTTGTTGAAAAATTATGATTTAGGTCATACTATTTTTTTTAAGCTAACTTAATCTTAAACTTTTTAGAGACAGTATGCAATCATTCAACAAAACGTGATCCAAATTGAAAGCATCCATTTGTGTGTATCATCATAGTTAACACTGTACATGCAAAGGTTTCAAATGGAGGGTCATGACAGTGGTTAAGTGCTACTTGCTAAGGGGAGATACTAAATTATAGGAGGACTATATATAAGCTGGGTAATGAAAGGAGTGAAGATTTAGAGTTGTCTAACTTGGATGCCATGAATGGAGAATTTTTTTTTACACCTGTAAAAAAGACTTGTATTTTGTCAGAAAGATCCTAAACCTTCTCTTTCAGAAAATTTTCCAGATAAAGATTGTATATTCTTTCGCCATGTTTCTAGGAGTACATTGAAATAGTTTCATTATGAAGTCTTATTTACTTGAAAATGGTGGTACACTGTACATAAGATGTTTTGTTTATAAAAACCTGTATCAATTTGATTTTCTCTGTTTTTTCTTTCTTAATTTTGAAAAAGCCAGAAGGCATTACTGGTATAGGTACATACAAAATATTTCAGAAAAAAAAAGATGAAATTGGCAGTGAAATTGATTTAATTATCATAGTTAATGAAAACGGTTGTCTAAATTGAATTTCTTAATTTCTTTGTAAAATGTATTCAGTTAACATTGTTTTATGATTTTTTTTTTTTTTTTTTGGTGTGGCTCGAATAGCAATATTGTCTCCATGCAGTATGAAATTATTTTCTTTTTTAAAAAAAAAAAATGCCTTAGATCTTAAAAGGTGGTATTTTTATCCTTTAATGAAATTTAAATTTTAGATAATAAGGAAAAGTAATAAGTGCATTGTTGGCAGTAAATTCTAATAATAAAATGTAACAACTGCTCTGTAAGTGGCTTAAAATGCATAATAGCGAGTGATGAAGTTTTCACGTTTTTACTAATTAATTAAATTTTCTCAAACTTGCATCAAAATTAGTAATTCTGTGTATTTTTGGAATCTATTTGTAATGTTATATAAATATATATTTATATAGATATATCTTACATGTCTTATTAGCTTGTCAAGCCTGACCTGACAAAAGGTCAACTTCGTTCTTGACAATAAAAAATACCTGTCATTAAGGAGTTTTTAAATTTCTCCATCTTCAGAGTCACGATTTAAATTTGATTTATAAGATGTACGTGTAATTGTAAATTGTAGCTATATTTATTTATTTAATTAAGTTTTATACTGCATGGTCATTGATTTAATTGGTATTAAGTACACAAGCTGCACATTAAACAGATTATAAATTGTATCTGAAATAAATCTTTCTTCATGCAGTCAACCAAGCAACATCACATAATAATTAGCCTTTAATTTAGCATTTATATATAAATATTGCATGTAGTTGAGTGTAACATTGAAAATTTTCACCCCAAGAAAACCATTGTCAACCAAGGTGCAGCTGACAATGGTTTTCAATGAGAGAAAATTTTCAGTGTTAATACCCTCAACTACATGCAGTATTTATTTTATTATTACTGAATGTTTTATACAAATCCAAGATTAGGGTGAAGCATGCAAGAATGGATTAGCACAGTCAGTATTTTTGGAACATCAGTTTTATCACCCGTTGTCAAGCAACTGTTGACTGTTGCTAAGTTCTGTCGCACTGGAGGGTGTGGTTTCATCATTCAGAAGCTAACAGTATTTTTTAACAAATATTTCTCAAATCAAATTCAAGGAATTTACATGATAGTATAAGATTAAAGCATATATGCTTGGGGATATACCTGTCCCTTGTATATTTATGTAAGAAATGTGCTTGTTTTAAACAATAATACATATTTTAAAGTTTTACAGCTGTTTGATGAGCTGTGTTTGTACATCTAGAAATTTTGTATTGTACAAAAAAATGCTTACCATATTCTCCCTATTAAGTGTCCTCAAACAATTATAAAAATTTGGATAAAAGACTTTTCCATTTTCCTGATCATGACAAGGAGCACATGGTGGGTGTGACCAGTCAGCAGGGGATGCTCAACTTCTCCATTGCACCTGATCCGGATGATCCCTACCTCTGATGTTTTAAGAGGTTGGTGTTTGCTCCTGTATTGTGTAAATGGACTTCTTTATTTCTGTTCGTTTAATCCGATCTTCGTATTTCGATCATAAGAGAGTGTATGGTTATTTAAAGCAAAGGGTATCATTAAATAGTTTATGTTTACACTCTTATAGCCCTATAACCATTCAATAATTTCTAAAAGACAAAAAATATTCCAGATTCTTAAACCAGTCACACAGTCACTGACATGGTCAATTTCATCAGACATTTTTATTTATTAATGGTTTTGAAGGTAGGACTTGTGGATTTGGGAACTTTGATAAGGTAATAGAACAAGGCACTTATTCTCCAACAATGGGGAAATGCTAATTAAGGGAGTGCTTATAGGGGAGAATATGGTATTATCAGATGCACAAAACCTTCCTGCTCTTAGTGTAGTATGCTATATACTAAGTGCAAAAAAAAAAAAAATTTCTTATTTCAGTATTACATTTGCAAACCTGCTTTATTAATTAAGGTCTATGCAATTTTGTGTTTTTCCCTTTTCTTACATGAACATGGAACATGCTTTACACATCAAGTAGTAACAAATATGTCACACCTTCGTCACCTTGGTCTCCATTCATATATAGCACCATATAGCTTAATGGTGAGCAAGGTTCTATATTATTAAAGAAAAACTTATGTTTAAAAAAGTCATGTACAAATTTCATTCTCAGAACGTTAACATTTGCTCCATTATATTTATAAGTCACTTAAGTGGTCTCAGGCTGTGGTCTAATTTCTAGTCAACAACTCAGATGGATATATTTTTTTTTCATGTTGCTTTTTGACATGATAATGTGTTATTTGAGCTAGCTGTGTTTGAAATCAGGAAGTATGTTGAAAGCAGGAAATGGCCCTCATCACCAAGGAACCAAGAATCAAAACGGATGTAATCATGTGAATTGTTTTGTTTTTTAAACTCATATTCTGCAGTACCAGACAGGATAAAGTGCTGATGTTGCATACCACAGAATGTATTGTGTCTAACTGTTGTATATCAATCACATCTGATTGAGATAGATTTTTGCAATATCACACACTGATTTATGGAAGAATGAAAATGTCTCGAAATGCTCTCTGTAGACTCCAGCCTTCATGGTTATACAGTACTGATCTGTTTGGTGTGATTGGGTTGATATATTGGATTTCATTATAGGGCCACACAAGGAGGGAATCTTATGGTATAATCACTCTGTCTGTCTGCTTGTCCATCTGTCTTTGTTTTCTCAAATTCCCACATAACTTTTTTTATGGTTATCCTAAAGTCACAATAACATCATCTCAGCCAGGATATCCTTTTATTTAAAATCAAAATTATTAATTTGGAAAGAAATTTAATTGTTATTTATCATGTTTATGCTAGCTATATTTTGTGTGTTTGATATTTGACAAATGACTTCCAGAACCATAACCACCAGAATTATATGCCATGCATAATTAATAAAAATTATCTGGCTTGGGGTAGATGAGTATCCCATTTTTGACCCTCCCCTCTGTCTTTCTCCCAACCAGAAACCTGGCTCAGGGGCCATAAAACTGAGATGAGCTAACTTTTGATCTTGGTCTCACTTTTACAAAAGGAATATTATAGTGGAAAAGGGAGACTGAGATCAAAAGTGAGCTCGTCTCAGTTTTACGACCCCGGAGCCTGGTGACAGCCCTTCCTCAGCAGACCATTACTGAGTGGTCTGTTTTTTAGTTCTAATTTATATTATTGTACATGTAAAATCTTGAATATTTCTCCATGATTCTTATCGATCGACTTAAAATACATGCCTTCAGTCTGTTGATGCTGCAGTCAGTGATGTGGGATTTTTGTTTTAAAGAGAATTTATTAAGGATATATTAATTTTTAAAAGTATTGAGTTGCTCAATATTTTCACAAAGAAATTTATTGCAATTAGCACTAGCTGGTAAACTGATCATATAATGGGAAAACAAAAAGCAAAATGAATGACTTCCAGGCATGTGAAGATTTTACAAAAATGCAATTTTGACAAAATTGAACTTTTAATATACTTACTAGTAAAGTTATATAGATTTCACACTTTCCCCTTGATATTTACCTAGTATTATGGTTTTGCTTGACATATGTTTGAGATTTATATCAGGACCACTGGGCTATATCCTTCAAATTATCAACCAGTAAATCTGATGTGCCTGCTGCATTTGCGTTTTCTTTTGTCAGTATTTGGACTTTATAGGGGACTTTTATGACGGGATATTTAGCTGTCACTCACACATTAAGCCATCAGTGTTGACAAATTAACGCTTTTGTTAATTACAGGAGTGGACGTTTAACATGCCTTGCTGATGTCTGAAGGCTTAACGCACACCGACTGACTGTGTCCACAGAGGGAGGAAAGATTGAGAGGTGTCTCAGGGTCTACCCTGTTTCATATTAAGGTAGGAGCATGATTTGTTAAATACGAAAAGGTGACATATTTTGTCACCTGTGTGACAGGTAGGTAGGACAAGATATATATACCCTGGAGTAACATTTTAAGTGACAGCCCTGTTGTGATTGGGTTCTGATGTGTGGATGAGATCACTCTGACAACCATGTAATGCAGTGATATTTTCTGAGTTCCGGTCTTTTCATCTGTCTAGATTAAGAAATCAATGTTTATCTGTCTGCTATGTTTTTCCTATATGTAAACATATAAAATATGATACTTTTAAATGCTCCACTCTGGTTTTATATAGAAATTGTAAGAAACATGTAGAAATTTATATATTGAATCTTGTTGGACAATATTAAGAGTATACAGTCAAACTTCGTTATCTCAAAGTTAATGGGACCAAGAAAAAACTTCGAGATATCCGAGGATTCGAGATATCCAGGGTAAAATACTTAAAGAATAAGGGGGTCAGGACTTCCAAATCACTTAGACATATCCACGGTATTCAAGATAATCAGTGTTCGAGATACCGAAGTTCAGCTGTATAATATAAATAAAAATATAAAACCATATCATTGAAAAAAAGGTGATCTAGTGGTTTATAAATTATCCTGCTTCTTATTAATTGGGGACATGAATAGATATTTATTCTTTACCTTTGAGTAATGAAATTTGAATTTTATCTGAGATGGTATTTATTAAGGGAGACAAATATACCATAAGTCCTCTGTGTTTCAACGTGTTCAATAATTTATTAGTTTTTGAGAAAGTTAATGGTTTGTAATATGTCTATTCCGAATAATAATTCCCTGATTAATTGTGAAATGAATCAATCATACTTATAATTAAAGTCATCAGAAATTGTTGGTGGCAATTAACAGTCAGAATTTTGGGCTTCTTGTGAGAATATTACCAACATAAGAAGGTTAATGGAAGGAAGTCTTGATTTTGGGATGTTTTTCTTGCATGATTTATATTTTTTATAATTAATTTTTAGGAAAATATTACCCCCCCCCCTTTCCTTCATTTAAAGCTTGTTATGTTTTGTTGGTTGTATATGCATGTGTAAACAATTTGTAGACAAACTTGAGATACATACATTTATGTGTGTATTAAGTTTTTTTTTTTCCCTTTCAAGATGATGCCCTTGGTTACTGTAGATTCCTTATTTTACGCGAGTACTTAACATCGCGAAATGGCCCAAGGGCGTCAAATCGCGAGAACAATAATTCACGAATGGGTGATTTATCTAGAGATTTTACATACATTAAAGCACCATAAAAATAAAAGCAAGTAATTTTATTTCGCGAGTAGTGCTTCTCGCGTAATTACGTGATAATTAACTCCTCGTGTATATTTAGGAATCTACAGTACTCTAAAGATCCTTTAATTTGTTAAGAGTCTTTCACAAGTTTTGGCCTCATTTTAGTGAAACCTTGCACACAAGTTTAGACCTCTCCTAACGGCAGAATTCTTAATTTTTTTTTTGTTGAGGACAGGTGTTACATGTAACACATGGCTACTAAAAATACAAAATACAAATCGTGGTTTCTATATTTTGATGTTATATTTAGCTCATCTGAGCCAGAGTTCTGAATTTAGATGTTTAATGAGTAGGGATGGGAAATCCGAAATTTTTTCATAATCAATTATCGGAATAATCGGATGCACTATAATCGATTAATAATTAATCTATTGATTTCAAGTCTTAAATTTGTTCATTTTTGAATGAAGAATAAATTGGTGAAAAATTCTGGGGTGATTTCTAAAATACTTTTTTTATGTATTTTAATTGCATCATTTGATTCATTTATTAGATTATTACTTAGGATTTAGTAATTTTCAAAGAAGAATGCATAAAAAATCATAGAATAATTTACTTTTAATTAATATTTGATTAATCGATTATTCAAATTATAATCAATTATCTATAATCGTGGTTCATTTCGATTAGATAATCGATTTAATCAATTAATCGGTACATCACTATTAATGAGATAGTTTTAATGTGACCCTCCGTGACTTAATTTGGTAACCAAATTAGGTCAGGAAATGTATCATCTTAGACTGACCTTTGCAAAAATATTCTACAAAATTTGATAATGTATTCTTTAATTTGTCCATTGAAGTATTTTGATTTTTAGCTCACCTGAGCTGAAAGCTCAAGTGAGCTTTTCTGATCACCTGTTGTCCGGCGTCCGCCCGTCTGTCTGTCTGTCCGTCTGTAAACTTTTCACATTTTCAACTTCTTCTCAAGAACCACTGAGCCAATTTTAACCAAAGTTGTTACAGAGCATCCTTGGGTGAAGGGGAGTTTAAATTGTTAAAATGAAGGGCCAACTCCCCCTTACAAGGGAAGATAATCAAGAAAAGACAAAAATTGGGTGGGGTCATTAAAAAATCTTCTTCTCAAGAACCACAGGGCTAGAAAAGCTGAAACTTATGTGGAAGCATCCTTGAGTAGTGTAGATTCTAAATTGTTCAAATCATGGCCCCCACGGGTAGGGCGGGGCCACAATAGGGAATCAAAGTTTTACATTGAAATATATAGGCAAAATCTTTGAAAATCTTTTTCTGAAGAACCACTGGGCCAGAAAAGCTGAAACTTATGTGGAAGCATCCTTGGGTAGTGTAGATTCTAAATTGTTCAAATGATAGCCCCCGGGAATAGGGTGGAGCCACAATAGGGAATCAAAGTTTTACATTGCAATATATAGGCAAAATCTTTGAAAATCTTCTTCTGAAGAACCACAGGGCCAGAAAAGCTGAAACTTATGTGGAAGCATCCTTGGGTAGTGTAGATTCTAAATTGTTCAAATGATAGCCCCCGGGGGTAGGGCAGGGCCACAATAGGGAATCAAAGTTTTACATTAAAATACATAGGCAAAATCTTCTGATGAAGAACCACTGGGCCAGAAAAGCTGGGTAGTGTAGATTCTAAATTCTTCAATTCATGGCCCCCAGGGGTAGGGTGGGGCCGCAATAAATATTACAAAGGGGAGGTCTTGTGAAGAACAGGGCCAAAGTAACTCAGGTGAGCGTTGTGGCCCATGGGCCTCTTATTTTGTTTCTTAATTTGTCAAGTGTCATTAGAATGTTTCTCTGATTTTATGTCGGAGAAATCAATCCATTACTGTCTAGTTACAGTGCATTTTACTACCCAGGTTTTTTTTTTTGGGGGGGGGGGGGAGGGGATAATATACCCCATTTACCATTTCTCTTGGGATTTTAAGTTTTTATTAAAAATATTTAAAGTTATTGTCTATACACAAATGAAAACAACATAAAATTTTCAACTGGTTACTGAGATTTGCTATCTTTAACCTGTTACAAATATGACAAATTCAATAATACCAATGATGTAACATCCTATCAATTTGCACTCTGTAAATTAGTCTTGAAAATTGTAAGGACTTCTCAATTTACAAAAAAATGTAATGCAATAATTCTCTTTGAGCTCTTAAAAGCACATTTTATCTGAAAAAGATGCAGAAAGGGGTGCTTTCATTACTATACCAGAAGATGTTTGCATTTCTATTACATGTATATTAATTAACATGAACAATACTTTTTCAACAAGTTTGCATAAGCAAAACTAGTCCCTAGCTACCAGCAAGTGTAATATGGTTCCCATTAAAATAAAAAAAAAAAATTAGGCTGCAATTCCATCAAAAATTATTGAAGTAGAACAAAATACAAACTTGATAATCTCATCAAGATAGACTGACATAGACTGATATACCAAAAAGAAACTTCATATGTGCGAGTGTTTGGGAAAAAAGTGTGGAATACCAAGAGGAAGTCTGATTCCCTTTAGAAATTAAAACGACCATAATTCCATCAAAAATCATTGGAGCAGAACAAAATGCAATCTTAATTTGTAATTCATCAAGTTAAACTCACAAACTGAAAATCAGCTCAATATCAGCAAGCGTATAAAAAAAAAATGAAGAAAACCAAGTTGGAGAGACATGCAGACAAACGGAAGGACAGACAGCTAGAATGACAGATGGACAGACAGGAATATGTGGAGGAAAGGTATAGTCCCCTTTAGTTTCACTGTTAGGGGAACTAATAAAGACATTTCTTCTTTAACGTGCATTTGAACTGTAGAAGCATCTTAAGAAGATGACTGACCATGCCTGGTTACATGAATAAAATCACTGTTCTTTGATTTTCTGCAGGTTGCTGAGTAATGCAGAATGTATGAAGTTAATGTTCTCTGGTCAATATTTAATGAAGATAGAGCCTTATTTGAATGGCTTTGATCACCTGGATAATCAGTGGAGCTTGGCACATTCTCCATTCAGAATATGTCGGTTTCATCTATATCAATGCTTTTTTTTGTAGAAAGAAAATTCAATTTACTTGTTGCATCCATTTGATTTTTTTTTTATTTTTAAGTGATTGAGATAATGTTTGAAGTGTTTTAAAGTACAAAGTATGAGCATATTCATCCTTTCCAAAGCTGATTTTAAGTGTTCTTAAGGGAGGTGTTTATTTTCTTTGTTGTTGACAACAATAAGAAACTCCATTGATTCCCTGAAGGTTCAATGGTTAAGAAGTTTTCAATATTAAATGATGGAAGACGAAGATATTTCCCCCGTCCTTCTAGATACATGGTGAAAGGAGAGAGAAATTGATTACCGCTCCACTGTCTGCGTAGATAAAGTGTTTTCGTATTCCCGTCCAGGACACCTGAGGGGGTGAAATGCATTTATTATTGATTGACAAAGAAAACTGTAGATGGACCTCTTCCGAGGCGAAACTAAAGGCGAGAAGATATTTTATTAATTGACAAAGACGTGTGAATCTAGAAGAGATGCACTTCATGATTTTTCACTTATTTTGGTTTGAGTAAAGTCAAAATGGCATTTTTTACTTTCAACACGGTCTAGAGTTTTTATATGAAATAGCATTCATTGAATGAGAAGTAGGGAAAAAATCTGTACATTTCCTATGTTTATGGATGTTTTATTGTGCAAAAAAAATCTTGATTGCAAATCGGATATTATTTTTGGCAATAAAATTTCTTTTCCATTTGATGTTATTGTATAAATAGTGTCTCTTGGTTGATCTCATGATGGATTATAGATAGATAATTTGGTTCCCGGGTCGAGTGGCATTCTCTTTTATAGGTCCTACAGAAAAACTCTGGTGTGAGATCACAAAAAGTAGGTGTTTTATAGACCATTCCATTTGTCTTCTTCCACAAAAGATATACTTAAAAACAATGTAGAAAAAAAAGCATTAACATGATATAAGTGTTGGAGAGGCAGACATTGATAAATGCTAATTGTGTTAGTGAATCTAAGAAAGGGAGGGATGAAGAGAAACCTTTTAGTCAGTCAGATGTGACCGGCTTATATATCAGTCATAGTGGGAGTAAGTGTCCGAAATGCTTCCTGAAAAGTGATTCTGATGGGACTTGTAAGCCAACCTTGGTCTTGCTAATATACACATTTCTGGTTTTAAATCTTTGAAATATGAGGCAACTGATAAATCTTTGAAATATGAGGCAACTGATAAATCTTTGAAATATGAGGCAACTGATATATCTTTGAAATATGAGGCAACTGATATATCTTTGAAATATGAGGCAACTGATATATCTTTGAAATATGAGGCAACTGATATATCTTTGAAATATGAGGCAACTGATAAATCTTTGAAATATGAGGCAACTGATATATCTTTGAAATATGAGGCAACTGATATATCTTTGAAATATGAGGCAACTGATATATCTTTGAAATATGAGGCAACTGATATATCTTTGAAATATGAGGCAACTGATATATCTTTGAAATATGAGGCAACTGATATATCTTTGAAATATGAGGCAACTGATATATCTTTGAAATATGAGGCAACTGATATATCTTTGAAATATGAGGCAACTGATAAATCTTTGAAATATGAGGCAACTGATGTTTCCTAAGAGCTTACTGCCGCATATTTCATGAAGTAAAATATTATTTCTTGGAAATTGGTAGGGAAAAAACATAATGAAATTTTAATTGCAATCAATTTGCATATTTTCATTTTAAATAATTGCCCACAAAAGATTCATGAGAGATAATTTATAGAAAAAAATTCTCAATACTTAAGCAGTATAAATGAATATAATCTACGTTGAAAGATAACTTACCTCATCAGTGAGATATTGAGAATGATTGCAAAGTCAAATTATGAAACATGAATTATATAAAACATTTAAAAGTCACTTGTATGTTTCAGTATTCATGAGATGTTTTATCATGTTAAAAATAAGACACAACAGAGGGACAGAAATTGATCAGTGGAGTTATGGGCCTTGAAATTTATCTTGGTGGTAATTAGAAGTGATGTGTTTGGAAACTAACGGAATCCTGTCCCAGCTTAACGTGATTACGAATGACGGCGGTAAATTCTCACTAACTTGATTGTCACATGACAGAAGTAGCTGATCTGATGAAACTCAATCCGTTTTGGATTACTGAACCAAAAATCCCTCGATTTTAAGGATTTAATGTTCAATCTATACATAGTATTTTTGTTTTTCTTTTATAGATTTGTATTGGGTTGTTAAATGTAGCTGATGTAAAAAAAAAAAAGAAAATTAATCCATACATTAGTTATCAACATCAGTTTTCTTTTCATGCTTTGATCTAAAGGAATCCATTTAGAAGCAAGAATATTATATTTTTCTGTTCATACACTTTGTTTTAGTAGAAGGGCTGCTATAAATTGTATACTTGAAAATCTTTATTGTATAGTTTTTAATGTTAATTTTATTACTGGATTTTCTTGACATGTAAAACTATGTTATATAATATCACATATTTGTCCCATCAGTATGTATCCTCTCCCCATTGTTTTCTGTGTAATAAGGATTTCATTTTCATTATATGTCTAAAGTTACGCTATGGATTTATAGAAAATATGACTCCTAGTAAATATTGCCCTGACCTTTAACTCTATACACTACAGGAATAATGAGATGGGAAAGTTGGAACATAGTTAAAGGTTGGAGCTCAAATTCATATGCACTAGAACAAATCATACAGTAGCAATCGTGCGGTCACTCAGTAGAACAAATTTATTGTCATCATCCCAGTAAGTTCATGTGGCGTTTCCACTTCTCGCCGGGGTAGATTTACATCGTCTCCTTTGGTCCCTAATTGGAAATTGTGTGAAGAGAATGACTACTGGGGGGATAACTTATGAGGTTATTGAATGCTGATTTTGCAGGGATGTAAAACTATGGATGTTGATGGATTCTGATAAAATATTGGTCAAATGAACTTTATCAAGTTAAAGATTTTATATTTAATAAATTTATCCACATATCTTACTGTATGTTCTGAACCCTAGCAGTTAACTGAAGTTAAATATTGTATTTATTTACTATCTTATTTAGTAATCTGTTCCTTTAAAGGTGGTTTTAACAAGGAGTTCAAGTCTGTAGAAAATATCATTATAATTGATAGCTAGGGATGTATCTATATATTCATATAAGTTAAGTTTTAGTTTTCTTTGATAGATATTATAGACTCAGTGCAGTAAGATGAAAAGCAGAAAGCAGTACGTGGCATGCAATGTTCCTATGTTGATCTATTACAGGATTATAAATGGCTACAGAGATGCAAGACCAAATTCTCTTACCAAGAGATCTGGGAACATGGATATGATAATTATCTTTGGTATTAAGGACCTCAATGGTTAGTAGAGTCAGCCTGACTATGAACCAATAGAGTAAATATGAATTTCCTGACTGTCGGTCTCAAAGGGACGTTATGATCATGCGGGTCCTAAACCAGGCTGTACAGTTCTAAACAAGCATGATAAAAATCAGGACTGATTCTATAAACCAGAATCTGATGGAAGCGTTATTATTTCAGACAGATTGTCTCCCTTGGGACACTTGGCAGCCATGTTGTTTTTCTTTAAGTATTTCAGGCTCCTATTGGTTTATTAGGAAGTTTTCTTCAGTTGATAATAAAATCTTGATCATACAAAAGAAATCCTATGGGAAGTGTATTTATACTTGAACTGATCTGAGATGATTGAACAATTCTTAATTGGTTGGAATATATTTTTCCCCTGTAAAAAAAGAGCCATTTAGATTGATATATTAACATTTGAAGAATGACATTGACCCATTAGAAATTGGGAGATCTGAGTCTATGAAGTTCTTATGTTTTAGACAAGAAAAGGAAGTTAATATATGTGCTGTATATATTTGTGTTGTCTTTTTAAGGATTGATTTTAAAAATCTTACTGTAATAAATAAAAATTATTATTAAAAACTTTAACCATTGACCACTAGGGTATATTTAAATCTAAGTGAGGTGTGCTGAAATTTTCAAGAACCACCAACAGCTTAAAAGGCTATGTAGAACAAAAAAGGTTGACTGCAGCCCGTTTGATTTCTTTTTCACCAAGATCCCCACAAATCTGAGTATAGAAATACATTAGCTTTAATATCACCCTTGTAATATTGTATTTTTTATTGCCTTGAAATGTCATTGATGAATTGTGGTATTTCAAAAGAAAAATAATTATAATGAATTTTGAGTAAAGACATATTTTAGAAATGAGGAATATAAATGGTAAATTTAACATGTTTAACGTCAAAATTGACAAAGCATCTGACATGATTAAAACCATAACATGTATTTTTAATCAGTAATCCTTTCTATTTTTGAAGTATAAAGATTTAAAAAACCAGATACATTGTTGCTCTCAGCTGATCTTAGACAGTTTAAACTGTACTTGGAAAGGTCCAGAAAAAGATAAGGAATGGGGTTCCTTAACACGCAACGTAGTAGGTAAAGTTTCCATTTATAGCTTGATAAGAGACAACAAAATCCGGGTTATTTAAAAGTTTAAGTAAACACACTGTATAATCAATTGATAAAAAAAGTATCAAACTAACCGGGATCTATAAAGCGTTAAATGGAGCATTGATTTCAGAGAGGATTTCAAAAAAATTATGAGAATATTTTCATCACGTTTGCTTCTCTACTTGGAGGACCACTGGAGTCATTTCTGTTATCGGCATAAGAGACAATATCTGTGTACTGTATTGGACATATAAACTGTATGGGAAGGAGTCTTCACCTCTCGTTGTCTTATAGGACATTATTAATTGATCACTGATATTGATAGCTAGGACTCACGGTTTTCTTCACCGGAGCCGACAGTGAGAGAGAGCAAGTCCGTGAAGCTAGGTGTGCTGTTCTAGGCTTTGTCAGTGTTTAATTTCCGTTTAATTATCAGATTTCTTATTGGACCTTGTAGCTGAGGGTCTTCTTTTAGATACAATTCCTGTAGTCCTTAGAATTTTTTTGGTGGAGATCAAGAGGGAAAAATTATCAACTCCTTTAAGGATTTTTATTATATTTCTGGTCTTCATGGCATAAGGCTTTTTCAAATTGGTAAGCAGTAGTAAAACTCTAATATAAGTATTTTAAATTCTAGTTCCATATTTTGCATGCATTTGTGTAAAAGACAATTTTGATTGATAAATGAATCACTTGTTTTACTAATTTTTCAAACGGCCATGAATTCGTTGATGTTCTAAATTATTCTTTCAGTATATGTAATTGTTTTGCCTGTTTTAAAGACGAAATACTGTATTATTTATTAAACTGACTGTCCATTTAATATTGATCAGATCTGTAACATATATTTAAATTTGAAGCATGCAGGTGTATAAAGAGAGGCTAGAACTTGTGGATAATGATTAATGGTATTATATTGATTGAAGTATCATTTATGGAAAATCATGCAATATTTGTTCTGTGCAAATTAAAATGACTGTAACATGTGTAGGACAATTGATCTTTGAAGGAAAATTTTGCAGATAAAAGAAAAATGGTAATACAATGTAGAATCGATCTGGTTAGCAATTCTTTTATTTCAGTATTATCGCGCAGATTTTCTTTTTCTTTGCCTTTATTTTAAATTCAAAATTGTGTAAAGAATGTAACATGATATTTAAAAAAAAAATTAATATTTACTCCGGAGTTGCAGACACTGGAATGTTTAACATTTGGGATTTATCTGTTTAAACTAGAGGTATAACAATATGGCTGAAGCAGGCCTTTCAAAATATGCCGGTACCCGGTACTTTTACCCAGTTGAAATTATGAATGTACCGGCCAAAATATTCATTGGAGAAAAATTTGATTACATATTTAATTAAAATCGCTTCCACAAGGTACTTCCTATTTTTGAAAAAGCACCGCCTGTTTCTAATCTTTTTGAAAGCCCTGCTGAAGTGGCTCATGATATAACTCAGTTCTTGATACACCAAGTCTTTATATCAGGGTGTGTACCGCAGTATTTCACACTTTAATTTTTAACACCCATTTTGTCTCTTCTGAAATAAGAAATTATCTATCATAAAATGTATAAAGGTAAAAGATATTATTTCCTCAAGTATTAACATTCTATAAACCTGGAAACACAATAATAAGGAGCAATAAAAACATAGAAATCACCATAAGATTCTTTGTAAACTGATATAGGCCGGGTCTCACAAATGCTTCGTTAATACAAGCGTGTAATATTTGTGCATCACCAGGCTACAACTTTTATTTCATTAGAATCCCTCAAAAATGAATATAAAATGCTGAAATTGTGATGTTTTTTGTAAAATAGTATATGATAAAAATTTTTGCATATTGTGGTAAATTTTTACACCCCTACTAGTTTAAGATTATAGGCTTTTGTCATATGCAATGTTCACCCCCTTCATTACTGTACGGTCAATCATTTAATGAGATCAGTGAAGAATTACATGTTATCTAATTACTTTCATATATCACTTCTGATGTGAATAACAATCAGCATTGAAACACAAACACCTGGTGCCTTTGTCCAGGATCATTATAGCTTGTAATATATTTCACAGTCACAAAGCAATTCAGCTTGCTTTGTACAGCATGAGGAAATTGAAAAATTATTTACAAATATGTTTTCTGACCTGTTCTTTGATAAAAGGGTTTAACATGATTGATTCACATTTTTTACACATAACAGCTGGTGTTTTTTTATTTTTAATACTTGGTTGCATTTACCAGCAGTTGCATGTGATTTACAAAACTGGATGACTGAGTATATATATATATATATATACATGTATTATGATACTCTTACTTGACATGATTGCAGAAACTGTGTGGCATTTGTCTTCAAAAAAAAGGTTGATTTTAAAAACATCCTGTAATGCCAACAACTTAAGCCATAGTGACTTTGAGCACAGGGGCCACCTTAAAAATATATTTGGTTTTGCCTTTTCCCTAATACTCAAGAATCAAACTTCAGGGAGATAGAAATTAAGGGAGGTAATTTTCTTCACATTGAAAAATATTTTTCCCCATGTAATTTAGAGAGTGAAGTGGGACTGATCTGTTGATATCCGTTAAAACATTATGCATTAATACTCTTTAATCTGTCTTAATTACAAGGCTTAGTCTCTTTAATGTAGGCTTAAACTGCAGATAAAAAGAAAATTGCATGCATTTCATTTGTTTAAAAAATAAACAAAAACAAAAAAACAAAATTAGACACAGTTGAATTTTTAAATCGGTCTGGGGAAGACAAACAATTGTTTCACTCATGTAGCCCAATTTTCAGTTTAATTATAAGATTTAGATGATCTTTAATCAATCCATACTTTATTGATGATATGTTTGTACATTAATGGACTACCATTTATATTCAATGTATTGTTGCTGGCTGAAGAAATTCAGATGCCCAGAACATGGATAAAATCAGGGGTACCCTTTAAAGGCACCCAGCCTGAGGACATTAGTAAATGATCTGAAAAAAACAAACATTAATTGCTGCTTAAATTGTAAAGTAAACCTATTTGAAATGAAATTCTGTTTTTAAAAAAATGCAATTTCTGAATTAAGAAAGAGTTCTTTAGCATTTATAAAGGTCAGGAGTTGAATTTTTGGGCAGGTAAAACATTCATAATGTGAAAACAGGCACAAAATGGCAAGATCATGTTAATGACTATGAAGTATATAAGTTTCTATGCATGCAGCCAGTTTTTAATAAAAATGATGACAGTCTTGTATGTTAATTAATCTTTTGTTACAATGTTGCGGTAAGCAAATTGTGTCACCTACCAAAAAGAGTGGCTTTCTGTAGTTTGCATAAATTATATCGTAATTGGTGATATCACAGCTCAGAGTCTAGGGAGTTTGGAGACAGTCATTTTAATAGGTGCTAATTTTCATTGAATTGTCTTGTAGTGAGAGGCATTTTGAATAAAAAAATTCTTGGATAATTTATATTGATTACAAGGATTTTATTATTGGTCCTTTTGAAAAAGGTAAGTTCTTGATGGTGTACATGTAATTAATTAAAAACTTTTTTGAATGTCAAGAGATTTAATTTTTTTTATATGTGTGAGTTTCAAATTATATTGTAAAAAGTATTTTTTGTATTAACACTGACTTTAACTTGTTGAAGTATTAATAAAATAACGCAAAGAAGAAGATTATAAATAATTAAATTTCATTTAATTTAAATTCATTTAATATATTTTTTCTGCATATCAAAAGGTTTTGTCAATAAGAAATAGAATTATATATTCAGTTTTCAACAATAAATGTCATGATCTTGGAGAAGCTTTTGCTATTAATAGGTTCAGTGTTTAATCATTGTTAGCAAAGTTATTTGCCATTAATTAACATGATTAAGAAGAAAATAAGGTGAAGGATATGATCATTGATGACACGTCCTGAATGTGTTAATTAGTGCGATAGTCAGGACCATTTTCTGGCAGATAATTCTTTGCGGTGGTACATATATTCATCAGTTTCCTTTGTACAGTAAAACTTGCTTATATAGGAACTCGGATATCAGTAAATTTTGTTTATAAGGAAGTTTTATATATATATATATATATATATATATATATATATATATATATATATATATATATATATATATATATATATATATATATATATATATATATATATATATATAATTTCCATCCCACACATTTTAACATTTTCTTATATAGATAAAAAGAATTTAGGTTATATATATATATATATATATATATATATATATATATATATATATATATATATATATATATATATATATATATATATATATATATATATATATATTAGGAAATAAGTATTTATAAGTACCTGGTGTCACTTCCTCATAAGCAAGTTTTACTGTATTGGTCTCAGTGATTATAAGGAGATATGGTGGCCAGTATTTGATGAATCTTCAGAGAAAAATGGCTCAGCAACATATAGTCTTATTGATACCTAATAATAATATAGCTTATTTTACCTATAGATATATAAAGCTTTTATAAAGCTTACTTTTATAAAACTAGATTAATACAAAATATTATGGATTTGGTACAAACTTGGAGGTAACCCAGAATGATTTGAAATATCAAAGTTCAGACTTAGTTTTCATTCAATTGTCAGTATGCTGTAAAATTAATCCTGTTTATCTTTTGGTACCTAAAGTTTTTTTTAATACTGCCTAATTATTGCTTCCAGTTTCACTGCCTTAGCTGAAAAAAAAATCTGCAAGAGACTCCAGTCTTGACTTTTTGTAGCCTGTCCATCTGTTGATTGAATGTTGCTTACATGTATATAAGATTGAATCCCAAGTCCTTGCACCATTGTAGTCTGTATTAATTAATTTGTGTCTCTTGATTATCCTTAAAATCAGGGGTCATTGACTTGATTCTAGTGTTTATAACACATTTAAGGGGCATTGACACAGTACTTTATAATATTATCATTAATGAAAAGTATGTTATGTTTTGCTGAAAAAAGTGTTTGCAAAAACTTATTTTTGGGGTATAAAAATATTGTTACCTTTGAGTTCAAAAAAATATTTTATGTCAGAAAATTAAGAGGAGAATCATTTTAAGATTTCCTAGATTCCCACTTGATGTACCTTCTTACCATGTTAAACAGGAGAGCTCCAGCAATGGTGGCTATTCTGAAATGCTGCAACCATGCATTTAATAAAAATATTTCTGCATCTGCATTCAATACCTGGTCCTGTATTTACATCTATAGCAATTACACCCCTCTGCTTATTTTTTTCTTGCCTTCATTGTACTTTTGAGATTCATGAACAGGCTAATATTAGGATGGTATTTTTTAATGAATCTGGCCATAATCTTGGACTTTATTGGTTGAGGTTTTCGTTGTAGGTGGGTCACCCCAGCTAATAAAGGAAACCAAAATCACCAGGGTTTGCAGATTAGTGAATAAATCTTAAAATTTACATGACTTTTACAAATGGAAATGCTAATGTACAGTCAGGCATTGTGGTTTTAAATGTGCACAACTGACTAATTTTTGCAGGAAAAAATTAATTTTCATAAATCTTGTTAGCATCACTTTAGACATTTGTGAGCTGCAGTTATGTACCTAAACTAGCTTTTTTTAATTTGCAGACAATTATCTTTGCATTATTCAAATATCTTGTCATGAGATTTGTCAGTTGATACAGTATAAATATGCTGTATTTGTTATGTCACATATGGTGGACCTCAAATTCAGAGGAAGAGCATGCGTTTATTTAATAAACTAAACTCTGTATCACTGATGATGTTTCTTTGTAGTAAAAAAATTGACTGCTTATAATGAACTGACTAGGCTACCACATCCAACTCTCAAAACAATATAGTCAGCAATATAATTTTTTGCTAAATTATTTTTACTTAATGAATCTATATATAGGGAGAGAAATTGGTTTGGAACCTAAATTCAATTCATTTATAAGTCCTTTTGTGATGATCTACATTGTCTGAAATATTTTTTGAGTTAATTTGTAAGTTTGGCAGAATTAAATGACATTACAAAAACATGAAAACCAAAGTGAGAGATTGTTAACAGTATATGCACACGTCACTTCTGCAATTCTTTGTCAGATCCAAAACTGACGTAAATGCAGTTTTGAATAGGCTATCTCCTGAACCCGAGGGCAAACGTTAATTCCAAATTTGGAGGATGTACCTTAGGGAGTTCCCCCACAACTGTGGATAATTACAGCATTTCTATAATAATGGAAGAAGTAGCTATATATATATAGATCCAATAGCCTCAATAAAAGTTAATGCCCAAACCTCATGCAATACATTAACCAGTTTTGAAAAATGGCCATCAGTATTATTCACAGGATTGTGATAAATATTCATTGAAACCGTAACTGGTAATCTTTTAGTTTGTTAAAAACAACATTGTTTTTGTAAAGTATTTTTAAAAAGAAAAATTATTAAACTTTTTGCTCACACCAGTTTTCCAGCATGGCAACTTAATTTCTCTCACAATTTTGTCGTTAGTCCTTGTCTACCAAGTATGACTTTTCTCCGAGACATAATTTTTTAGTCCCGATGAGAAGTGATTCTGTGCTTCATTAAGAACATCCTAATACAAAACTTGTGAAATTTGTAGTTGCATTTCAATGAAAGTTGGTATACAGTATTGTCTAAGTGGAAAAGGGGGGGGGGGGGATGGAGATATGGAAAAGTCAAGCTGAAGTCAGAAGCTTAAAGCAAAAAAAATGGGTTTTCAGGAAAAGTTATCTGGACTTGAAAGAGTGATCTATTAATTGACTTACCCGCAGGAATTCTTTGAATTTATGTACTGTTAATTGTCAATATCATTGAACCTGCGCAGTAGTTAATGACCATGCACGTGCATGCTTGAAGTCATGCAATTTAACACTGATTCAGGGGATTTTATGTAAATGTAAATTAATTACTTCATGCAGTTACAATTTTAAATTAAATAACTGGTATGTACAATGAAAATCACTTAAATGTTACTAATTAGTCTGAATTGAATATATGTCAGTTTCTTTCTATTGTTTTTTATTTTATGTTTTTTAGTTTTTTTTTGTTTTTTTGTTTATGAATCTAACATCTGACATAAACAAAGGTTCTCTAAATTTTGATTAAGCTGTATCTTAATCAGAGACATTCATTTTAATATTTTCGTCACTGTATACCGATTACTATGATTATATAAGTATTTTCTTGACTTTAATGATCCTGGTTTTAAAGCAAGAATTCAAATGGTTAATGTTCATTCATTAATTAAATTCAAAAATGTGAATCCATTCATGGTAAAGTGGACTTTAAAAAACTTACGGGAAAATCCACTGTAAACATGGTTATAAGTACAAATCCTGATTGTATACATTTAGAATAAGTTAAACGTAGTTAATATGATGTGTTGAGCGTACTTGCAGAGAATTTTATTACGTTGATGCTTACTTAAATATTTTTACTATGTATTTCAATAAACTCTGCACTAAGTAGCATTATATAATCATGGAGTGGGTTCTTTAAGTCTTACGTGAGAATTTGAATTGCTTCATGTGGAAATTTATTTGATTAATAAGCTGTCCAGCATATGTCTCTTGCAATTTCTAGTTCCTTATATTATGAAGCTACAGCTCTGATATAAAGAACATGAATTTTTTTTTGCATAATGGGAGAAGAAAAATGCATTAAATTTCTTGTTTTATTTCCACTTTTTAATGGAAAATTCCCCTGCATATGTACTGGACTTAAATTGTGCCTATAATGATAATTTTTAATCATGAAAAGTGAAAAATCAAATATGAAAATATGCACCATTACTGCGTAAGGTAGTGCATTGTTATATAAAAGTAAGAGCTGTACTATAGATGCAGAAAAAATAATAATTAAATTAATTTGCAATATTTTTCAGATAGTGAATGTATAATGTCTTGACAGTCCAAGAACAAGGGAAATAACTCCTGATCTAACAGGAACAGATCTCACCGAAGACATACACAATGGCTAGTCTCTTCCGACGAAAACGGGGTCTCATTTTCAAACTCATCATTGGAATTCCAGCCTTATGGTTTTTAATTGTGATATTTACAACATATCAAGGGAAACTAACTGACAGTGATAATGATGCTGAAAAACGTCAGGAGAGGGGAATAGTCCACCGGGAAAAGGACATAGTTCCCCCTCCAGATAATCATATACATTTTGGTAATCATGATAATTTAAGACATGATCGAAAAATTCATGAAGAAGAGAAGCAGATCTTAGCCAATAGAATTCAAGCAGATAAACGAGAGAGTGAGTTAAGACAAGCGGAGAAGGTGCGGGCACCTGTCGAGGAAAATAAAGATGATACGCTGAGATTTAAAAAGAAAGAATCATTACCAGAAAGGCCACCTGTAGACCCAAATGCACCAGGTAATTTAGGCAAATCTCACTAAAACTTCAATTTTATCCACCTTTCCTTTTTGGGGGGTCAAGATGCAGGGCAAAAAAATAAAAGTGCTAGAACTTCACCAATTTAACAAAAGGGGATGCAAGATGATAATATCAAGATCATGCTTTTTTTCCCGCCTGTGTAGTTAGATTGATAAATGATGTCTGATTTAAATGAATTAATAACAAGTTGGTGCATTCTATAATTCTGCATCTGCTGGATATGTAGGGACTTGAGTATTATATGCACATGTACTTCTTTACCTTGATTATTGGTAAGTACATTTTTTCAGATTGCTTTTTAATGAAGATTCTTTTAGAAGATGGTAACTGTGTTAGAGATCTGCTTGTGAGATATTAGTTGCCCTTCTGAGAAAAATTCCTGCATTAAGGCCAAATTAACCAACATCATTAACAGTTCCTAATTTGGTTCACATGTTTTGGTTAAGGTACAAATCTGGTAGAAAAATTCAAATTCATTACACTGTATAGTCATGGTAAGCACAGTGAATGAAAATTTGCAAGATCAAATGATAAAAGAGTCCACAATACTACTTGAGTATGATCCCTAGAGAATATCATAGCAAAAACTGCTAATATGCATGTCATTTCTTTCGTTTTGATAAATCATAAAAGCTCTTGTAGGCTGTTGTGTTGTTATTGAATTTTACAGAGAAGCTGGTTATTTCAACTTTTTTCCCCCTTCCTCTAATGAGTTTTGAAATCTATTTGATTATTTGATGCAAGCTTGGCTAAAAGTCGACAGCATTAATGAGGTTTGATGTATTGCTATGACAGACTAAACTGGGGGGGATTGAAGCTTGGAAGCCTTTGTATTGTCATCCCCTCCTTATCTCCCATAAATCTTCTACAGAGTGTCTTCCTGTTTAAAGCAACAGTGATATCTTGAATGCAATGTTAGCTAATGGAAACAGTGAGACAAAACACGTCATTCTTTTAGGTTAAGTATGATATTCTCATTCCTGGAGTATAGGAATTAAGGAATGTGGGATTATTTAGTTCATCATATCTTTGTTTATACCAAATTAAATGATGAGAACTGCAGATACCCTTTCTTAATTGGTGATCTTTATATGTAGATTTAATTTTTAAACACATGTAATATACAAGTGTTCACATTGTAGCTGATTTGCAGCATCTAATTCTAATTAGATTGATAATGTAGGTAAACATTTATCTTTTTAATTTTTCAAAAAAAAAATTACAGTAGATTATAGATTTTAATGTGTCTAAAAGATAGTTTTTTTTTAAATATATGGAAGAATTTTTACAGTCATAGATAAACATGGGACTTTTAAATTCTGAATTGACATGCATCATGAAAATCTTATAACCATAAATTTTTTGCATTATGAACATTATCTATGTACGGAAGTAAATGAGCTGAAGCCTTTTTTCTTGAAAAAAGAAAATCATTATAATAAGCAAATCATTGCGATAACAGATATTATATTAAGTGAAAGAGGGCTATTATTTCATAGCACAGTTAGACCTCTTTATCTCCAAGATATCCAAGGATTCGAGATATCCAGCCTGAGGGTGAAATTCTTAGGAAATAAGCGCATGGGACTTCAAAATCACTTTGACATATCCATGGTATTGGAGATATTAGTGCTTAGGATACTGAAGTTCAACTGTATTTATATATTATAATAAGTGGAGTATATCAAATTTTAGGTGAGGGTGGTAAAGCCGTGGTAATAGACAAGGACAAGTTGTCTCCAGAGGACAAGAAAAAGTTTGATGAAGGCTGGCAGAAGAATGCGTTTAACCAGTATGCCAGTGACATGATCTCCCTCCACCGATCTCTTCCTGATGTCAGAGATCCTGAGTAAGATATCATATCATTTATTATAAAGAATGTTTCCTTAGTTTGGTGTGTAAATCACACAGACTTGTCACATAGGCATATAATGCTTATTTGCAAGTTTTGTAATTTACGCAACAGTAAGGCTCACAAAACTAAGAAAATTCCTTTAATAGACATGTTGTATTTACATTTTAAAGCTTTAAAACCAAAAAAATACACTCAACATTTGAATCTTTTGCTGTCTTATATCGTTAATTTTCTTTTTTAAATTTCTGTCATGTCACAATAACATGTTTCTCTGTGTATGTTTCAATGCGTGACAATTCACAAAATGGCATTCAAATTAATTTCATTGTTGGCTTAGTTAAACAACACAGCAAATTAAATTATAAGTAGATAAGCCCCCTGTCTATTGGGCAAATTAATTATAAGTGGATAAGCCCCCTGTCTATTGGCCAAACCTGTTTTCATTTAAAATTTTTAGGGGGAGAGGGATGAGTACAAAAGGGCATTGAATTATGAATTGAAAAAAAAAAATATGTCTACTACATGATCTCCAGAAAATATTGATGCAATAAAATTGAAATGTCGCTTACTCACGAGAGTTTTATATTCAATTAGTTTTCCATTATTTTAACTTTCTTGAAATTGGAGTATAAAATGACAGTCATTATTACATATTTGAAAAAATAATTGTCAAACTATTTTCCCAAATTTTATGTATGCACCATTAAAGTTTCAAAGTATCAGCTTACTATGCCAATTTAATTCCATTATCAGAAATTAATTTCAGTAAAATTTTGTTCCTAGTTCATTTTATTGCACTTTCCCCCATTAGTTATGTGAATCAGAGGAATTAAATACAGCCATAGAGAGTAGAAAACTGATATTTTGTTTAATTTATCACACACAAGGGTGTGATGCATGAAGGGGGTAGTTTTCCTTCCAGCTAAAATAGCAATATCCATAATAAGCAGGGAAAGCAGGGCTCAGAAATAAACATGCTGTTTATGACTCCCTGGTTGGTTCTACTATTTGGTGACTTGATGTTATGTAACAGGATCTATTCTAATATGTTTCTAGTCTTTTTAATTTGCCACTTCACAGTAGTTACCAAGGAGCTGTCAGATCAGTTTCACGGAGATGTCTTTTAAAGTTCAACTAATGATCATCATTAAGGATAAAAGTCCAACTCACTTCTGATTAGATGGGGAAATGTTGCTGATGGAAGTTTGACAATTATCTCAAAACAGCATACCAGGATAAAAATGAAATATGCACTCAGTTTCTTTAAAAAAAAAAAAATTATGCCGTCCATTTCAAAAAGGAGGGGGAGGGGTGTTTCTTAAAAAAAAAATAGCAATCCATTTCAAGGAGGAGGGGGTTGGAGGTTAGGGTCAGATGGCTTTAATGTTTAGGCAAGGATAGAAAAGAAATCATTTAGGACAAACTGGAATTTTCTATCCTTGGAACTTTGCTCAATAGGGAACATTGTGTGCAATTATGCTATCTAGTTTCAAAAGGGAGGGGTCAAAGGTCAAAGGTGGTGGCCAGGTGTTAGGTCAAAATTATATAAGAGGACAAAAAGAAACTTTCTGTTATACAGAATTTTCTATAAAAGGGTAATCACTGTTTTCCCTGAACTGAGTATATTACATTTTGTCTAGAAAGTGCTATAAGCATGAAGCATTATTTCATCAAGATTAATTTGCACAGAAATGCAATGTCCAACAAATAGATTGCCAGTCTATATAAAGGAACAGACACCATTAATTGTATGAGTTGAATATGGTGTGAATTCTATTATTGTTGCTGGCAGCAGATATCAGATAAGATGAAATTCAGCTTGTTCAGTAGACCACAGCTAACCAAAATAAAAACCAAAACAAAATGGAACTCATTTATTTCAGATTTTTATGCAATCATTAGTTTCCTTACATATTCCATAACTCTTGTTTGTACATGATGTTATGTAACTTTGTAAAACCTTGATGGGTTGGTGAGCATCATAAGTTTTTATAATATAAAATATTACTGTGTATTCCTTGTTACAAGACCTTTCTTTAGGTACCAAGATACATATGTATTTGACCTCATGACCTTCACCCTGGTGTTTGACCTTCTTTTTAAAAATTTCACCTCGACTATGAGCTGCCATACCGGGGCATCGTGTTTCACAAATATGTTTTGCTTTTTTTTTAAACTTCTTTCCTTAGTGAATCCTTTTTTTTAATAGTAAGATTTGTTGAGTAAATTTTTTTGATTAATGTACATACTATTGCTTTATGCAAATTGTACCTTTTGTTGTATACATTTATTGGTGCTGTTGTTTCAGTTCTTTGTGACTCATTGTAGATGTAAAGACTTGAAGTACCGTGACAACCTTCCCGATACGAGCGTGGTAGTGTGCTTCCACAACGAGGCTTGGTCCGTTCTGTTGCGTACCGTTCACAGCATCATTGATAGATCCCCACCCCACCTACTGAAGGAGATTATACTTGTGGATGATTTCTCTGACATGGGTAATCCTATCTTAAAAGATATAAATGTGGATAAAAATATCTTTGTTAGCTTACCTGAGCTGAAGGCTCAAGTGACTTGATCAAAATTTGTCCGTTGTCTGTCGTTGCATTAACTTTTCATATTTTCATCCTCTTCTCCAGATCCACTTGGCCAATTAATTCTAATCAACCTTGCCTTAAAGCATCTTTGGGTGAAGGGGATTCAAATGTTCAAATGAAGAGCCGACACCCTCTTTCTAGGCCAATCTAGGGGAGATAATTAAGAATTAGTAAAAATTATATGACATCGATTAAAAATATTCTTCTTGAAAACCAGTGGGCCAGAAAAGTAAAAACTTATGTGAAAGCTTCATTACATAGTGTAGATTCAAGTTTGTTCAGATTCAAATCATGACACACACCCTTCTTCGGATAGGGAAGGGTCACAATAGAGGATCAAATTTATACACAGGAACATGTAGGAAATATCATTAAAAATTTTCTTTTTAAGAACAGCAAAGTCTTGATTAGTAATGTTAAAACAGAAGCATCCTTAGGTATAGTACATTCAACTTTGTTCAAACCATGACCCCCAGGAGTAGGGTTGGGCCACAACAGGGAATCAAAATTATGCTTGGGAATGTGGAGGAAAATATCATAAAAAATCATTTTCTGATTACCATCAAAGCTATGATTAGTAATATTAATACAGAAACATCCTCACATTAATGTAGATTCATGCTTGTTCCAATCATCACCCCATAGGCTAGGGTAGGGCTACAACAGTGGATCAAAGTTGTACATAGGAATATATGGAAAATATCTTAAAAAATCATTTTCTCAAGAACAGCAAAGCCATGATTAGTCATATTCATACAGAAGCATCTTCAGGTAATATTGATTCAAGTTTGTTTAAATCCTGACCCCTGGACTTAGGATTGGGCCACATTAGGCAATCAAAGTTATACATAGGATTGTATAGGAAAAAAAATCTTTAGAAATCTTCTCAAGAACAGCAAGGCCATGATTAGTCATATTAATATGAAAGCAACTTTGTTCAAATCATCAATTAGAGTGGGACCACTTCATATGTATTTAAACTTCAGTACTGATTGAACTGATTATTGTTTATCTTTAACCAAAGTGGTCAGGTGAGTGATGTGGCCCATGGGCCTCTTATTATATTCAGCATGCCATTTTATTAAATTGTGGATACTTTAAGTAATAACTTTATCTGACCATCACTTAATTAATATGTTTCTTGACAATTCAAAAACTTTTCAACATAATACATGTAAATTTGTATTTGCCATGCATATATATAGTAAATTAGAAAGCAAAATGAGAAATTCGTAACTATGTATAAGTATGCTATCTTTAAACATATTGATTTAAAAGACAATGCCATTGTTTGAAACAAGTCATGATATTCTATTTTTGTTTCATTTACATCGTTATTTTTCCTTTCTTGGACTTCCCAATACTTAAAACATAAATGTATAGGTGGGGCCAATTGTTTCACACCGAAACTTTTAGTTTCAACATAGTGGAATTTTTGAAGTGCACTGTAACTTGGAACTGTTATTACTCAAATGATATCAATATTGGTGTCAGAACGGGAAGTATGAAACTTTCAGCATAAATTAGCTCAAGATTACTGCAACTGAAAGGGGAGGGCTGGGGGGGGGGGGAGGGGGGGGGGTCCAGATTGAAAATCATGAAGATGGTTTTTACTGGGTTGAACATATAGTATTTGATTCAATGTTTCAAATGATTTGCTTGAATTAAACATTTGGTAGTATGCGAAAATGGATTACCTGTCAAAAGACTTGCTGTCAGGCCCAGTGCTTCAATAATGTAAGAAAAACTGAACTGATTGATTACCACTCCCACAAGGAAAGGCCAGGCATGACAAAACATTCAACTTTTAATTGATTTCTACAAACCCCAACATGTACACAGATCAACCACAAATGTCATATTGATGAATTGTCAAAAATTTGCATGTTAATTTGACACATTGGGGGAATTCAAAATATTTATCATCCAAGAGCCATCAGCACATGGAAAACTTTATCAATTTGGCATTTCCTTGCCTATGGTCTCTTTATTTTTGGCTCTAGGACAGTTTTGATGTTAATTTCAAGATTTAAAATTATAATCATATATATATTTCAGATTATTTATTATCTGTCATGCTGCAGATATATATAGATGTTTAGTTGACGTTGTCTGTAGGTTTTTTTAAATGATTAAGTGAATGCAATTAATTAATTGAATTTTTTTTCTTAATTTTGATAATTAAAAACATAAAACATAGCTATTGGTCATTGGTTACACAGTCTGCAATCAAAAACGTATTGTTTTAAAAATTAAAACTTACATGGACTCTCTTCTTGTGTGTAGATCATCTAAAGCAGCCCTTGGAGGACTATATAGCCAAGCTTGAGAAGGTCAAGGTTGTTAGAACAAAGAAACGTGAGGGTCTGATCCGAGCCCGTCTCCTTGGTTACTCTGTGGCAACAGGAGAGGTGCTGACGTACCTGGACTCCCACTGTGAATGTGCAGAAGGTTGTATCATAGTTTCTTCATCGCGTGAATTGTGTGAAAACAACACATTTTGAAAGTTTCTTGCTAATATCTAATAAATTGATGAAGAAAAGTTTTATTTATCTGAAATTACCAATGTGATGTTGATTCTTAAATTTGCTTGATTTGGTTTAAAGGGATTTGAATCATACAATTTGAATGGACTTTAATGAAAAAGTATTTTTTTAATTTTACATAATAACATTGATGGTGTTGTTTTTTCAGTGTACCGAGTAGATGATATTCTGTAATGAATCTTTTACAGGCTCATTTATATCATTAACTTTTAAAATTCCAGTAATTCCTCAAAGGGAATTATCTGAACTCCTCTTTCGACTTAAGTGATATTGTGTCTGATGGATTCTAACCAGAGTTGTGTGCCCTTTATAGGTTGGCTTGAGCCGCTCCTTGATCGTATCGCTAAAGATAAAACCATTGTTGTTTGCCCCGTAATTGATGTCATTGAAGACGACTCATTCAAATATCAGTATGGCAATGCCAGGGCAACAAGTATCGGGGGTTTTGATTGGAACATGCAGTTTAATTGGCATGCTATCCCCGATTACGAGCGCAAACGCAGAGAGTACAAAGACTATCTCCCTGTCAGGTATTTGGCCACGCTGCACGATATGTCCATGGTGTCTGTGTTGTGTAGGCTTTGATGTTAGGCAGTTCCCTAATCAGAGACAATGTATAAATTGTTGCACTTCCATAAGTCTAAATGCTGCATGCATGACTGAATGTTTGGCCTGTAAATTTGAATGTCCTATTTTTAACTGCATGGGGATGAATATTTGCAATGTAAATATAGATGCAGTAATTGTTAATTATTAACAAGCATGATATATATTTCAAAGAGCTGTTTTGCAGGGGAAGCTCTCTTCCACTTAATTTTTTTTTAATGAAATTCTGACTAAAAAACCTTAAAAGCTTTGGAGACAAAAAATGGTCTCTGCTTATACATATATACATGTATATATATCTGTTATTTCAATTTTAAAAGACTTTAATCACTTTGGATTTTTTGCTTTTACTTTTATTAAGAAAAAAGAATTTCAGATGTTCCTTTTTATTGTATATGTATCGTATATATTTGATTCATTATGAATATTCATGATGTTATATCCTACACATTTTATTAAATTGATTTTGGACTCAATAGTGTTGAACAAATCAAAATATCTAGGAGTAGGAGTATTAAATTTTATTATTAAAGTCATGAAAATGAATACTCATGCACCCTCTCCTTAATAAATTTTTGATCTGCATCTTGATGTATTTTATGTAACAGTTAAAGCCTCTTAATAAAACCAGTAGTGTCCTTAACATTGAGTTCTGAAAGAAGTGCGACAATTTAAGGTTTAATCGAAATCTTCATACAACTGGCACTTTCATTTTTCCCAATTAAGACTTCATTATACTATTAACACTGAAATTCTAACGGATCTTTTCTCATTACATTGTATTTTGAACTCTTTTTCTATATCAGTTAAATCACACATTAACAAAATGTCTTCAATATATCATATTGCTTTGTAGTGCATAAAATATATCTTACGGAATCCTGAAATTGATTTCATGACATTAATAGTTTAAAAACATCTCATTTTAATCGTCACAACATCTAGTAAAACACAGCCAGTGGCCTCAAACACACAGAAAAAGGTTCATACAAAAAGAGGGACCAGAGTATGTTTCTTAGAGAAACACCTCCCCCTCCCCTTTTTGTTGCAGTACATGGATACTAAAGGATCCATTGATTAAGCCAACCTGCATGTATTTTGAAGCGTTTGAGCTTCCAGGAGATGACTAATCAACGTGTCAGGAAGTGAGGAACAGGGCTCATTAACCTTTCAAGTCCAAAAGAAATCAGGTTGATTATGTTCCCTGTTCTATTGGCAGGCTGGCTTGAACCCTTGCTGGGTCGTATTGCAGAGGACAAACGCCATGTGGTCGCACCAGTTATAGACAACATTAACGATGACACGCTACAGTTTGCCTGGTTTAGCCCTGATCAGATTCATGTGGGAAAGTTTGACTGGGATCTGACATTCAATTGGATGCCAATCCCATCCTATACGAAGGACAAAATGAAAACTAATGTTGACCCAGTTAGGTTGGTGTCAGATTCGTAGATTTGGGGGCACATGTGCCCCAGTTTCTTTGTTTAGGATTCACTTCTTCAACTTCCATCTGCCAGACAAACTTTCTATCATGCATATCTGCTACACTTGATGCCTAACTAAAACACGTTTTTTTTTCTCCTTCCAAAGCCGAATTTTGCCTAACCAGCTAGAAATCACTCGGGCAATGTTGTGCCAGTGAAATCTTGATTGCTGCCAGACTTACCATGTTATAGTTGGCTGTGTGTCTGTCTGTTGAGATTTTGCCTAGAATGTTTTTACCTGTAGAATCCCATGCTAGTTCTACTTAATTTCCTAAGTCTAAGATCCTGTTTTAATTTTGCTTAATGACTTTGAATCACATTCACTTGCCAGAGCTACAGTAATATTACATTCTAACTTACTATTTTGGTAGTTTTCATCACTGTAAGTTCACTGGATATTAATTAAGTGGGATATTCAATGAGATCATTGACAATATTACAAAAGGACAAATACAGAATCTGGACTAGACAAAATATTTCTGTTCAGCCAAACTGTTATTTGAGGACTGAATATCAGTATATGTGTATTTCAAATATTGCTTTATTTGAATATTTAAGGCAATTTAAAATTCAAATTCCTAGATCAAATCATTGATTATTTGTTTTTCTTTGATCAGATAAGGGTAGTACACAAATTCTTACAACTTGAAAACAAAGCCAAAAAATTATCTATATGGTTTAGACTGGCTTAGGCTATATGACATATTTTGTTACAAAATTAAAATATGGTACAGACTAATAAAAGGAAGTCGCCAATTTTCATACAGGCTGGCTAGAACCCCTTCTGGACCGCATTGCAGCCAACAAAAGAAATGTTGTTTGTCCTGATATTGACAGCATTTCTGCTGAAACATTACAATACTTCTCTGGTACCGCAACTTCTGTGGGGGGATTTGACTGGAATCTTATATTCAGATGGAAGAAAGTGAAATCCCACAATAATTACAGTGTCCGCAACAAAACCACTGCGCTTAGGTATTTTACAGATGGTCCATACAAGAGGGTTATATCATATTATTCTATATATACATGTATATCTTTGGTTCTCACTCTGGTCTCAAGAATACATATTGTAGAAACCTGCTAAGAGGGGATAAAATTATCAATATTTTGTCAGTCTACCCCCCATTAATATTTTCAAGTTATTCATCTTCAAGTTTTTAAGCATTATTTTTTTTATTTATCTCTACATAGATATGTCCATATCCTCTTTATATATGGTCATAAATATTTATTAGACTAAGAGATATGGCTTGTATTCCTATATATCACAAGTCCATTTCAAAAATGTTCCACATCTTGTAATCTACCACTGTCTTGATACAAAAATATAGTATACATGATATATATACTGCTTAACTGTTTTTACACTATCTATTATGCACCAAATTACTTTTTCCCTTTGATCAGCACTGGTATATGGATTATAATATTTGGAACATTCTGGTCTTGTTGTCCATTCATATTAGAATTTCAATGGGAGACTTTTTTTTTTATCTTGAGGGTTCTGTGGACAGTAAATTGATTGGGCCCCCCAAGTTTATCAATAAGTCATGTCACTGGACAGCTGTGCTTGTTGACTGTTTAGCATTGTCTTAGAGAAAACCCTTGCTATCAGAAAAATGATTATCGTGTCAGTGAAGAGGAAGTGGGGACTATCTGTATTAAAAATTGATTCCTTCAAGTACTTTGTTAATGAGGGTCTTACATATTAAATTTTCAACAGCTGATCAGTTTTTTCAGTTTTGTTCAGCGAGTTTTGTTTTAGCATTCTTGTCAGCTGTTTTATTTCTTTGGTTAACTTTCTCATTACCAGGCATCAGTGGAATGTGTATTCCATAAATTTGTGGAGAAGTAATGATCAGTTCAGTTGTCAGATAACTTGCTTTTAAAACTTCATAGAATACACTGGTCTACACCAAGCATTTAAGAATTTTTTCAGTTTTTTTAAAAAATATAATTGTCAAAAAAGAAGGTCTTTTTTGAAAGAGTATTTATTTCCAGTCACTGGACTCCAGCAAATCAAGACCAATTTTGTTAAATTATTGACTGTAATATTTCTTGTTTTTCGCTGAGTACAGGATGGCTTGAACCATTGCTCGCGAGGATTGGGGAAGGAAAGCACCATGTCGTCACGCCCGTCATAGAAACTATAAAGGATGACGATCTCACATTGAGAGGCACACCCGCTAAAAATATTTTTGTGGGCAAATTTAACTGGCAGCTGACATTTGATTGGATGCCTAGACCCACTAATTACGACCCTAACGATCGACTCTCTATCGTACAACCCGTTAGGTGGGTGGCTTTCTTCAACAAGTCAAATATTCACCTTCATTTGTAAGAGGGAATAGTGTATATAGATTTTTGTAGGCAATTTTCTCTACTCTTCAACAACATATGATTTAACAATTAATCACGAGTGTTTTTTGCTTACATCAATTATTCACAAAAAAATAAACACCGGTTGTTAGAGTAATCTGCAAAGTTTTCTTGTAGGCTTTTAACATGCAGCTATCAAGTGCTGTGCAGCTATAGTTAAATTTAACAATTATGTCACATATTTTTCTCAATATATCACACATTAATCAATCACATCAAACAATATTTTTTTTAATCATTCCTATACAATTTAAAGAAAATCTAACATTTCTTGTACAATTAAAAGGATGTCTAACAACTTGTAAACAGATTTGACCTTACCTCTCTCCTAGACTAGGCCTAATGAAGTAATCCGTCACATCAAACTTTACTTATTTAATCATTCATTAATATCTTTTTTACAATTTAAAGAAAATCTAACATTTCTTGTACAATTAAACGGACATCTAACAACTTGTATACAGATTTGACTGAACATCTAATGATTTCATTAACAAATAACTTGTTAAATACATATTCCAATTAATATATCCCTTTAGTTTTTTGGGTTTTATTGAGTACATTTGGAGGCGGGATCTGTGCACTCTCCTGAACAAGGTTATTTTTTCAAGAATTAACGAAACTTCAGATCACCATAGAAACTGCAGCTTGATTTTAATGGGGATAACATAACGTGGAAATGATCCTAACATAACACTGGGCAAATGTTTATGATTATTGATTTTGAGCATTAATTTACTTAGCGTCTAAACTTGTCAAATTTCATTACGGGAAGAATTACTCCCATAATTCTCTGCTGACATATCATCCACAATTCGAGAAATTTGCCCATAAACGTTGAATAGGAAAGTGTCCTGTTGAGTATTGGGGAACAAAATGTATTTTGGTTAGGAGACATTTATTGGATTAACACAGTGCTAATATCCTGTGCAATTTATGTTTCGCAAACTCCTCATTTGAATTAAACAAGCTAACTGAAAATTCATTTTCTTTGATATATCTTACAAAATTGCGATGATCTTTTCTTATGCTAAGTCTAGTAAGAAAGACTTCAGTCTGTAAACTTTTTGTAAACTTCTTCTTGTAAATATTACTTTACAATTGCTTTGTTAGTTTACACATTGTTAATAATGATAGTTTATACACATAATTAATATTCTGTAAATTTGCACAATTTTAAAGTAGACACATTTCTGTAAAAAGCCCTGTCACATCACATTTAATTCAGTTGCATTAGGTTTTCTGCAATAGCATGTTCTGCACTGTGATATTCTTTTAGACTTCTGCATGAAATGCTTATTCTAGTGTGTACTTGTGTTGGTAGTAGTATGCAGTGTCCTGCCTACTGTACATTTCTACTATGCCAGAGTGTATGCATCGCTATATACATGTACATTTAAACCTGAACTGTAACTCCTGAATCTGAGACTAACCTAGGGTCATAAAAAAAAAAACTAGAAAGAAGTCAAGGGCCGATTGGTACTGAAATTCAGTTGAGCTGTTAGTGAAATCAGATTTATAAATCTGGAGACATATTTCTACCTTGACATCTTTGTAGGTGTGACTTCATGTTGTTCAATACAGAAAATTCTACAAAATTGCATAGTGTCATATGCAATGATTTTTGGTGGTGAAATCATCAGAATTTTTTACTGTGGAATTCAACATACTGTCAATGCTATCAGTATCTTCTGAAGGAAATTCTAAAAATTTAATGATTTTATTTAATTCTTTGAAGAGACAGCCATTCCAGTGGGACTGACATGTAATATGGTGTGCTTTAATCAGAAATCTAATAAGTGTGGCATACAATGTACTCAGCATAGCTGAGAATTTTATGTTTCAAATTGATACCTTAACAGGGTGGCTGGAGCCCCTTCTTGACAGAATAGCAGATGATAAACGCCATGTTGTTTACCCACAAATGCCCAACATTAAAGATGACACCCTTGAGTTTAAGGCATTTTCTGCCAGAAATATTCAAGTAGGCAAATTTGACTGGCAACTGATATTCCGTTGGATGGATCTACCACAGTATATCAATAAAACCCGGAAATCCTTCATAAGCCCTACTTGGTGGGTTGGTTAGGAGTTATCCCCCTTATATTCCAATATAAGAGCTTTAAGATTGCTAGGAATAGTAATATCTTGCAGAGTGATTTCCCCTAGCTAAATTTAGCTCTCATCAGATATGACCAGCTAAATGAATCACTACATTTACTGTACAGAAGCTAAAAATTTGCTGAGCATGAATATATCATGCTGACACTACTAAAATCAAATGCAAGCTAGTGCACCTGCAAGTATATGATTTTTTTTTTCCAAAATTTAATTTAGATCTAGTTTCGGTCTTTCAGATGCTTTTAGCTGCAGACTAAGTCATAGCATTATATCTCTTTTCTAGATTAGCTACATGTAGCATGGGACCAGATGCTCCTACTACTGAAAATCTGTGTCTTACTGAACACTCTGTCACTATAATAAAAGGGGGAAAAAATTCCCTTTTTCCAGTTAATTGTTATCAATTCTAAAATAAATAATTCCAGCTTCTGTAATTATACTACATGCATTTTAAAATTGGGGAGGGGTATTAATCATATTGGGATGGTTCTTATTTTTTTTTGCTAGACAGCTATAGTGTTTCTTTCTTTCTTTGGAGTCCTGCAAATAATTAGAAATTGGTGTTGCTTGCAGCTTTAATATATGAATACAAGTACATGTATATATTTAGATTTAAATAATGGTGATTTTGCTTGTTTGATATTTCAGCGTTAAGAGGTTTAGAGGTTTTTACATGACTTTACATAGAAATAAAATATTTGAATTCTGTGTGTCTGATACTGAACATTGCTAAGTGCATGTGTTTTATTTTTGTTGGGGAGAGGGAAGGCATTAAATTTAATTCATATTTAGTGGTGAAAGAAAATTGTGACCACACAATGAACTTAGATAAGCATTATTTCATTTTCATTTCTTTTTTTTTTTTCTTTTTTATGGAGTAATTGGTTAATGTGTTGAAAAGTGAATAATGAATAATATTGTTATGAAGTAATTTATTCCTTGAACAGCATGTAAATGTATAAAGTGTCTTGTGAACATACATAATTTGTTAACTTCTCGTTGAGAAGATTACTTTTTAAATGCTGTGGGTTTTTTTTATAACCACAAAAAGTCTTTTTTTTTTTCATTTCAAATCTATCCTAGTGCCAATGAATTGTGTAAAACAATGGGTTCTTGTTAATAGAAATGCCCACACGAGATGCTAATTTTTATTGTTTTTAACTCAGACTTGGATCTCTACTGTTGGTGAATTTGGCAGGTTTCTAGGATGTAGATGTTTTTTTTTCTGTAATTATAGAGTTTTTGCTTGTCTGTGCTGTCTCTATAGACTATCTGTTGAATAACAGAAAATGGAGTTAGATTGAAGGAGGCTTCCCTAAATCAATGATACCAGTAGATAATTTTTTATATTGAGATGTTCTGATCTTATAGACTTGCTGAAAGATCTTTTTCTCTGTGGTGAAGAAATAGAAAATTCAATTTTGTATGGGTTTACTAGTATTTGTTGTGGCAGTTTTTAGTATTTGATGTATGGTCAAAATGTTACAATGTACTACAGAGTCAGAATTTCCTTTTTTTTTTTTAGCTCACCTGAGCTGAAAGCTCAAGTGAGCTTTTCTGATCACATTTTGTCCGTAGTCTGTCTGTCCGTCCGTCCGTCTGTAAACTTTTCACATTTTCGACTTCTTCTCCAGAACCACAGGGCAAATTTCAACCAAACTTGCCACAAAGCATCCTTGGTTGAAGGGGTTCAAGTTTGTTCAAGTGAAGGGCCATGCCCTCTTCCAAGGGGAGATAATTAAGAAGAAGTGAAAATTTGGTGTCTTCTTTTAAAAATCTTCTTCTCAAGAACCATTGGGCCAGAAAAGTTGAAACTTATGGGAAACTTTCAGTACATAGTGTAGATTCAAGTTTGTCCAAATCATGACCCCCGGGGGTAGGGTGGGGCCACAATGAGGGATCAAAGTTTTACATAGGAATACATAGGAAAATTCTTTAAAAATCTTCTTCTCAAGAACAACAAAGCCACAAGTAGTCATATTGATATGAAATCATCCTCAGGTAGTGTAGATTCAAGTTTGTTCAAATCATGACCCCAGGGGGTAGGGTGGGGCCACAATGAAGGATCAAAGTTTTACATAGGAATACAAAGGAAAATTCTTTAAAAATCTTCTTCTCAAGAACAACAAAGCCACAAGTAGTCATATTGATATGAAATCATCCTCAGATAGTGTAGATTCAAGTTTGTTCAAATCATGACCCTTGGGGGTAGGGTGGGGCCACAATGAAGAATCAAAGTTTTACATAGGAATACGTAGGAAAATTCTTTAAAAATCTTCTTCTCAAGAACAACAAAGCCACAATTAGTCATATTGATATGGAATCATCCTCAGGTAATGTAGATTCAAGTTTGTTCAAATCATGAACCCAGGGGGTAGGGTGGGGCCACAGTGGGGGATCAAAGTTTAACATAGGAATATATAGGAAAATTCTTTAAAAATCTTCTTCTCAAGAACAACAAAGCCACAAATAGTCATATTGATATGGAATCATCCTCAGGTAATGTAGATTCAAGTTTGTTCAAATCATGACCCCAGGGGGTAGGGTGGGGCCACAGTGGGGGATCAAAGTTTAACATAGGAATATATAGGAAAATTCTTCAGAAATCTTCTTCTCAAGAACAACAAAGCCACAATTAGTCATATTGATATGGAATCATCCTTAGGTAGTGTAGATTCAAGTTTGTCGAAATCAAGACCCCCTGGGGTAGGGTGGGTCCACAATGGGGGATCAAAGTTTTACATAGGAATATATAGAAAAAATCTTTTAAAATCTTTCAAGAACAGGAAAGCCATGATTAGTCATTTTGATATTAAAGCATCCCCAAGTATTGTAGATTCAAGTTTGTTCAAGGCATCCTGCAGTAGTAGGGTGGGGACATTATCGGGGAAAAGAATTTATATAAGAAATATCTTTAAAAATCTTCTTCTCAAGAACAACAAAGCCATAATTAGTCATATTGATATGGAAGCATCCTTAGGTAGTGTAGATTCAAGTTTGTTCAAATCATGAACCCTCCCCCCCCCCCTACCCCCCAGGGTAGGATGGCAGACATCTTTAAAATTCCGTTTCAAGAACAGAAAAACCATGATTAGTTATATGAATATAGAAGCATCCATCAGAAAGTTTAGATTCAATTTCATTCAAAACATGGCAATTGGGGTTAGGTTATGCCTAGAACAGTTGATCAAAGCTTTACATATGAATATATAGAAGAAGAAATCTGCTGACAAAGAACAGCAGGGCCATATTGACTCAGGTGAGCGTTGTGGCCCATGGGCCTCTTGTTTTTTTTTTTTTGTTTTTTTTTTGTTTTTTTTTTGCTCAAATTTTTAAAAAAAGGTGAATTCATGTTGTTTATTTTAGCAATTAGAATTTAATACCCAATTAGAAAATCAATTAGAAACTGAAAGGCGTTGAGATATAAAACATTTAATTTGTTCATTAAATTTGTAAGGCCTTGAATCGATCATCTTTGAATGCATGAATGGAGTTAATAAGATAGAAGATGTTGATCCTCTCTACAGTGTATGTTTATACATTTAAGAGAATAAAGTCATTGTTATTGATCCTGGAGAGGATGGATCTTGAACTTTTATGTTTATCAATAATAAAATTTTGCTTGTAAAACAGTAAGAGAATGTTGGAGGGTATGGCCTTTTGTTTGACTCCATGAAAGTTTTATCATAAATGGGTGCCATTTTTGGATAAATTGACCTAAACTGGGTGGTTCTTATTGGTTTGCTGGATATCTCTTCAAGGATGACATATCATTGGTTTTATAATGTATAGTATATATATAATGTATATATCAACTTATCAGGGTGTCATGTAAAATCTTTAATTCACCTACTTAATGATACAACACACTTTTACTCCTATATACAAAAGCATTTTCGGGAGGGGATTAACATCAGTATATCTGACTGCTTGAAGTACTGTCTCTCTCTATATACTGGTATTTGGTCAGCCCTTACATGAAATTCATGAAATAAAGAGAGTTTTGTTCATTCCAAGACCTGTTAAGGATGACATTCTTGCTTCATTTAAAGGTTGCCAAAGACAGAAGACTGTGATATGACCCCCATCCCAAGGTCAAGGTCATTGCCTGTCACCATTGTATAGTTAAACTCTTGTCTGGCTTATAATTGTTAACAGAATACAAATTCAAATTGCTCACATTTTTCACTAAAATTACTTGTGAGCAGAAGATGTGTCATGAATTATGTCAACTTGTTATATTCAGTGATATTTCTTCAATGTTACTAAAAATGTATTCTTCATAAAACACTATCTTAATTCAAACAATGTATTGAAATCTGCCCTGCAATGAGAATGCCCACTGTGGGCCCAGATATGTTCTCCATGGGCCCTGTTTCAATTTTGTCCACCATGGACTGCTATGAGTTTGCTCACTATATGACCTAGCTGTTATTATAGCTTTTTCATTGTGAAATAATTGTCGAAACAGTTGTGATTTTCAACTCAGGAATACAACAAGTGATGCAAAGTTCTGTCAGATCTGCATGCTTCATACGGATGCTTTTCATGTTCTGCTATGTAATCTTCTAGCTTAAATTAGTCTCACCCTGAACTGTAGAATTGCATGCATAACTCTAATAGTATAACCTAGCTCTAGTTCTGTCCTCACTTTCTAGCTTGCTAGAGATGCTGAGATTTTACATATAGACCAATTGATTAATGAAATTTAATGCAAAGATTTTATATGTCTTTAAGTTATTTTCAAGTATGAACTAAATTTTAAAAAATTCTTATTTCTGGTAAATTCATTGGTTTCATTTGAAAACTAATCAGAATTTAAGTAATTACATTTTAACATTCATTGTTCAAAATTTAATTTTGATCTTGAGTTTTATGAACACAATGCAGTGCTTCAAGTATTGCCTATTTTGTTGTGATATTATCTGGTTGTATCGTTTTTCACCTTTGACCTCCTACTTTTAAAGGTCACCTACAATGGCAGGAGGACTTTTTTCCATCAGTAGAGAGTATTTCACAGAGATTGGAACCTATGATCCTGGAATGGATATCTGGGGAGGTGAAAATCTGGAACTCTCATTTAGGGTAAGCCAAATAATCCTGGTCATGGCACCAAAACTCACTTAGAGATATATTTGCGTGATAAATATATATGGAGAGAAGAACACAGAGTTATTTGTATAAAATTTTATTTTGTATGAGTAATTTTTAAAAGCAATTATCAGAGACATTATTAGTAATCACTTGAAATCTAGACAAATTTGATTAAAATACTAGAGGTTTATAGAAAAATATAGATTATTATCTTTTGTTTCTATACATAGGTTTGGATGTGTGGAGGAACATTAGAGATCATCCCATGTTCCCATGTTGGTCACATCTTCAGAAAGAGAAGTCCCTACAAATGGAGGACCGGCGTGAATGTCGTCAAGAAAAACTCAATCCGATTGGCTGAAGTGTGGATGGATGATTACAAGAATTACTACTATGAGAGATTTAATTATGATCTGGTATGACATTGTCACAAAAAGTTATTTGTTTTAATTCAATTAAATCTATTAAGGTTTTTTTTTGGTAATTTTCAGTCAATTTTAAAAAACAAAAAAAAAAATTTCAACTTTATACGCAATGTTGGTAGAGTTCAAAAATAAAGTTTTCACAAAGGTCTTAATTGGCATTTTAGCATATTAGGATAAAAAAATTCATTGTTTATTTTGCCTTTCACAGGGAGATTATGGGGATGTCTCAGAAAGGAAAAAACTTCGTGAGCACTTACAATGCAAAAGCTTTGATTGGTTTGTTAAAAATATATATCCTGACCTATTTGTACCAGGAGAAGCCTTAGCATCTGGAGAGGTAAATGAACATTTATGTGTTTCCAGAAATAATATTTGAAAATGCAGTAAGAGTGAAAGAGATGATTTGTTTCGTTGGTGTAAAATTGAGGCAACAATATGATGTAAAATTGTATTCTTTATAGAGATTGCATGGTTTAATGCAGAATGAATAATAATTTTGCAGGTACGCAGCAAGGCCAAACCAATGTGTATAGACAGTGCCGTGGATAACCACAATTACCACAAGCCTGTCAATATGTGGCCATGTCATAACCAAGGAGGAAACCAGGTAAATATCGACAGTGAATCAGTTTTTATTGTAAATTTGTATATAAAGCCACATAAAAGAAATGCTAATTTGATTCGTGTTTTATTCAGTATATATTATATTCAATGCATTGAATGGGATTGGAACACTGGCTCATTGCCAAGTTTAAATTTGATTTACAAAAGTAAAACTCGTATCAGTAGATTATAAAAAGTTAAAAAATAAAGTGCTCAACAGTTCTTAAAAATGAAGTGCTAAACAGTTCCGCTATTAATTGTAGTACTGGATGCTGAGTAAGAATGGTGAGATCCGTCGAGATGATGGATGTCTGGATTACTCTGGAGGAGAGAATGTCATTGTGTATCCATGCCACAGCCAAAAAGGCAACCAGGAGTGGCAATATAGAGAGGTCAGACATTTATCAAGATTCCTTATTTTGAGAATCTCAAATGATAATAAAAGATAACTTTTTGACTGACATTGTTTCGTGAATCTGTTCACTGTATATGTGTCCTGTTTATCAGTAAATACTATGTTGACTTTGTTCATGTTGAGACTGGTTTAAAACATTTTCAGCTTTGTCGTACTGCTTCAAACAATGTCTTATTTAAAATCTTGTTTAGTTATGAGTGAACTTTTTTGCATAACATTGTCTGACAATTCAGGGAGAGGACTTAAATAGGCATTTTTTGCCTGCTGTCCAATTCCTTTCCATTTGGAATTGGAAATAAATACAGTGTATTGTTTCAATTAAGTTGAAAAAAATATTAAGTTGTTGTATGAATAAGCATAGTAGAAGTTAGAATTAATTTACCCATAATTCCACATTACAGGATAATTCTATATACCATGCCAACACCCAGAAGTGTATGGAGGTCAGCGTAGATGGTCAGAAACTGACAATGAAGACGTGTACCGGAATTGATCGGCAGATCTGGCTGTGGAAAAGAAAGTCCCCTAGTGGAATAGTCAGAAACTAGGGGCAGACAACTTTGGTGTCTGCAGGGCACACAACTACCGATTGGAGAGTTATTATTAGTTACCCACCTTACTAAAGGAAGAGAACTGTCAAATATAATGACAAGGGGGAGTTAACTTTGCATCATACTGCTTAAATTCATGTGTGATAAACTAAATGTTAAAAAAAGTATTTTTCTATGCAATGCAGACATTATTTTTTTATGTAGAGGAGACAATGTCGCTTTGTTAGATCTGTGATTTTTTTCTTTTATTGAATGGAGAACACTGAAATATGATGACATTGCAGATGTTATTGCATTGTGGGTAACAATATGTTGTAAGCCATGTCATTTTAAATGACTGTATGGTTGTAATTTGTGTTCCAAGATAAAAAAAAAAATGCTAAAAAGAATGTTTATTTACAAAGGTGTAAAACAGGTATTGTAATCGCATTTATACAAGATAAGCCAGGCTTAATTATATATCATAATAATGTACTTAAAGTTTATATCTGAGTCCTCTACTCTGTTTTTTTTTTATAATAAAATCATGGCAAATATGAATTCACACAGAATGTTACATTTCTAGATAAAATCATTTTTTACAATATTGAATATTATATGTGACTAAAAGTTGATAATGCATGTTTGTTGTCACAAATATGTGGTACAAGATTTGTCTTTTGACATTTAGTCAAGTTCTTTGACAGGTTCTTCCTAGGTCATTTTGTAGTTTTCCAAATTTTGAGAATTGTTTGGTTTAGTCTTAATTGCAAAATTAAACTGGTGAATGTTCCTATTTCCAGTTTTATATTCAGTTAATTAATTGGAACTGTTATAATTTAAATTAAGACTCAGTCATTTAAAAATGATGCTTTTAAATGTTACTTATAAATGAGGCACATGTAATAATATTTAACTACAAGTTATGTTTCAAATACAAAATTCAGCTTTATTGTAATGAAAGTCAATGGAAAGACATTGGTGCTAAATTTTAAATGTTGTTAACTTTTGCAATTTGCCATGTACATGTATATGTATTTCAAAACATTCCTGTAGATGTATTGTTGCTCAGATTTTTGCATACACAGTAAGCTTCAGATATTTAGCATGTTTTCTTTATAGGATGATATGATGTCATTTTTTACATTGTTTTCATCAAAGCCCATGATTGCAAAACCAATACTATCTGGGTTAGTGTACAGAAATATTTGCCAAATGATTTTGACCATTGTTCTGTAGATGTGAAAATTTTCATATGTTATTCATTGGCCAAATCGACGTAGTAGGCTTACAGTGTTTTTCTCACTCCAGAATTCTTGCAGGTTTCAGTATATTGATATGATTTATAATAATAGATGGTTTACATACAAAGCAAAATGTTCCACCTAACTTGGTATGTAGTTACCGTAAGTAAGCCCCATTTGTAAATTTTCACGTTTACGGTATCTGTTTATCCTTTATTGTGAGACTTTGTTTTACATTCACCAAATATCTGTGTATTTCAGTATTTTCATTTTATCCTATGCATACCGGTAATTTCAAGGGACACAACTTATGTTTTACACAACTTATGTTTGATATATTATAAAAGTTTTTTTTTTCAATCCTACAAATTTAAATGTCAGGAGAAATTTCTTTTTGGACACATTCATTTTACAGATTTCTTTTTTTAATCACACATATTATGGTCCTCAAGATAATGTTGAAGTTTCATATAAATAATTAAACTTCACCAATTCTGATCCTTCATATAAAAAAATCATAACAGATTGGTCATCAATTCTTTTCTTCAACTCAAACTGACCAGTGCAGTATTATGAGTTATTACAATTCTATACTCTAACATACAAAAATGTCTCCCTCCTATTAAAAAGCATTCCATGTCAAACTTTTTACTTAAGTTCTGTGTTCTATACTTGTTGGTCTTTGTGCTTTGATGTATCATGCTGTTATTTTATGAACATTTTATAAGTATAATTTGTTGCATATAAATATATATATATGTATGTATATTTGAATATTTTCTCTTTAATCAGTGACAATGAAATCCATTATGTTGAATTATTATGAGACACATTGTTCTCAAGTGGGGTGAATGTCTAAAATGTTTCTATACTAGTTATAATCATGTCATATTTTTCATTAGACAGTTCTTAATCCTTATGCCTGTAGAGCATTGTGATTAGTAAAGAATGAGGTCAAATTTCCTCTTTGTATGGCCTACCTGCTCTCTGGGTGAGCAGTCGGTGTCACAGTCAATTTTAGTCTTGAAAGTTTCATATTTAATAAGTCTGTTAAGCCATTGTTTTTTTCAATATCAACTTCTACTGGATTTTCTTTACATTGTTCTTATATTGGTTTATTCTACAATATAAACTATAATCTATAATCAACTTTATAACAACACTGAGTATTTTTCTTACTTACACTTTGTATTAATGGTTTTAAAAGTTTTTTGGGGTCATATTTAACTATGACTTTAGTGGGGCAGTATTTTGAATCTTCATATAACTTTTTATTCAATTATGCATGAAGATGGCATACAATTTTTTTTCTTCAAACTTTTATATATATTTGAGGCTTTTTTTTGCATAATTATACTGGACAATTAACTGCTGTAATTGGTTTAGTTATAATTAAAAGGTTTGCTTTATTTTGTTTAAATGTACCACTTTACATTTTGTAGAAAAAGTATTAATTTATCAATCTAACTCTGACAAGTGGAATATTACATTGTTCCTCTAATACAGAATTATAGCCACTGTGCAGTGTAAATTCCAATACTTTAAGGCTGTGAAGAGTTTCATTCATTTCAGATTCTGTTTCACATTTGGTATAAAATAAAATGGTGGTGTATGAATAGAAGTGAGGGCTGGTCACCAGCTAAGTGTGCCTTAATAAACAAACAAAACTTAACAACTTTTGTGTTTTTTGTCATATACATGTATATGTGTAAGAATTGAGAAATTGTTCATGCATAAAGATATGTCACTAACTTTGAATACAATGGAACTTTGAGAGGGAAAGGATATGCTGAAGAAGAGCAGGGCCAAGGTGATTCATGTGGGGAGAGATATGGTCAACAGGCCTTCTGTTAAATTGTATATATATGACTGTATATCCCTTTGATGAGGTCGATCCATAGATATATCGACTTAACAGAAAAGCATATCAACTGTGCACTAATTGTGAAGTCGATATGCTTTCCTGTGAAGTTGATATACCTATGGATTGACTGAATCAAAGGGCTACATTTGTTATATTATTTTCTATGGAACAGAAAAGAAACAAACAAATTCATTATTAGATTTTGCAAGTTTTACAAACCTCTCACTAGTAAACACATCTTAGACTTTGGGTTTTCTTTAAGTTATTTTTATTAACTAAGTCATTATTGTAAAATATAACTTTGCATGTGACATCAAGAAAACCAATCGGATTTATTGAAAATGAAACAAACTTTGTATTTTAAATTTTGTCCATATTATTGGTTCCACTGTGTGTGTGTGTGTGTGTGTGTGAATATATATATATATATATATATATATATATATATATATATATATATATATATATATATATATATATATATATATATATATATATATACACACAGTGGAACATTGTTGGTCAGGACACCAATGATATGGACAAAATTTATAATACACCAATGATATGGACAAAACTTATAATACAAAGTGTGTTACATTAATCCAGACACTTCATTAATCTGTACAATTTTCTAAGGAACACAAATGTCAGGATTAGAGTGGAACAACTGAAAACCCAAAATTTAGATCCCATAATCTGGCCAAACCACGTGGGTCATGATTTTAAGAACTTGAATCTTGATTTTTGATTCTTTGAGGATGTATGACCATTGTTATGACTAATCATGGCCATCCTGAAGATTTTTTGTCTCCCAAGACGAAGGTACGGTTTTGGCTTTATTGTGCCCTAAAAATTTATTGTTTTCAAAAACTTTTGAAACTGGCTTAAATATTAGTAGAGTATATGACTGTGATAAATCAGGAAAGCATATGGAATGAAGGAGTACCATTCTGGAAATATGACGTCTTAATTTGATGCATTTCTCTATTTTAAACATAAAAGCCTCAAAATGACCCATTTCATGGATTATTTTTTTTATTAAGAAAATAGTGCCCACAGCCGTCGCCCACTTTAATTTTCGGATATGTTGTGTAAAATTCTTTGAAAAATCGCATATCTCAAAATCTTTGTGGGCAATGTCTGTGGACAATATTATCTAAAAGAATATTCCATTGAAAATTGGTGTCTTCTGCAAATTTTATAGAAAATACGAAAAAATGCACATGTTTATGACGTCACAAATAGCATTTAAAAGGTCGTGTGAGAAAAATGATTTGTATGATCTTTCTGCATGGAATTTCAATAATTCAGAAAGCATGAGTTTTAATTTTTTACATCACTTTCAGTGAAAGTGGGGTATATTTATTTCAGCCAGTCTGTTCATCCTTCCCTGTGTCTGTCATTCTGTCTATGTGTAACACTTTCATTTCCAGACAATATCTCAAAAGCCCTGTTACAACGCAAAATGTAATAACAATGCAAAATGTAATAAACTGAGATTATTTCATTTTGCGTTATTACATTTTGCGTCGAGATCAAGCAAAATGTTATAATCCAAAAATCATATTATTACATTTTGCGTCATTACCTTTTTGCGTTGATCTCGACGCAAAATGTAATAACGCAAAATGTTTTAATCCTAAAAAGTATGTTTTTACATTTTCTGTTATTACATTCTGCATTGATATCGACGCAAAATGTAATAATCCAAAATGCAATAATCCCAGTTTATTACATTTTGCGTTGTTTTTATATTTCGCGTTGTAACAAAGCCTTTTGAGCTTTTGCAATGAAATTTTATTTATCTGAATTCTTTATGAATTAAAGAAGACCCCTATTGATTTTGAGGTCAAAAGGTCAATGTCAGAAAATCATTACATTCTGTTTGTATTTAACACTTTCATTTCCGGACAATATCTGAAAGAGCCTTTGAGCTTTTGTAATTAATTTTTTTATCACAACTTCTCATGGGTGAAAGAAGATCCCTAATGAATTTGAGGTGCAAAGGTCAAGGTCAGAAATTCATACATTGCAAATAACAGTTTCCAGGTGATACTTAATTTTCTTTGATCTTTTCTTGATGGAATTAATATCACAAGTCCCTTTGGCCGAAAGGATCCCTTTGGATTAGTTCCAAAGGTTAGGGTCAGAAATTCATACATTCTGTCTCTGTGTATCACTTTCAATTCCAGTCAATATCTTGAAAAAGCCTTTGCACTTTTGTAATGAAAATTTATATCACAATGTCAAGGTAATGAATTCATACACTGCAAATAACAATTTCAAGATGATAACTTGAGTTTTCTTTCAGCTTTTCTCGATGAAATTTAGCATCACAATTCCCTATGACCTTAAAAAGACCCCTTTTGAGGTCAAAAGATCAAGGTCAGAAATTCAAATATTGCATAAAATGGTTTCCTGTTGATAACTTGAAAGTTCTTTTTGAGCCTTTTCAATGAAGTTATATATAATAACTCCTATTGACTTAAAAAAACCCCTTTTGATTTTAGGTCAAAAGGTCAAAATCAGAAATTCATACAATGTAAATCAAAGTACTGAAGGTACTGATGGGAGTTGATTTTAAGAACGATATTTCAAATAAAATTTTATGTTTTTAATCTTGTTTACAACTTTTAAATTATGTACAACATTGCTTCTTAATTTGTTATGCGAGTATCAAAAGACTAAAAAAATGTCACGATTCTACGGAGTCAAAAAGGTAGGGCTTGTTTTGATTTGACCATAACTTTTGAATGATATGCAAAAACGTGTAAGACTTCTTCATTGCTCAAAATTTTTCAGTAATTTAACGTATTTTCCTTACCAAAAATTTGTTTAAAAGTGCCAGAGCGACTTTTTTTTCGTCAGAATGTGATTCAAGTTGTTGATTCCGCTCCTATATATATATATATATATATATATATATATATATATATATATATATATATATATATATATATATATATATATATATATATATATATATATATATATATATATAATCTTTGAATAAATGATTTTTAAGTGAATTTACATATAGAGAAGTGGTGTACGTTTTGCTAATTTACATAGGCGCCATATTGTTTTCAATATGGCAAATTTTTGTTCAATGCATTATAAAAGAAAAAAAAGCATAGATTAAAAAATATCAATTCGGAATAAATTTCCTCATTTGATTCTATCTTTTATTTTGTCCTGTATCGGAATGCAATCTTTCGTTTACAAAATGACGAAAAGTTGAAAGTTTCTTTCGAGTTTGAAAACTAAAGCGAAGCTGCATTACAATGATATTCATGTAGGAAAAATGTGATGAAAGAGCTTACAAGGTCTTTATCAAGCAAATTTATAAATATTTGTCATTTTCCGATTTCATCCTCATCTTGCGTGAAGTTATCAAACTTGCAATTTCAGTTTCTAAGATACATGTAATCAGATGTTGTTGTTTTTTTTTAACTGAAGATCTCGTTTTAGACAGAATCAGAAAAACTGAACAACACTCCCAGTGGGGAAATTGCAGGTTTTTTTGTTATTTTTTTTTTTTACCTGAGAAAATATTGAACTTCATTATTGTCATACGATAAGGGAGTAATAATTAAATTAATCAAATAATTACTTATGTTTCATTATAAAAAGATTGATAATTTATTTTTATTTATTTATTTATTTTTTGAAAAATATCACAAAAATAATGAATATTTATTGCCAACGGTCACATTGTCATTAATTCATGAATAAGGTGTACAACATTTAACTCTGACCAAAGTTAAATCACGATAAATACCATCTATATTGGTGATGAGAAAATTAATGGAGCAACATGTATACCAGAAATATTCTTCTCAAATTTATGCCCTCTTTCCAGATTTGTATTGTTTTATAGATTTTTTTAAAGATCAATCACTGCCTGTTATCTTCACCTTTTTCATAGTGACTTGGATTCACAATATACATCTTCACTCTTGTAAGGGGGAAAAGATTTACCAGATTTTCAATTCTATACCAATAGCTTATCTTAATTTGATCTTACAATGTCTAAGTGTATAGGGGAAATCTACCAAATTCAGATAGTACAGCAAAACTAGTTGCATATTTATGCACACCAAGTATGAATTTGCAAAATTTCAGTTTATCACAGAATGATTTGGATAACATCCTGTTTATTGCACCGCCAGGGATGCTATTTTTTTTTTTTTTTTTTTTTTTTTTTTTAGTAAACGGATTAAAATTAACCCAAATTTCATATGCATACAATGATTAAAATAGGGTTAATTGAATGATCAAAAAAGTGAACAGTGGTTTTAATTACTGAATTTATTGAAACTATTAATTTTTTCTTCCTTTTTTAAAAATTAATTAATTTATTTATTTTTCTGATCGATAAGTTAATATACTTTGAGCAATAGATAAGAGCATGAGAAATGATACATTTAGGTATTTGTATTTAGATACACTATATGACATAACAGTGTATTTACATATAAATAAATTTCGTTTGTTTATAAATTAAACCTTATTGCGTGGCATAATTCATTTTTAAATGTATCATTTTTATTTTTTATTTTTTTTCTACTTTTCGTTGGAATCTAACTAAGATTGCAGCGAGGTGAAATATTTCATTACAGGTATATAAAACCACAAAGCAACATATCTGGTCTTTGTTCACAAATGTATACGAATCACACAGTTTTGTTTTAGAAGGAAATGGGTATATTTCAACACCCCACTCCACTCCAAAAATACTCAATGTGCCCCAAATTAGCAAAATTCTGGATCCACTCCGAAAAATTCCGTTCTATCAACAGTGAACTAATTGTTGAGACAACTAGAGCAGAGCTCGTTGCAAAGCAACGAGTAGGTCTTCCGTTGGAGCTGCGAACAGGAAGAAGTGACTTTGAGTCAAGGTCATGCCACATTCTAAGGTTATAAGCAATCTTGTAAGGGGTATCAACTTGCAATGTCTCACCAGTAGAAAGACAGTTAAGGAATGTTGTTTCTCCGTTGATGACCTTGAACTCGTTCAAATGACCTTGCATCAAACCATGACACACTCTGGTTATAAGCAAACCCCATCTATGTGTTACCAACTCAACAAGTTAACACATGTTCTTTCAGACCATTCATCCAGTCAAAACATTCTTTCCTTAGTGACCCTAAATTTAATCTACATGGCCGTAGGAACCGAGGGAGGGGGGGGGGGCGTGCCCCCAATAATTTTGCCGATATATAGATTACTATAGTAGACATAGATACTATAGCTTGTGCCACCTCAATAGAAACGTCTGATAACCTTTTTTTTTCGCTTGTCAAGGAATTTTTGGTAGTTGGTGACCTTTTTTTTTTGCTTGTCAGGAAATTTATGGTAGCAGTGCCCCTTCATCTGTCAACTGAAAATGTATGGCTGTGCCCCCCCCCCCCCAAAAAAAAACCCTGAATTTGCTTCCTATGGGCCTGATCAAGGCAATGATACACTCTGTATGATATCAGCGATACCCTTTTGTGTGTTTCGCAATTGACAAGTTCACAGTTTGCATTTATTGCATGATAGTGAGGGAGACATGAAGATTTCTTCGCCCATAAAAAATCATACTCCCCGAAGGCAACGCCCTAGAGAAATAAGATTTTTCATTTGCGAAGAAATCTTTATGTCTCCCTCACTATTATGCAATAAATTGTTTATAATACCGAATTAACCAAAATGCAGGAACTACAAAGGAGATCCAATGAATAAAGCAAACATGCATTTGATGAGAACGATATGAAAGAGATGTAAGTTACGGGTACACCAATAGCCTCGTTTCATTAAAAAAAATTCCTACGGGACAAGTTTGTGTGATCACACCAGTAACATTCAAACACCATTACATTTTTACACATTTAAATCGACACAATCAATCAACGATAATATGCTGACGGTGCGACCGTTGGGTGAGTGCATTGTTCACTTAATTTTAAGATCCGCCTCTTCAAACAGCACGAGACATTTGGAACGTCTAGACTGTGACGTCTCATGACGTATGTTAGCTGTATTTCCATAAACGAATTTTGAAAAGTGCAAACATTTTAACAAAGAACGTTTAATCTACTATCTGTATGCAATTCCATTAATTAAGGTGATTTTTTGGGGTGAATTTTTAGTTGTTGTTACCGCGCGAACGAAGTTAGCAGCGTCGCTATAAACAATCTAACTCCTCACTCGTTTAATTGTGACGTCACAATCGTGAAACACGACGTTTTGTTGCAGGGCAAACATGATGGACACGTGACTTTCTCGGCCAATCAAATTCTATTTTACTAGTGATTTTCCACTTGTAAGCTAGTTTTCACAGAGGTATAATAAACGTTTTTTTAGACCATACATCGAAATAAATTATCATAATTTCTATAGTCGTAATTTATTAGGTTCAACTCACTGCTTTAAAGGATCATTGTAAATGTTTTATGCCCAATTTGGATACTGAACAAAGTGTGATTTTTGAAACACTGATGCCCCTATATGGCATCTTATGGCAAAAGTTAAAAGTTTCTCAAATGCAAGTCAAACTCCATGGTCAAGATCAAAAGATAAAAAAAAATGTTATTACCCAAATAAATGTCTTGAACAAAGAATATACTGTGAAATATATACTAGTATGAAAGCCACAGCAGCAACAGTTTAAAAGTTATTGCCAAGGTTAATTTCTTTAAAAGGTCAAACTCCAAGGTCAAGGGAACATAACTGTTTGTACTTGAGGGAAGGTCTTAATTGTTACAAGGAATACACATGTGGTATTAAAAAAGCCTTAGCACCAACTGTTCAAAAGTTAAAACCAAGGTTAAAGTTTTTCAAAAGTAGGACATAATCAAAGGTCAAGGTAAAATGGTCAAAATTAAAGGTATACAATGACAGGCCTTGTCACAAGAAAATTACCTATGTAATATAAAAGCCCTAGTAATAGTCATTCTAAAGTTATTGTCAAGGCTAAAGTTGTTTAAAAGTTGGTCAAACTCCAAGGTCAAGGTCAAATGGTCAAACATATTTATACCCAAGGAGGAGACTTATCACAAGGGATACAGATGTGAAGTATAAAAGCCATAGCACCAACTGTTCAAAAGTTTTGGCCAAGGTTATAGTTTGGTAAAATTTTGCGAAAGAGGATCAAACTCCAAGTTCAAGGTCAAGAGGTCAAATATGTTGGTACCTGAAGGAAGTCCTTGTTACTAGGAATACACATAAGAAATATGAAAGCAGTAGTTCCAACCAATCAAATTTTATAGGCATAGTTAAAGTTTTTGCGGACAAAGAGGCTAACACAGTCTAACAGACAAATAGACAGATGGACAGGACAAAAACTGTATGCCCCCCGGATCTTCGATTACAGTAGCATAATAAAATGTCGGCGTCTTTGGGTTTTCGCATTGGCCTTAAATCTGAAAATCCAAAGGATTACAAGGTGCATTACGATACGCTTTCACATCATGTTCTATAACCCAGAGCATATTGTCTGCAAAGATAAATATTTAATTCAGTATTTAATTAGCTATGCATAATTATCTATGTTGCTTTAAAAAGGAAATATAAAAAAAAAATATTTGTTTTATATTTTTCGATGTAGAGATATACAGAAAATGTTTTCCAATTTTAAGTCCTATCGCAATACACATTTAAAAAAAAAAGTGTGTGTTGGAGGGGGGGGTCATTACATTTTTGCTGGGATTCGCCTATGTATGATCGTAGAGAAACAAAGAGTGGGGAGGGTGCAAGCAGCAACTAAATCAAAATTTACATATTAAAACTACAACAAAAGACTATTTTCAGAAGGTCTGCCCCCCCCCCCCCCCCATACAATCCGTACAACGGACCTGTGAGAAAAATACTGATCCTACATTCAGAGTCCCAGGGCACCAGGAAAGAGTGGCAAAAAGAAAATATCGGTTTATTTCAGTCTATAAGTCGAATCAAAATATCTTTTCCTCAAGAGTCTTCTTTCTTTGAGTTCTTCCCAGTGATCGTGTGATTTATTTCATTTAATTTACATTCTGTACTGGACTTGGAAAATGAGGACATCTTTAGGATCCTGAGCTGGCCTTGAAGCCCGCAGAACAGATTTTCTGCTTTATGATAAATTCAAGTGATATGTAATACGGTATAAATTTTGTGTTGATTTTATTAATGTTAATTTCATCAAGAAATATGAAAAATTAATGTTTTAACTATACATAGTGAGGCATTTTTTGTGTGGAGCAATTATTTTGGGGTTTTCACGATTTTTTCATATGGTACACATGATGAGTAAGTGCAATAAATATAATTTGTGGAAAAAATGTCCAACAAGCTCCGGGGTTGAATATCGGGGGGGGGGGGGGGTCTGTCCACAAGTACCTGTTGTCAAGCCCGTAGAAAACAATTTCAGTTTTTTTGGGAAGGGGGGGGGGCAAATAGAAATTTCCACAGGTACTTGTACTCGATTTTTTCCTATGGTACACATGATGAATAAGTGTAATAAATATAATTTGTGGAAAAAAATGTCCAACAAACATTGGGGTTGAATTTGGGGGGGGGGGGGGGGATCCTGTCCACAAGTACCTGTGGAAATTTCTTGATACATAAACAGAATTTAAAAGCATGTATTAGACATCTTTTGAAGGGGAGAGGGCACGGCCGTAATTAAAAGTTATATAGAGACAAAGAAAGAATGAACTGTCATTAAATTTTGGTTAAGAACTATTACCTTCACTTTCACATTTTCAATTACAGATTCTTGTTTTTAAAAAGCTATACATGTACATTTATATGCATCTTTGAGATGCATAAATTATGTTATAAATCATTTTATCTTAAAGGAAAAGTAAAAATCTCAATCAAACTTGTTCCGCATATTATGCTCTCTGATTCATTACTCAACAGATGCTTCATATACATGTAAGAAGGGAAGACCGCAGACTGCAGGTGTGATAAATTCACAGCATGCAGCTCCAGCCTTAATTCCAACTTTGTTCCAAAATATTATTATTCAACGCGAAAAATTAGAATTAGCCGATAGAATATTTTGAATCACTTCGGAAATGCTGCCGTAACACCAGACTGAGTTCACAATATCGAGTGATTTTGATTGACAGGTGTAGCACCGTTGTGCATGGATTTCGTGTAACTATACATATACTGCAGATTGTGGTTGAAAATAATAAACAAACAGATCTAAAGAAAAGATATTGTATACTGTACATATATTTGTTAAGAACCAGTTCATTCATGAAACGAATTTAGTCGTATTATGTGGGCCCATGTTAGATTTGACAGGTTGATTTACTAGTAGAAATTCAATGGACCACAGTCATTTAGGGTATTCCGAATCACCCCGCACATCGCGACTCTCGGTAATTTACCTTACCGCTGTACCTCGCACGACACATGCACAGACAGTCATTATTAGTAAGGTCTATACTTATTGCATACAACAAATAAAGAGGTAAACATAATGCGTTAACTAAAAGAATTAATTATTTTAATTCATTAACTTTCTATCCTTTTCGAAGAAAATGCCCGTGTAGAGACGTATTTCTCATCGATGTCGTGGCGTTGTTGGTGGATGAAACATGGCATATAAGGTATCGATAGAACGGCAATTTTATAAGCTTTTGTGAGTATTATTTGTTTTTTATAACACCTCAAAAATATACTAGTTATGGCCGCATTTGTAGCCCCCTACAGTTTCGAACCACGTGTGTACATGCCCCTAGCCAAATAAATTGCACACGCTACATGTATACTTGTTATATGTCAGATTATTATTTTTTTTATAACATTGTTTTTCTTAAATGCAAGGGGTATGAAAGTAATGATTTGACAAAGCAAGAGCTATAATAAGACTATCCCGGGTCCCGGTATACACTTGATCAGTGTTGATCAATGTTCATATGTACGAGTACACGTATGCAAATAATTCGATAGCTTTTGAAGATTTCAACATACATTTTTGTAACACGCATATTTGTAATAACCACTTTATATACAAAACAAAATTTCATTCTCTTATCTGGTAATATGGACGTCGTAATAGATCTGACTGAATGCTTGACATGCCTGTTTCAAAAACGTTTCCTAAGTTATCTTAAGATATGCCTAAGTTATAACTTCAGAAGTTCCTAAGATTTATCACAGCTGTATCGCGAAACAATCTTATCTAAAAAAAATTTATAAGTCATTTCTTAAGTTGTGCCTTTAAGGACTAATAAAATAACATTCCCGCTCTATATACAACTCTCAGTATGGTATATATTTTTAGATTCAAAAAGGAAGGGTGCAAGGATTGGGGATTGCCCCCACTTTTAAAGGATTTGGACACAAGTATGCTTAACTTTGCGAAGTGTGTTGCTAGATCTAAGCATTCACAGACACACCCTTTCAAGCCATCTTCCCTTCCGAGCACACGATATTTGTATTTTAATTTTTAAACATTGTTCTAGGTGTTATACATTTACTTTATTTTGTTCTTATAAGGTATCTACATGTAAATAAAATTTTAAAATGAATGCTTCGTAGCGAACACATGCGAGTTTATATTTTTCAAACAATCTTTGCCAATTACTACACTGCATGTACACGTTAGTTGTTTGTGCGGTGTAGAGCAACAATGTATTTCAACATCGAGGTGCCCGCGGCTCTCTGTGGCCACGTGTATGTAAACGAGGACTGGACTACAACACTTAAAGACACAAAGCGGCAGAGATGGATGAAACTGTTTGCTATATTACAAAGACTTGAATTATAGTACATGTATATTTGAAGGAATTTTTATTTATGTTAATGTTTATTTAATTCTATAAATAATAAATGGACATTCACAAGAGTGATGGTAAAAATAATATGTGCGTAGCATGCGTAGTAATTACAATTATTTACCGAAGCCCCCATTCAATTACAATTGCAGATGAATTAAAATACAACAACACGGGATAGAGCAATACTTTTTTTAAATGTATTATTGCGTGAACAGACAAAAACAGCGATTAAAATTCAAAATGATTTTTATGCACCAGTGTTTGGAATTAAGATTATAAAAGATCGGTAAAGTAATCTCACTGATTCGATATAATTAAAAACATAACTTTCCATTAATTAATAGCTCTTTGTACAAAATTGACATTATACGCGATCACAAATACTAGCTTTGTTTATGGCCACAGGTGGCTAGTACACTGGTGACCTCGATCAACAGCGTGGGATTCGCGTGTTGGGTTACATAACTAAACATCGAGCTGAACATGGAGACCGTAATATGCATACAGCTAATGATCGTGAATTATTCAATGCATACAGTTTAAAATCACTTACAAAGTTTGTTGTAATAATAAACGTAGAAAGATAGATTTAATATTCTCCGCTTTTGAACACTATTAATCTAATTTAAGAAAGAAGAAAAGAAAGACTAGTTGTAATAAATAATTTAATAGTAAACCATAAACCACGTTTTAAACCTTATTAAAAAGAAAATTAACATTAAATACCGCAGGGTATATTATTGATAGCAAGTCTGTTTAAGTTATACACATGAAGAGGTCTGATTTCCTTGCCGAATGAAAAACGTTACCTGTTTACCTGGCCTGCTTTCTAATACGTATTACGCAATACCCATGGTATACTCGAACAAAACAACATTTTCATTAGATCAAAAAGATGTAAAAGAACAATTTTGTTCTCAGGATCCAGATCAAAATATTTACCGTTTTTGAGTTATAAAGCAAAAACTTTTAAGGGCCCAAGATCCCTAATCATAGGGGCCAGCCCCTTTTAAATAGTATAATATGAAAACCCTTGCAATTATGCACAACTTTTGTTCTACATGTCTTAACAAAATATTTCTAGTTTTCAAGATATAAAGGAAAATATGTCAAATTTTTTGCTGTTTTCCGCGTTCTAACTTTTGACCCCTCTCTAGCGCCATTTTTAATGCAAAAATCAAAAAACAAAAACCGATGTGCACAACTTCAATGCTTCCTCTTTTCAATTTCAAAGGGTTTTGTGCTCCAATTATAACCATTTCTGAGCCTTTGTCTGGAAATCGGAGGCATGCAAAATTCAATCAAAGGGGAATAACTCGTGAACAGAAGGTAATTTCCGAATTGTATTACGGTATTCTGACAGTGTTTTGTAAAGTCTAAAAGCTCTGAAAATTTGAACAAAATCTGTTTAAAAATGAGGAAGATATGAAGCTTCAAAGTTGGCGTCTAGGAAAAAAAAAAAAGAATAATCTTAATCATCACAATCAGTAGAAGGTCTTCCGTTGGAAACGGAAGACCTTAATTACATGCACAGCATTAATATTCCTGCAAAAATAAAAATATTAAACAAGCCATCTCAATTACACACCTAATAAAAATTAATCCTGTGTATACTATCAATAATTATCATTCCAGGCACAAAAGTAAAAGGCTGCTTAATTAATTTTGTCAAGTAGGTCACGTCTGCTGCAGTTTGAAGATCTTATCTGCAACTTTAGAACTTTACACATGTTAGAGATAATGGAGGCACATAATGCCCGCTGTGATAATCAGTCTTTCTCGCATATGTACATAAACAATATAGGGTATATATCAATCTGATTTTGTGTTCTCTATATATACTGACATGCATTTAAACGTATGTCTGATTATTAATCCCGTTATTATGGGAATCATATTGTCGAAGCATGGTGTTTATGAATTGTTATAATTACGAGGATACCTTCAGCCTTTAACTGATGACGTATCTAAGCTATTTTAGGAGCGAGTTTCCTATCTTAAAATTAGAATATATGTACTATTTTCTTATTCGCAATATCTGTAAATTTTGATTTTATTTTCAAATTCACATCTTGCATAAAATGGTTTCCTTGTGGCAGATCTAGAGTAAGACGAAGTTCTTTTTGAATTTTTTTAATGAAATTTTACACCTTAGGTCAATATGACTTAAAATAGACTCCTATTGATTTTGAGGTCAAATGGTCAAAGAACTACAATGTAGGTCAGAAATGTATATACATAATTACTAGTTTGCTGTTACTTATCAGTACTTACCAGTTTTAATTTTTGCAATCCAGGTTAATATGTAAGTGCTTTTTGTTATTGTAAAAATCATTAATAATAATTCACAATCTAATTATAATACTTTTCTAATTTCATAATATCATTTTTACACTTATTAGTTGACCTAAACAAAACGTACAAAAAATATATAGGAACTGTAGGCACTCCTCAGCTTAATTGTTAAAAAATATATATTTACTAGACTATAAACTGTAACGTTTATAGAAAAGTAGATATATATTTTTTTAACAATGAAGCTGAGGACCCAGGTAGCACAAACATTTTCAAAACATTTTATTGCAGTTATAAAAATGTTTTTTCAAAACATTTCAGGGTAAACATTTTTAAAATGTTTTAAAAACATTCTTCTTTCCCATTGTAACATTTTAAAAACATTTTAAAAATGTTTTCAAAAAGGTTAAAGTAAAATCTTTAAGGAACATTTCTAGAAAATGTTTTTGAAATGTTTTAAAAATGATTCCAAAGGTATGTCTTGTTTGCATATATTAAATAGTTTCCTATTACGTTATAAAAATGTTTTTAAAACCTGAAATAAAACATTCCTCTTCTACATATATGAAACATAGTAATGTTACGTTTTCAAAACATTTCGAAAGAACGTTGTCAAAATGTTTTTAAAACATTCTTAATATTGCTTAGAGTTTAATATTTAAATGTTTCAGTGTTGGTCGTGAAAATGTTTTTAAAACATTGAACAAAACGTTTTCTCCTCCTACAACTGAAACATTTTATTTATGATTTATGCAACATTCTATATAGAAACATTTTCAAAATGTTTTTAAAACATTTATATCATTGTTAATATAAATGATTTGTTTATTTTCAAAGTATGTTGTAAAAATGTTTTTAGAACATTGACTGTAACGTTTATCCTTTTAAGGACTAAAACATTTTATTTAGCATTGATGCAATATTTTGTAATGTAATTTCCAAAATGTTTTTAAAATATTCATGACTAACCCAATTTTTCCCGAGAAAAAAACATTATCCCTGTATTTTTCTTTCTTTTTTAAAAAATTCTTATAGAGTTGACAGACATGTAATCAATACAAAGTTCACTGAATAAACTAAAGATACTTTAATTTAAATAAAGAAAAAATAATAAGCAAACTGCTTACAATAATTAACACAGCCTGATTTTTGACGTCGATCTTGTCTGTTTGCATCATATTTCTTAAACTCCAAGACAGCAGATTAGGAGTGGCTTCACTGGTCAGTTTCAGTGTCATGATAACCTTGTTATGCAATTCTCCTGCTGGGCAGCGCGTTAGAGAGTATAGTGGTTTGCGGCTTATCTAGGCCAAAATTTGAATTCTGGTAAACAGGATGTGCGCGATTTCTTGTTGCTGATTTTCAAACAAGATTTTTGCATCATATAAGCCAGAATTAGCGCTAGATTATTAACACCTGCTTTGTGAGTATAATTTCTTCAGAGATTTCAAAAGATAATTTTTAAAAGTGACTTTTCTGGTAACAGTACATCATTTTATTTCTGTATACATGTATGCATATGAGTAGCAGAACAAAGCTATTATGTATTTGAATTTGAATACTTTAGAAAACAACAAATATGCCTCCTTGTCTTATGTTGACCATAATTCAAAATATCTTATTATTGAAACATGAAATCATGTTGCAGTTAAATGACAGTTCCATCAACAGACTTGAATTTCATTCAAATTGCCACGTTTGAAAGAACCGCCTCTAGCTGATAAAGGCATTTTTTTGTACGTAAATATCATTGCTCTTCAATAATATTATTGTATTTTAGTTATGAACATGCAGCAACTCTAATTCTTTTCATTAATGCAAATGGAAAATTTTATGTGATTTTATGTTTTAAAAAAATGTTCGTGTATATTTTCATTATTTAAAAATCTGATGTAGACAGATGACTTTAACACTTTTGTCTCTATGTTTACAGGTTCTGCTTTACAGAAAAGATCTTTTTGTTCAATTCTTTCCTAGAACAGACTTCTTGTGAACTTTATCAATGTGTGCGATTCCATTTACATAATAGCTAGCTGATCCGCCGCTCTGTGGAACCTACACGTGTACATGTAGATACATGCTTTTTGCGGGATCGTACATGATAACAGTGATCTAGGCCTGTTTATTCTTTCTAGTTGGAAGGATTTATGTGATTCTGTTGTTTTTAAATTCAGAGAATGGATTTTTTTCCTTTAAAAATACCTGTCGGGTTAAAACAGAATTACTCAGAACTTGTACTGGAAATAGAACTAAAATATGTGTTTCATATTAAATAAGGATTTGTATTAAAATTTGTAAAAAGTGAATTCATTCAGATGTGATTTTAAAATTCTTTGAGATTTATAATTAAGCTGGAATGTATGAAAAGCGCTTTTAAAAATCATACAAAATGATGTTGATATCATTTAATGAAAACGTTAAGTGACATTTTAGGAAAGAGATGTCATTGCGACATTAGGGTAAAATGTTTCAAAAACGTTTTAAAAACCATACAAAATCACGTGACTAAAACATTTTCAGAAATGTTTAAGTAACATTTTAGGAAAATGTTCTGATAACATTTGCTGAAACATTTTGCTAAAATGTTTTAAAAACGTTCAAAAAAACCATACAAAATCACGTGATTAAAACATTTTTAAAAATGTTTTCATAACATTTTAATAAAATGTTCTGATAACATTTGCTGAAACATTTTGCTAAAATGTTTTAAAAACGTTTAAAAAACCATATAAAATCACGTGATTAAAACATTTTTTAAAATGTTTTCATAACATTTTAATAAAATGTTCTGATAACATTTGCTGAAACATTATGCTAAAATGTTTTAAAAACGTTTAAAAAACCATACAAAATCACGTGATTAAAATATTTTTGAAAATGTTTTCGTAACATTTTGAAAATGTTTTTAAAACATTTTAAAAATGTTTTTGTGCTAGCTGGGGAGTGCCTATGATAGGAACAAGCTAATTCAGATATTTTGTGTCCTCTGCTTAAGGAAAAAAGAAGAGGGTAGAAGAACTGATAAAAAGAATAATATGCAGATGAAGAGGAAAAAAGGTCAATCTTGACCTTTCAGCTTTTGGTCTTTCCTTAGGTGACCTTTTGAAAGCTGTTTTCATTTGTTGTCGTGAGTCGTCCGTCGGTCGTAAACTTTTGAACAAATTTTAGTGTAGAGCATCTTTGGGCAAAGAAGGTTTCGTGATCCTTGCCCCCCCCCCCTCCCCATAAACTATGTTTTGTGGATTCAGAGGTCCCTTAGAATTTGGGTAGGGCTATGTTAATTTAAAATCTGATAAAGTTACTCTTTGAAATCTGATGAAGTTACTCATAGTTGTTGTCCAAGAGCCTCTTACTTTAAATATTAATTTGAACTGATCAAATTTTAATGTCATTATTTGTTCTCCCTTTATCAACTTTGTCTCGTCACTACTGCACAGTTTTCCCGTTTTTGTATTCATCATAACGTTATGAAATACACGTGAACCTCATGTACAAGTCCATGTTTTTATATTGGGAGAAAAAAGTCCCATAATCAATGCTCATTAGACACCAGTTTTCTCAAACTCTTATTTATTTTTTTCTTAATTTTCAAGAGATGCTCAGCAAGCCTTGAGTCTCTTGAAAATTTAACAAAAAAAAAAATAATAATAATAATAACTGGTTACTTACATAAATGTATGAACACTGGTTATGAGACCTTCATTACTTTATATAATATGAATTAGGTAAGATTTTTTTTCTTCTATTAGTAAAAGAATTCAATGTTTTGCAAGGAAAGCATTATTCTTCATGTATTAATAGCATTACAAAAATGAAAATGATGTTGTAGGGTTGTGACTTTTGTAAGAGGAAAATAAAATTATCAGGTATCTTTATACGAACAGTCAGCCTCCATTGTGTATATACATGTATGTACAAAACTGCTGATCGACACCTGGCATGTTGGTAATTATTTTTACAATATATTGAATAGTTTATACACTAGTTAAGCATAGACTTTGGCTTTACAGATGATAACAAATGCTTATAATCAACATGGTCATACTTTTCAATAACCAAGTCTACAACGGAAGGGGGTTGACACCCATGATTAAAGGCACGTTTCTTAATTAAATTTACAGGAGAAACTTCAGGATTACTGTGCAACAATATATTCTAGAAGTGGTGTAAATCGGATGATACTTAAAAATTCCAAGGAACTTTTGGAAAATTTGAAATCAAAATTTTACAAAAATCAACAACATAAAAACTTACGACTTTTCAACTTTTAAATTAAAGTCCAGGCTTTTTGTTATCATTGACAGCTGCTTTTTCAAAAAATATGGAACTCGTAAATTAACTTACCTTGCCATTGGTCATTTGCAAAATTATTTTGTTAAAAACATTCTGATTGTACACACAAGTACTCTGAAGTTGATATTAAAAAGATGCTTGAGTTTCTGATTAACAATATCTATGTGGTTTTTGGAGACCAGGTCTTCCAACAATCTTTGGAATTTCCCATGGGTACCAATTGCGCCCATTTATTAGCAGTCCTATTTTTGTATTCATATGAAGCAGAATTTGTTCAAAATCTTATACGTGAAAAGAAGTAAACACTTGCTGTGGCCTTCAACTCGACATTCAGATATATCGACGACGTATTGTCAATTAACAATGGTTATTTCCATTCATATGTCGATACGATATATCCCAGTGAGCTTGAAATGAAAGATACCACATAGTCTGACACATCTGTTTCATATTTGGATATTTTACTTGAAAAAGACTTTAATGGTAATCTAACAACCAAGCTTTATGATAAACGTGATGACTTTAACTTTTCAATCGTCAACTTTCCTTACTTATGCAGCAGTATACCTTCATCACTTGCAAACGGGGTTTATATCTCTCAGTTGATTCGATACGCAAGAGCATGCCCTACGTATGAAAAATTTCGATAACGAGGTAAGTTATTGACAAACAAGTTGATGAAACAAGAATGTCACCAGTCTCGCGTTTAAAGTCGTCATTTCGTAAGATCTATGGTCGATACAATGACATTGTCAGTAAATACAATTTATCATTAAGTCAAATGCTGACTGACGTTTTTCATACTAATTGTTAGGCCATTATTTACACACTGAATTGTCGACGGATTTTTCTGTTATTTCCCGATCATGACAAGGAGCACACGACGGGTGTGACCGGTCGGCAGGGGATGCTCACTCCTCCACGGTACTTGATCCCTTCTCTGATGTTTTAGACGTCCATGTTTGCTCTGCTCCATAATTTGTATTGTTTAATGTTTTTTGAGCTTGTTCGTTATCTCCATACATTTCACAGTACATGTACCGAAGGATGTACATAGTATAATAATTATACGTAACTGTAAAAAAAAAAATTGACATTGTTTTTAAATGCCTTTTTAAAAGTGAAGAAGAGAAAAGCAAATTAAAATGGTCATACATAGGATCCGGCAAAGTGACAATTATTTACCAAATATTACAATAAAAAAGACTCTTAAAGCTGAACACGACTTTTAAATAGGCATACACCATATTAATTTTCTAACCTTACACTGCATCTCCAGTACCTGCACTGGGAAATATAAAACCTTCACATTCGTTACAAACAAATACTTCTAGCTGGTCGCCGCAGTGTCTAATATACTTGTTTGCATATTATGTTTCCCTTTTGTATACATTTTTATTTCATTGAATGTTTGTCTCTTTAATGTATTGACCTCTTAAATATATTAACATGTTCAATTGATATTGTGTATCTTTGGTACTTTTATTTCTGACATGGCAGAACCATACAGAAGCAATGACAATGGAAGAGAAGTCCTTCAGAATATCCGATCCTTAGCCAGGAAAGACAACTCTTAAATTTATCATTTTATTTAAAAAGTCTCAAAATGAAGCTTGAAATTGAGATAATTTGCATGCAAAAATTTTCATTTTTATCCATCTCAATATGATTCAAGGTTCTTTGAAGTCTTAGAAACGGTCTTGTAAAAAGTTGACATTTGTACCCAGTCAAAGAAAAAAAATGAAATCAAATTTCCTTTAGTTTAGCATTAGATACCGAAAGCTTATTAGCATGTTATGAAATTAGACGTGATATGTGATATGTCTGGCAATGATAACACAAGCTTTTTACAATATGTATTATATAACAATTGAAGTAAAGAGAAGAACTAAAATATTGTATAAGCATATAAAGAAGATGCAATTTTCCCCAAATGCCTGAATACCTATATTTTTTTTTATCCTAAATTATATTTGATAATCAATTTTCAATTTGAAAATGCCTAGCTGGTGTTTTTATTCGCATTTCCTGAAAATATATTTGAGATTTGACAATTTTCCCTATTTAATATGATTACTATAATGATGAACTTTGATGAAATACCACGGGTAAATTCACGTTACTATGTGAAATCAGATATTTTTGAGAGCATTTTCAATTACTAAAAAGCTGATTTTCAGAACCTGAGGATCGGACTACCTTAAAGGTGAATTCTGTAATGTAAAATACATTTAACCGTGAACTAGGCTGAGGCTTATAAAGGGGCTTAAGAAGTAAAGTCTAGAGGATAAAAATATGGCAGACAAAGACAACTCTCTTCCATTTACTACTCATGCTCAGCTTTAAGGAGTCTAATTTTGGGGTGTAAGATCCGGATAGTGTTCCAAAGATCCGAGCTACATGTATTTGTATGCATAAAAGGATGTTTGTATACTACTACTAATGGACCCAGAAGCGCTAACTTTTACAGTCGACGGCTTACTTTGATATTTAAACCTATGTAATGTACGGAATTGTTAAAAAATAAGAAAACATTAACAGTGGTTATAGGTATTGTGTTAGGGGCACTTACATGATTTACCTATACACAATCAACACAAGGTAAGATGGGAGGCAGAATAACATAACTTAAAATATGTTATTCGTGAGAGGTAGTATCTCCTTTCAATCCACTTTGCTGAAGAAATTAAATAAGGAAGAAAAAATCGAACGAAAACTTGACAGTCCTGAGTTGGTCAAGGTGGAAAGGGAGGGGTTGAGGATAGGGTGGTTGCAGTTCCCTTCCTAGACAACGTCATACTAGTATGTGCTTTGAAACCGCCCATTATTACCTTTAATTAATTGTTCGTCGCCCGCGTGGCGCAGTGGTTAGAGCGTCTGCTATAGAGTGGCGGAGTAAGGAGTTGATCCTTACGTCGCGGGTTCGAATCCCACTGTGGGACGTGGAGACCGGTCCTTCGGATGAGACCGTATAAACCGAGGTCCCGTGTTGCAGTAGGTGCTGGCACGAAAAAGATCCCTCACTGCTCAATGGCCGTAAGTGCCGAGTATAGGACAACATTTGCAGCTCTCCACCGGCAAGTGGTGGCGTCTCCATACGAGTGAAAAATTCTCGAGAGGGACGTTAAACAACATACAAACAAAATTAATTGTTCAGCTAAGTATTTATATCGCAAAAGAGCTTCCGTATATTGTCCTAGTGTAAACGTAAGCCGTCGACTGTAAAAGTCAGCGCTTCTCGTAAAAATCCAATAATAAAACTAATATAAATGTAAAGCTATGGCCAATATTTAGCAATGCTATTGAATACTAGTAAAGATAAGACGATGCGAATTAAAATCACATTTAATACCGCAAACTTTGTATGGAAGTGACAATTGTCACCTTTTCTTTTTTAACAATTATACTAGGACATATAACAACCATGAATAATATATCTAAACTCATTCCAAGATGTCTTCTTTTTTGTCATGAACCCATCCTATATTACAAATGCCACAAGGTCATATTCAATTCATAATGGTCACCAGACATGATTATTTTAAATGTCTTCTAAGAAGTCTGGCATTTCTTCCATGACATGACTGACATCATAAGGAGCACGCACATATGCCTGTTTACGTTTGGAATTTCCATGAGGGGCCAGCCCAGGAAACATGCCCAAATATTCGACTACAAAAACACTGCTTGAATTCATCCACGAAATACGTCTTCTGTAAGTTGGATCCAATTTAAGTGCTGTGTAATAGCGACATAGTGTCAAAATTTTTGAAGGATCTGGTTGCGGTTCCATTAAGATGTAAATGGATTTGCCTTTACTTCTTGTATTTAAGTGGAACATTTTATTTCTTAAAATAATGTTTCTGTATTCCCCAGATTCTCGTCGAAGGAAATAAGTTTTTGGTGCACTCCCTTTGCTCCAAGTTCCACAATCATCAGGAAAAGAACATTTTTTGTCACCTACTATGTTTGCAGTATTTTTAATGATAAAATATACATTGTTTTTTAAACCAGGAGGAATTGATGGAAGTGCTTCTGACACAGGGAAAGTTTTGAAAATGTTTAGTAAACATTCAGCATCAAAAAATGAGTTGTCAACACGACCAATTGCCTCAATTTTCAAAGAAATATTACTGGACCGATTTTGTTCGCAGGTTTGATTGGTGTTGTTCGAGGGTGGAAGATTATCAGTTTCAATTGTAGTTTTAGAGAATTGCCGTTTCGCTTTTCCATAATGAAGGTCTGAAGAGGAAGATTTAGTTGAGGACAGTGGTGGCTGCTTTTGGTCACACTCTTGATCTGAATTGTTCAATGAAAGGTACTTTGGGGATTTACTATAAGGGTGGTCTAAGCCAGACGTTCTGGAAGGAGACAATGGCGGATTGTTTGAAGATGAATTCTCCAGGGATGCAAGTTCCTCAAAAGATGATGGTGAAAGATCGATATCAATTACATTCATTGGAGCAGGGGGCAATAGGGGAACAAAATGATTGGTCAAACAGTTACCACTCTTGTCTTGTATCATGCTGCACCATAAAATATTTATGGTGTGCTTGCTCTGTAGAGCACGTGGTCGGAATTCACAGTTTAAAATTGAAACTGATGGGTCAAGGAGACCGTGAACTGGTGGGTATAAAGACTTGATGCACCTCGATATTACAGTAGCAGCAGCATGAATTGTCCATGCACTTGAAAACTTGAAATTTTGTGCACAGTTCCCAACTGCTTCCTCATATGGAGGAGATACCAATGCCATTCTATCCCGCTTGTGACTGTTTATGTAGAAGTCTTTATGATAAAACATCTCAAGACAAGTCCTGACCCTTATCTCTGATGCAAGTTTTTCATTGCCCTGAATAGCAATTGACAAAGCATTAAACAAACAATTCCCGTTTCCCCTGACTAAAACAGGCACAAAATCTGATTTTCCTACCAAATCAGAGGCCAGATGATCTATACTCATTGAATGTTCAAATCTAAAAGCTTGTTTTGGTAGCAACCGTTTAGGTTCTCTACGCATAAATATTGTCTCCATCCTAGCCCCCATCTCAAAACACCCAGATTGAATAGCAAATTCTAATCTGCCCAGAGACTTATCATAATCAAAAAACCCCGAAATGTTCTCACAACACCTAGAACAAATGTAGGGCAGTGTGCAGTTCTTTAAGTAATTGAAAGCAGCATTGGACAATCCCTCACAATTTTGGTGAAACCAATCTTCACATTTGTCACAACCAACACATTTATAGCCATCACAATTATCATGGCAAAAGCCACATGGATAGTCACCTTTTGGACAGAAATCATTCATGCTTCCAGGAAAGAATCATTGACAAGTACTCAACAAGAATGGACACCATTTGAATGGTCTTCACCAGCCTGTCTACTATCCTCTTCACTTGCCTCTCTACAATCCTCTCCTCTCTACTATTCTCTCTACCAGCTTATTTTCTATCCTCTCCACCAGGTTCTCTTCTATCCTCTCCAAAAGCCTCTTTTCTATTTTCTCCACCAGCCTTTCTTCTGTCCTCTCCACTAGCTTTTTTATTTTCCTCTCTGCCAGCCTCTTCTAACTGGGTTGCTCTTATGTCAACACCTCTCCTGAACTGGAAGCTGAAAAAAAATTAGATCGAGTTTAGTAAACCTCAGACTTTAAAATTGAAGGCAGTAAATCTACTTCTACTGTCTCACACCTGCCTCTGATTGAGATTTCCTTTTGATACATGTATTTTATATCATATTGCTGAACAGAATAGCCTCATACATGTTCGTCTTAGGCATGTTAAATTTTGCTACACATGTATTGAATTGATACATCTTTTCATGCAATGTCAAGAATGAACATATTTAAGGACTCAAATAAACAAATCAACATTTTAAAGCAATTACTATTGGTATTTTTAGATTTACCACTTTTGGAAGATGACATATGTACTGTACAGTTGCAAGGTACATGTACATGTAACATTGTTAAAATATTTATGTAATACGAGAATAATAATAAACAATTCCTGAAAAGTATGAAGCAATTCTCTTCATATGAAGAATATCAATAAACAAGATGTGTTTGTGAAACACTGATGCTCCTGTATGGCAGCTCAAGGTGAAATTAAAGTTCCTCAAATGCAGGGATGGGCACGATTACTGAAAAATGTTATCGATTAATAATCAATTACTTATAGGAATTTTGTGTAATCGATTGTTAATCGATTACACTCATTTTTGTCCTGTAATCCATTGTAGTCGATTACTTTGGAAGATGTAATAGATTAATATATCGATTACTTCCAAGTTTTTATCCCTTCAAATATCAAAGCAATATTTAAATGGTAAATGTTGATGTTATCTACTGAAGTTTGAATGTGTTCCTACAGTTTCAGTGCAGATTCTTTTATGGTTTTATTCTGGCTAACATTCTCACTAAATGCCCAAAGGAGGGATTCTCTACCATGGAAAGTGTAGACATGATTCCTACAATAAAATATGCCAAGGAATTAATTATTCCTTTTAACCTTGGATCTGTCCCTCCATATTTATTGAATTGTATCAAAAATTATTTAATATTTTATTGTGAATTACTTCATTAGAAGTACATGTATTTGGGCTGCCCGTATATGTTGACAGTACACATTAAACATTCCTGTACGTGTCTTTTTCAAAAAAATAAGTAAATTAGAACTCTTAGTAATAAACATGTAAATTAAATGTGTTTTTAAGTAATTAAACTAATAGCACAATTTCATTCTGTGTTAAAATAAGTGTTTTGAGAGCTTTTAAATTGTTTTAATAATATTGTTTGTCTTCAATGGAACTATGAATTATAAAAGTTAAACACTAGGTAGTTCACAGTTTACACCTCAATATCTGCAAATCAGGGATGTCTCAGTCAATTAATTAGCCAATTACAAACACAGTGACACACTAATCTCTCTTACAGACACTTATAACCTCTCACTGTTATAAAAGCAACCTTACAATTTTGAATGAAAACATGAGAATGATTTTGCAAATTTTAAAGTTACTTAAATACAAGTTTGAAGTAGTTTAAACATTTTCAGATATGAAGTATTTCCATCTTCTTCTTTTTTTTGAGTACAACGTAGTTTATTTACCAAATTATTTATATTTAATACAGCACTTAAATCTGTTTTTGCTATTTATAATTTTCTATTACAAGACCAAGTTTTTCAACATCTGAAATATGAAAAAGGACACTGGGTCAAATGTAAAATGCACACAAAAAATCTGTATATTTTATTATTAAATGGTTGAAATACACTTCTGAATTATTTCATACTAGACCAGTAGGTCTATAATGCAAATTTTATTGAGAACATTATTAAACTTATGATAATAAATGTTAGGAAATCAAAACATATCACTAGGTGGTTTATATTTGATATTCATGTGTGACTGACTGGAAATACTTCTCCAAAATAACATCCATTTAAGCATAAAATAATCGAAAGTAATCGAAAAAGTAATTATAACTACACTGAAAATTTTAGCTGTAAATCGATTAAATTACGATTACAAGTAATTGAAAATCTTTTCGATTACAGATTACTGTCAATTACTTGAAAAAAAGTACTCATTACAATCGATTACGATTACTCGATTACGATTACCCCATCCCTGCTCATATGCAAGTCAAATTCCAAGGTCAAGAGATAAAAAATATCAGTACCCGAAGAAAGGTCTTGTCGCAAGGAATACACCTGTGAAATATGAAAGCCCTGACCAACCATTAAAAACTCAATGGCCAAGCTTTAAAGTTTTTCAAAAGTAAGTCAATCTCCAAGGACAAAGACAGAACTATTGGTACCCAAATGCAAGGTCTGTCATAAGAAATATACATGTGAAATATGACAGCCCTAATTATAAGCTCCTAATGTTCAAAAGTTATGGCAAAGGTTTCAGTTTTTCAAAAGTAGGTCAAACTCGAACGTCAAAATTGTTGGACCCCTATGAGGAAGCAGTGAGAAGGTCTTGTCACAAGAACCACACATGTGAAACATGAAAGCCCTAGCAAACAGGCTTTAAGATCGCTTTTATCCGACTTTTGAGGTGTTAAACAAAAATAAAGGTATGGAACTCCTTACATAGGGTACCCAATTTTGCCAATAAAATACTTTCGGTCAAATGATCTAATATTTTACTTTCTATTTATATCTGTTCACATATAAACAATCTACATTACATGCACTACCAAAGTTCAATCTGAAATCCCATACACTTCCCGAGATATGATGAAATCAATTCAAAAATTGACCTATTTTTACTCCACATTAACATGGGCCCTGGTCATTCACATGTACACAAACGGTGTTTGTACTGCAGTGAACAGCTGCATAGAATTTGCACAATCTTTTAACATTTTTGAATTTTTACTCCAGATCGTAAGGTTAATTCCATAATAATTCCTTTCGCGAAAAAAAAAACCACATTAGAAAACTTCTGCTTTAAAAACTGCACAGCCTTGTAAAAAAGCTATGATTGAACTAAATTTTCCCAGAATACATCATATACATGTACCTTTTGAATTTATTTTTTTTTTTAAATTAGACCGCTAAAATGTTGTTGGTATCTTAGTAAGACCATATGATCAAATCAGATAAAATTTTATAAAGACAGCAAAATTGAATCAAACCCCAAGGTCAAGAGGTCAATTATATTGGAACTTAAAGGTCTTGTCACAATGAATACAAAAGTGAAATATGAAAGCCATAGCTCACACCAATCAAAAGTTATGGGCAAGGTTATGCAGTTTTTGCAGACAGACGGATGGACAGAGCAAAAACTACATGCCCTGAACCTTCAATTACAGGACCATAAAAATGCCTTTCTAAACAGCTGGGAATCAGGAATTCCTTAGGAGGTTGGGAACAGTCACCAAACAGGATATTATATAGACCATTTGGGATATGTGATAATATATCCAAAATGGGACTTTCTACAGTGCAAAAAATAGAAAAAAATATTTTGCTATTAAAATTGTAAACCTGCTGCACATTAAGGTTATAGAAAAACTTCCATAGTTATTAAGCTGTTGCTTCCTATGTACATGTATTGTAATGCACTTTTATGATAGTTATAGTTATTAATATAATTATTTTTTTTTACTTCATTTCTTTCATTGTCAATTTATAACCCATATGGACTATTATCCCATTTTGGCAATTGGTCCCAACCTGATCAATATGGTACATGTAACATTGTTGATATATATGTACTTATCAATTTGAAAAATTTAATGTACCTGAAATTAAAAAAAAATGATTTTGTTCTGCAATGTGAACCTGAAGTCTCTGATAACACTGTACATAGCTCTACTGGTTTTTACTTAATAAAGATAGAGAAAAGTAGCATTTGGACTTAAGGTATGGCAACAGCAATAAATAAAATAATGATTCTGGGTTTAGTCTCTGTGTCAATTGCAATTGGACAAAAACCGTAGTAGAAGTAGCCTTTTGAAAGAATTCATAGAAATTTCTATTTTTAATTACCATGACCAAACTTTGATTAAAAAATAAAAACAAACTGTAGGAGGAATAGCTTTTGATACTTTTTGAAATTTTTATTATTAGTAAGCATGTCAACACTATTCATCGAAATCTAAAAATCAAAAACAGAGTTATGTGTCAGAGCATAGTCTACTTTCGTAAAAAGCTGTAATAGAATCAAAACTGTAGAAAAAGTAGCTTTTTGAAAGAGTTTTAGTAACCATGGCAACATTGTTCATCAAGATCAAAAACTGATAAAAAGAATTAGGTATTTGTTTAAATTCACTGAAATGGGACCAAAAGTGTAGAAGGAGTAGCATTTTGAAAGAATTTCACAGAAATTCCTATTTTTGACAACAATGGCAACCCCACTCACCACATATAAAGAATTTTGTATCTTAGTGTAGACCACTTGTGTGCTGAGTTTAATTTAAACTAAAACTGTAGGACAAATAGGGTTTTGAAAGAATTTCACAAAAATTTCTATTTATACTGTCCAATATATATATATACATGTATATATATATATATATATATATATATATATATATATATATATATATATATATATATAAAGAGCTACAGTGCCACCTATTAAAAAAGTGTATAATTACTGCAAACAAAAAGTTGCACTCTTATCTGGATTTATTTCTCTAAAGTCTTACCCAAGTGCACAAAAGTATGATTTCAAAAAAAAGTTTGTATAATACAAAGCATAATAAAATATCATTGTAGAACAGTATTTAGAAATGCTACTGAAAACAAAAAAGATAAGATGAGATTGGTTGATTGTATGTTGTTCAAGAATTTTTCACTCATATAGAGACGTCACCATATACCAGTGAAGGGCTTCAAATTTAAACCTTTACTCGGCACTCTTCATTGTGCCAACGCCTAACATGACACGGGGCCTCGGTTTTTAAGGTCTCATTCGAAAGACCCGCAACTTTCACTTCAAAGTGCCTAGCGCTTGGTGAAGGAACAGCCGCTACCTATTTTTCATCAACTTAGGTCAGTCATGGCCGTGATTTGAACACACTACCTTCCGATCATGGAGCGAGCACTCTACTGACTGAGCTACCATGACAGTTAAGATAAGATGAGAAAATCACACTTAATACAGCAAAACATTGAATGAAAATGACAATTTCCATCTTTTCTTTTTAACATTTATTCTCAGACACATTACAACCATTTAAAACATACCAGAACTCATTCCATGATGTCTTCTTTTTTTTCCACATAATGTTTTTTGTCAAAAACCTGTCTTAGACTACAAGTACCACAAGGTCAAATTCAGTTCACAACAGTCACCAATAAAGACATCAGGTTTTTTTTAATTTTCTTCTAAGAAGTCTGGCATTTCTTCCATGACATCATAAGGAGCATGCACATATGCCTGTTTGCGTTTGGAATTTCCATGAGGGGCCATTCCAGGAAACAAGCCCAAATATTCGACTACAAAAACACTGCTTGAATTCATCCGTGAAATACGTCTTCTGTAAGTTGGATCCAATTTAAGAGCAGCATAATAGCGAGATAGTGTCACAATTTTTGAAGGATCTGGTTGCGGTTCCATTAAGATGTAAATGCATTTGCCTTTACTTCTTTTTTGAAAATGGAACATTTCATTTCTTAAAACAATGTTTCTGTATTCCCCAGATTCTTGTTGAAGGAAATAAGTTTTTGGTGCACTCCCTTTGCTCCAAGTTCCACAGTCATCAGGAAATGAAATTCTTTTGTTACTGTCTATGTTTGCAGTATTTTTAATGATAAAATATACATTGTTTTTTAAACCAGGAGGAATTGATGGAAGTGCTTTAGATACAGGGAAAGATTTGAACATGTCTAGTAAACATACAGCATCAAAAAATGAGTTGTCAACACGACCAATTGCCTCGATTTTCATAGAAAAAATGTCACTGGACCGATTTTGTTTTTTTTTTTTTGGAAGATTATCAGTTTCAATTGTAGCTCTAGAGAATCGTGTTTTCGCTTTTCCATAATGAAGGTCTGAAGAGGAAGATTTAGTTGAGGACAGTGGTGGCTGCTTTTGGTCACACTCTTGATCTGAATTGTTCAATGAAAGGTACTTTGGGGATTTACTATAAGGGTGGTCTAAGCCAGACGTTCTGGAAGGAGACAATGGCGGATTGTTTGAAGATGAATTCTCCAGGGATGCAAGTTCCTCAAAAGATGATGGTGAAAGATCGATATCAATTACATTCATTGGAGCAGGGGGCAATAGGGGAACAAAATGATTGGTCAAACAGTTACCACTCTTGTCTTGTATCATGCTGCACCATAAAATATTTATGGTGTGCTTGCTCTGTAGAGCACGTGGTCGGAATTCACAGTTTAAAATTGAAACTGATGGGTCAAGGAGACCGTGAACTGGTGGGTATAAAGACTTGATGCACCTCGATATTACAGTAGCAGCAGCATGAATTGTCCATGCACTTGAAAACTTGAAATTTTGTGCACAGTTCCCAACTGCTTCCTCATATGGAGGAGATACCAATGCCATTCTATCCCGCTTGTGACTGTTTATGTAGAAGTCTTTATGATAAAACATCTCAAGACAAGTCCTGACCCTTATCTCTGATGCAAGTTTTTCATTGCCCTGAATAGCAATTGACAAAGCATTAAACAAACAATTCCCGTTTCCCCTGACTAAAACAGGCACAAAATCTGATTTTCCTACCAAATCAGAGGCCAGATGATCTATACTCATTGAATGTTCAAATCTAAAAGCTTGTTTTGGTAGCAACCGTTTAGGTTCTCTACGCATAAAAATTGTCTCCATCCTAACCCCCATCTCAAAACACCCAGATTGAATAGCAAATTCTAATCTGCCCAGAGACTTATCATAGTCAAAGACCCCAAAATTATTCTCACAACATCTAGAACAAATGTAGGGCAGTGTGCAGTTCTTTAAGTAATTGAAAGCAGCATTGGACAATCCCTCACAATTTTGGTGAAACCAATCTTCACATTTGTCACAACCAACACATTTATAGCCATCACAATTATCATGGCAAAAGCCACATGGATAGTCACTCAATGGACACCAATCATCCATGCTTCCAGGAAAGATTCAGCAATATATAAGTTCTCAACAGGGATGGACTGCATTTGAAGGGTCACCAGCCTGTCTACTATCTTCTCCTCTCTACTACCTTATTTTCTATCCTATCCAACAAATTCTCCTCTATCCTCTCCAAAAGCCTCTTTTCTATCCTCTCCACCAGCCTTTCTTCTGTCCTCTCCACTAGCTTTTTTATTTTCCTCTCTACCAGCCTCTTCTTACTGAGTTGCTCTTATGTCAACACCTCTCATGAACTGGAAGCTGGAAAAATTATGATCGAGTTAAGTATACCCTAGACTTAGAAACGAGAGGCAGTAAATCTACCACTGCTGACTCACACCTGCCTCTGATTGAGATTTCTTTTTGATATTTTATATCACACTGCTGAACAGAATGGCCTCATACATGTACTTCTTAGGCATGTTAAATTTTGCTACAAATGTATTGAATTGATACATCTATATTTCATACAATGTCAGGTATGACCATATTTAAGGACCCAAATAGGCAGACCAACATTTTTAAGCAAGTAAATGTACTATTTGTATTTATAGATTTACCACTTTTGGATAGATGACATATATATATATTTACCCAATACATGTAACATTGTTAAAATATTTATGTAATACAGAAATAATAATCAACAAAGCAAATATGCTGAAAAGTATGAAGTGAAGAATATCAAGAAACGAGGTGTGTTTATGAAACACTGATGCCCCTGTATGACAACTCAAGGTGAAGGTTAAAATCCCTCAAATGCAAGTCAGACTCCAAAGAACAAATATATTGGTACTCCAAAGACAAAACTATTGGTACCAAATACAAGGTCTTATCATAAGAAATATAAATGTGAAATATGAAAGCTCTAGCACCAAATATTAAAAAGTTATGGCCAAGGTTTAACTTTTTCAATAGTAAGTCAAACTCCAATGTAAGTTAAAATTGTTGGACCCCAAGGAAAAGTCTTGTCACAAGGAATACACATATAAACATGAAAGTCCTAGCACAAACTGTTTAAAGGTTATTTGCCAAGGTTTAAATTTTTCAAAAGTGGGTCAATCTCCAAGGTCAAGGTCAAAATTGTAGGAATCCAAAGGAGGGTATTGTCACAATGAATACACATGTGAAATATGAATTAAGGCCCAGCACTAACCATTCAAAATTTACGGCCAAGGTTAATTTTTTTTCAAAAGTCGGTTAAACTCCAAAGTCAAGGTCAAAATTGTTGGTATCCAAGTGAAGGTCTTCTCACAAGGAATACTCATGTATAATGTGAAAGCCCTAGCTCCACTCACTCAAAACTTATGGCCAAGGTTAAAGTTTTTAAAAAGTGGGTCAAATCGAAGGTCAAGCTCAAACAGTCAAAAATATCTGTACCCAAGGAAAGGTCTCATCACAAGGAATACACCTGTGAAGTATTAAAGTCCTAGCACCAGCTGTTCAAAAGTTATAGCCAAGGTTAAAGTTTGGTAAAATTTTGCAAAATTGGGTCAAACTTCGAGGTCAAAAGGTCAAATATATTGGTACTTAAAGGTTTTGTCACAAGGAATACACAAGTGAAATAATTAAGGTTAAGCAGTTTTTGCAGACAAACAGAAGAATGGAGAGAGCAAAACCTACATGCCCTGAATCTTCAATTACAGGGGCAAACTTAAACAGCCGGGAATCAGGAATTCCTTAGCAGGTTGGGAACAATCACCAAATGGGATATTATATATAGCCCATTATAGACCATTTGGGATACATGATAATTATCCAAAATGGGATATAAATATACAGTGCAAAAAATGGAAGAAAAAATGTTTTGCTGTTAATATAATAAATACGAATAGAAATAACTCCTTGATTATTAAGTTGTTGCTCTCTTTGTATTGTAATGCACATTTAAAATAATTATAGTTAATCATAATTTTTTTTCTTCATTTTTTGCACTGTCAATTTATATTCCATTTGGACTTTTATCCCATTTTGGCAATTGGTCCCAACCTGATCAATATGGTACATGTAACATTGTCATGATTATTGATCATGTTGATATGTACTTATTTAATTTAAGAAAAAAAAAATAATGCACCTGAAAGTAAAAATAATTCTGTTCTGCAGTGTGAACCAGAAGTCTCTGATGACACTGTAGCTCTAGTGGTTTTTACTTAATTAAGGCAGAAAAAAGTAGACTTGGACTTGAAGGTATGGCAACAGCAATGAATAATGATTCTTGGTTAATCTCTTTTTGTGTCAATTGCAATTGGACAAAAATTGTAGTGGAAGTAGACTTCTAAAAGAATTCATAGAAATTTCTAATTTTAGTTACCATGACAACACTGTTAAAATTAAAATAAATGATATACAGGATTATGTGTCTTAGTGAGTCTACTTGTGTACCAAGTTTTATTGAAATCAGACCAAAACTGTAGGAGGAGTAGCATTTTGAAACTCTTTGAAATTTTCATTTTTAGTTAGCAGGTCATCATCGAAATAAAAAAATGAAAAACAGAGTTATGTGTCCGAGTATAGTCTAATTACATGAAAAGTTGCACTGGAATCAGATCAAAACTGTAAGAAAAGTAGTTTGTAAGAATTTTTAGTAACCATGGCTACAACGTTCATATGATAAAAAAACAAGAGGCCCATGGGCCACATCGCTCACCTGAGCACATTGGCTAGGAAAAAAAGCAAAAATCAGTACAGTAGTGAAAAGTTTACAGGGAGGGGGGGGGGGGGGGTGTTGAATTTTAAACTACCTGATGATGCTTTCATATCAATATAACAAATGGCTTTGTTGTTCTTGAGCAGCAGATTTTTTTCCCATATATTCATTTGTAAAAATTTGATCCCCCATTGTGGCCCCACCCTACCCCCGGGGGCCCTCATTTGAACAAATTTCATTCTACACTACCCAAAGATGCCTCCATATCAATTTGACTAATCATGGCTTTTCTGTTCTTGAGAAAAAGACTTTTTCCTACTGTAGATTCCTTATTTTTCGCGAGTACTTATTATCGCGAAATGGCTCTTTCACGTCAAATCGCGAGAACAATAATTCGCGAGTGGACGGTTGATCAAGGGATTTTACATTGATTTCAGCACCATAAAAATAAAAGCGAGTAATTTTATTTCGCGAGTGGTTCTTCTCGCGTAATTACGCGATAATTAATTCCTCGCGTATATTTAGGAATCTACAGTATATATTCCTCTGTAAACTTTGATCACCCATTGTGGCCCCAACCTATCCCCGGGGTAATGATTTGAACAAACTTGAATCTTCGCTATCTGAGGATGCTTCCATATAAATATGACCAATCATGGCTTTACTGTTTTTAAGAAGAAGATTTTTAGAGATATTTTCCTATATATTTCTATGTAAAACTTTGATCCCCCATTGTGGCCCCAACCTACCCCCGGGGTTCATGATTTGAACAAACTTGAATCTTCACTACCTGAGGATGCTTCCATATAAATATGACCAATCATGGCTTTGCTGTTTTTAAGAAGAAGATTTTTAGAGATATTTTCCTATATATTTCTATGTAAAACTTGGATCCCTCATTGTGGCCCCATCCTACCCCTGGGGGTTATGATTTGAACAAATTTGAATCTTCACTACCTGAGGATGCTTCCATATAAATATGACCAATCATGGCTTTACTGTTTTTAAGAAGAAGATTTTTAGAGATATTTTCCTATATATTTCTATGTAAAACTTTGATCCCCCATTGTGGCCCCACCCTACCCCCGGGAATCATGATTTGAACAAACTTGAAGCTTCACTATCTGAGGATGCTTCCATATAAATATGACCAATCATGGCTTTACTGTTTTTAAGAAGAAGATTTTAGAGATATATTTTCCTATATATATCTATGTAAAACTTGGATCCCTCATTGTGGCCTCATCCTACCCCTGGGGGTTATGATTTGAACAAATTTGAATCTTCACTATCTGAGGAAGCTTCCATATAAATATGACCAATCATGGCTTTACTGTTTTTAAGAAGAAGATTTTTAGAGATATTTTCCTATTTATTTCTATGTAAAACTTTGATCCCCCATTGTGGCCCCAACCTACCCCCGGGGGTCATGATTTGAACAAACTTGAATCTTCACTACCTGAGGATGCTTCCATATAAATATGACCAATCATGGCTTTACTGTTTTTAAGAAGAAGATTTTTAGAGATATTTTCCTATATATTTCTATGTAAAATTTGGATCCCCCATTGTGGCCCCACCCTACCCCCGGGGTTATGATTTGAACAAACTTGAATCTTCACTACCTGAGGATGCTTCCATAAAAATATGACCAATCATGGCTTTGCTGTTCTTAAGAAGAAGATTTTTAAAGATATTTTCCTATATATTTCTATGTAAAACTTGGATCCCCCATTGTGGCCCCACCCTACCCCCGGGGGTCATGATTTGAACAAACTTGAATCTACACTACCTGAGGATGCTTCCATATAAATATGACCAATCTTGGCTTTACTGTTCTTAAGAAGAAGATTTTTAAAGATATTTTACTATATAGTTCTATGTAAAACTTGGATCCCCCATTGTGGACCCACCCTACCCCCGGGGGTCATGATTTGAACAAACTTGAATCTACACTACCTGAGGATGTTTCCACATAAGTTTCATCTTTCCAGGCCCAGTGGTTCTTGAGAAGAAGATTTTTAAATGATGCCATTATTTTTTCACTAATTCCTAATTATCTCCCCTTGAAAGAGGGCGTAGCCCTTCATTTGAACAAATTTGAATCCCCTTCACCCAAGGATACTCTGTGCGAAGTTTGGTTGAAATTGGCCCAGTAGTTCTGGAGAAGAAGTTGAAATTGTGAAAAGTTTACGCCAACCACGACGACGACAACGCCAATGACGACAGACAACGGACAAATTTTGATCAGAAAAGCTCACTTGAGCCTTTGGCTCAGGTGAGCTAAAAATGGTTAAACTTCAGTATCTCGAACACTGATATCTTGAATACCTGGATATGTCAAGGTGATTTGAAAGTCCCAACTACTTATTCTTTTAGTATTTTACTCTCAGGCTCTATATCTCGAATCCTCATGCAGATATCTCAAAGTTTTTTTCTTGGTCCCCTCGAGTTTGAGATCATGAGGTTTGACAGTACGTACACTGTAAAGTTCACTGAAACTGGAACAAAAGTGTACAAGGAGTAGTATTTTAAAAGAATTTCACCGAAAGTCCCATTTTTGATAACAATGGCAACCCCACTCATTCAGTGATTTTTTTTTTGTTTTTTAAACCAACACCCCCTCCTTTTGAATTGGGAAAAATTAGCGACATTTTCCTCAAATTGGGAAAAATCATTTATGGTAAATTAGAATGCTTAAAATACATAAAATAATCAAACTAAGTAACAACAGTTTTTGTTTGATTTTAACTTCGAATTTGATTTAAATCCATAAAATAATAATTTAAAAAAATTAACATCAATATTTTATTGAATGTGAACTTGGCCTATATTAGTCACATCTTGTAGCTTCTATTTTCTTGGAATTGCTTTGACTAATTTCATAAAAAAAAAAAATAACCAGCATTTAGACTCATAATCTAGTAAACTGTCTTATATTAATAATCAAGTTTAGACCCCAAGTTTACAGTCTTTACTGTTTGTTTTTCCCGATTTTAGTGAAACCCTATGTGTTGTCTATTTCCTGATATTAGCCTGACCCTCTTTGTAATAATGGCGGTCAAACCAAAATCATTATGTCAACATGCAATATGACTTGTATCTGGGAACTACTTACCAAATCATTTAGGATTTTTATAAGCTACTTATCTGCTTATATGGATATCTGCATTGTTTTACACATTCATTAAAAAAATCGGCTGCATATGCATGGATTTGAAGAATAAAAACGTATATAATTTACTCTGTCAGCAAATTTAGTGACTTTTGTTCAAAATTAAAACATAATTTTTGTATATTTGAAATTGGGAAAAATACACTAATAACTGGGAAAAAATAGCTAATTTTTGTGAGGGGAAACAGCCGAATATCGGTGGCATTTTGACCCCCAAAAAAATCACTGTCATTGCAATGTAAAGAATTATGTTTCTTAGTGTAGTCTACTTGTGTACTCAGTTTAAATTAAATTGTACAAAAACTGTAGGATATACAGGGTTTTGAAAGAATTTTGCAAAAATTTCTATTTATATGAACCATGGCAACCCTGTTCATTGAAATCAAAAAATTGACATTAGTGTACCAAGTTTTATAGCTGCAGACAATTCTGTACCTCTCTAGAAAAACAAGAGATGTTTGTGAAACACTTAGCCCCCCCCCCCCCCCCCCCCCCAAAGCCCAAGGGGCATAACTCTGTCAAAAATTGCTTGATTATACCCAAAACAGAACTTGACCTAGATATTCTTATGATAAATTTGTATACCAAATTTCCTTTCACTATGTGCAACCTCTGCGAAGAAAATGAACGGAAACTGCAAATAATTGGAATTTTTCCATGTCCAAGGGACATGACTCAAAAATTGTTTGATCGTACCCAAAACAAAACTTGACCTAGATATTCTTATAATAGACTGGTATATTAAATTTCCTTTCAGTATGTGTAACCTGTGTGAAGAAAATGAATGGAAACTGTTGGTGGAGCGACAGACAGCAGGAAAGCAATATGCCCTCCCTTCTTTGAAGGGGGACATAAAATATATTGACAGACTGAGAATTAGGTAGAAAACGTAAAGAACAGATAAAGACAAGCTAAAAATGTAAAAATTTCGACAGAAAGAATTAAAACACAGTTGGGGAAAGCAGTAAATCTAGTACTTCAAACTGTCCAGGATTTCGTTTTTTCATCGATCATGTTGATATCTTTATTATCGATGCACAGAATTTCTTCAATGTTTTAGACTCATTTTCTAGGTTAATGTAATTTCCATATGCATAAATGTCTCAAAAGAAATTACGTTTACTATGCTGACAAAGTTTGAGAATTCTAGGCCTCATAGTATTTAAGTTATGAGACGGACACAAAAAACTAACAGACAGACAGATGGATGGACATCAATGCCATAACATAATATGTCCTGTCTTCAGACGGGCATATGAAAAGTGAAATAATAGGTTAGCAACACATGGTTAGTAATATATTTTGAGATGGCAGTTTAACAGGTCCAGCACAATCTCTTGATTTAGCTATATAGCTTAAAAAAGCTATATAGCTTTATCAAGTTATTCAAAATATCTTGATAAAGCTGATTATGTGCAGTTTTTCAGAAAAATGTTTTTTGTAAGAAATAGACAAAAAGTCGTAAGTATTTGACTATATTCATATATGTACTATGGGCTATCAAAACAACAACCGAAATCAAAGATAGTTCTACCATCGCAGCATTTGAATACTTTTATGCAAAAGATGAATTCCATTGCTTGAGTAACTGTACACCACCTTGTGTGCGTTGAGGCGTGGATATATATAAGTATGATTGCTTCTCATTGTACTGAATTATTACCAATCAATTATCTTGTTGACCACAATTGGCCTCTTTTATACTTTCAATGAAGAAGTAACTGTATCAATTGCTTTATATGGCCCAGAAACATTTAGAACTTTGAGTACAAAGTCTCTTTAGGAGACGCAATTTGATGAGTGGTTTTTACATGCACTATTTTCATGATTTTCAGAAGAGTTCAAGGTTTAATATTATCACTGCACCAAAGTGCGACTTTTTGAGCATGCTGAGAAAATAACACATTTAAGAAAAATGTGTGATAAAATAGCTAAATCAATCTATTCTGAATAGCTTAATAAAGCTATATAGCTAAATCAAGCTATATAGCTAAATCAAGAGATTGTGCCGGACCTGTTTAATATACATAGAAATAAATCGAGGATCAGCATATTTTTTGTGCGCAATAAATATACACTTTTTTCAATGGATGGCACTGTAACTCTTGTCCAACCCAAATTTTTCCAGACCAGTAAGCTACAGATCGCTTGCAGCTACAATTTATATAACCAAGACTGTAGCAGGAGTAGCATTTAAAAAAAAAAAGGTAACAAAAAGACAAACAGGCAGACGAACGACCGACAGACACCTGACTATCGCATAAGGTCTTCTAGTCTGACTAGTGGAGCTAAAAAAATATTCTTCCGGGAGAGTTCTGTATCGTAAAGTCTGAGTACTAGATTTATCGCCTGCCCCTACAAAATGGCGGCCAACTTTCTTTCGTTTTTCAAAATGAATATACCGAATTGGAAGTAAAATTGTAAAGATACCGGCTTAAATTCAATGCTTCTTACATGTTAGTACCCAAATTTAAGATGTTACATGGTTTTTTAATCGTTTTATTGAGTATTTTCTTTTTGTTTGTAGGTATTCATGTTTATTTGTGGCACAAGGCCAATATTGCAAAGTCTCACTGTTTGCACAGACACAAAACAAATACTTACAATTATCAGATAGATGTGTCTTTCAGTTTCTCTTTATATTAAAAATCTTTCTGCCTTTTAAAACAATAGTACTTTGGAAATTAGAAGTCTTGCTCATCCGATCATACAATGATGCATCCGTCGAAATCAAGCAATACATCCCATCGGAATTTCTCGGATTATTTGTACTAGTAATCGGAATCTACCGAGGTTTGTCGAATAAAGAAAAAAAAATCCCGTATAATCTTAATCAATAAGATGTTTGAGTGTAATATACTAAATGGAGACATTCAAAGAGTCTAAGTAACTAAGAAATTTGGCGGAAATTTTATCAAGGTAGTTGTTCACTTGTTGGTTTTACCTGATTAATGTTGCATGAAGATGATGTCATTATCTGAAGAGGGCATTTGTAGCCCGTCGTCTTCAGATACATCTACTCAAAATTTGAAGGAAAATAAATATATTACTGAAGTGCATAGAGACGTTTCAAAGTGGACTCAGGTAGATTTAAATAAGTTAGGAATCCATTACAGAGAATCTGCTATTCCTCTCCTTCGGCTTGAAGAGCTTGCCAAAAAATCAGGCTTGACACATAATTCACGAGGAATAACACAGGTTTCAGGATGCTTGTTAACACTGGAAAAATTTTTGAGAGATCATTTCAAATTATCTATACCACATGACAATTTGAAGAGGCACATGCCGCGACAAAATGTTATGGAATATTTTACAGTATATTAATGAAAATCGTCAGAAATTGTGGGAAGACTTGACAAAGCTTGAAAAACAAACTAATTTTGGCGAGAAAGAGAAACGGTAAGTTTTAATTGTTTACAGCTCGACAAGTTTGTTTCAACTAGAATAGAGCCTATAAAAAAGAATAATAAGATACACAAACGTTTACATTTACATTGGTTGAAGTCACATGCACCTATATATGGACAATTCGGAACGACTTTACTTTACCGGTCCCCAGAAAAACGTGCTAAATTATAGTGTCGCCGTAGGCGACTTCAGTATATATGAGATCGTGTGAGCGATCAAAAAAAATTAAAAATATGAGGTTTTAAGCCTTTTTGACCCCAAAATCGAATTCTACGGTTAAAAGTTTAGTTTAAAACTTCGTTTTTAAACGAAGTTTTTAACCTCGTTCTCTGAAAAAAAAGTAATAAATATTATTTATTCAGTGAAAAGGAGACAAAAAATAATTGTGAACGAAGCACATGTGGCGCATGCTTAGTGCCGTTTCTTTCGTACTTAGCCATTTTTTTCATGTAAACAAACCAACGAGATGTCGTTGAAGCTGAATAAAGATCTTGCAAAAAATACAGATGCAACTGAATATCTTAATAATCTAAAAGAACAAGACACTGACCCTAATCTCTCGGATGGTATGCGAGGACTAACCCACATCTCCAAGGCGAATGCTAAACCATGCTAGACTAACCCATGTGCGAGACTAACCCTATTCAGTCGAAAACTTATGCAAGGACTAACCCTAATTTTTCAGGTGGGTGCAAGACTAACCCTAACCAGTCGAAAAAATGTGCAAAATCAACCCTAATCAGTTGAGTGACGTAAATCTTACGTCATATTGCAATGAGCACGCGGATCTTGCGGATCTGGGGACCGGTAAAGTAAAGTCTACCCGACAATTCTTTTTATCCCAAAAATTAACTTGTCCCTTGTGAAAAAAATTGACATTATTTGCAATATGTCGATTATGCACCATGTATGAACTATCTTAAATTCATTTTGCAGACTATTAAATGTGTTGCATCTAAAAGTTCAGGACTACTTGTCCAGTCTAGGAAGGTTTGTGGTAGCACGAGGCGATGGTCCTGTCCCAGAGATTGCGTATATACAGCTCGTCATGGATTTTCTGCGTATTTTCTTTCTGTTACCTCAGTAAGTTGAAGTTAAGGTAAAAATGCTGTCACACAGTGATTGTGAAATATGAATTTCTTTTATTTACCTGTTCTTGACCAGGTCCAGCATAATCTCTTGAAGCTATTCAGAATAGCTTGATTAGGCCATTCCAAGTTTTTTCAATGTTTAGGGTCTGCGGACAGATTGGTTTTGAGATTATGAATTTAAAAACAAAATACAAATTAAAATCAACAAATACAAATCCTTGAAACACAATTTACTATTTGGGGATAAGTGTCTCTCTTTTTGTTTAGTGGTGTATCATTTTTTTTTTATTTCAATGAAGTAGTAGTTGAACTTAATTGCAATGCGAGGAGAATTTTCAAATGATGATGACAAATTCTGAAATTGTTTTTAAAATGTTGTGTTTCTTCCCTTTTGGTTTGTGTGTTTTTCCCGGATAGAAAGATAGGTTTTCGAATTTAGGGTGGATGCTAAACAAAGAAAAAATTTGGAATGGCCTTAAGATATTTATATGCAGTTTTTCACAAAATTTTTTTTTGTAAGAAATAGATAAATAGTTTCAAGTATTTGACTATTCATATTATGTACTCACAGGCACTTGTTTCGGTAATAATTTTTTTAACCCATAGTATAATAATAACACAAGGTATCCAACTCCGAATTACACGGAGTACCCCCTTCCCCCAGAATCGCACTCATTTACACTTTCAGAGGAAATACACTGACAAACTGTTTATACCTATGTTTTCTACAATAATTTATCTATACAACCATATATGGCATGCTTGTCTTTATTTTCTTTAGTCTCCGTAAACAGCGTAAAAACTCTGCTCGTCGAGTGAAAAGGTCGAATTCAACCATGAAATGGGTTGTGCTAATCCCACACAGAGAACAAAATTAAAAAATGACTGGGTTTAAAAATTCAATTCCAGTGTTTAAATATTGCATGAGTAAATAGAACTTGTTTACGTCTGATTTTCCCTGAAAACATTAAGATGTTTATCCGATGTAATTTTAGAAACAGATTTTTAGCCAATCAAAATCTCTGTGCGGGATTAGCACATACCATTTCATGGTTGAATTCGACTTTTCCACTCGACGAGCAGAGTTTTGACGCTGTTTACGGAGACTAAGGAAAATAAAGACAAGCATGCCATATATGGTTGTATAGATAAATTATCGTTGAAAACATAGGTATAAACAGTTTGTCAGTGTATTTCCTCTGAAAGTGTAAATGAGTGCGATTCTGGGGGAAGGGGGTACTCCGTGTAATTCGGAGTTGGATACCTTGTGTTATTATTATACTATGGGTTAAAAATTTATTACCGAAACAAGTGCCTGTGTATGTACTATGGACTATCAAAAAAGCAACCCAAGCCAAAGATATATTGTTCCAACATTGCACCACTGAATAAATTTTAAGCAAAAAATGTATTTCCTTTGTTTGGATAACTGTACATCACACTGTGTGTTTTGAGGCATGGATTGCTTCACATTGTGCTGAATTGTTACCAATCAATTATCTTGTCAACCAGTATTGACCTCTTTTATAGTTTCATTTAACAATTAACTGTAAGGTCACAGCTCATTTGCTTTATATAGCACCAAAACTTTTACAACTTTGAGTAAAAAGTCTCTCAAGGAGATGCAATTTGATGAGCAATTTTTACAAACGAGGGGTGATCATAAAGTTCGTGAACTAATTGAATTACTTCCATAAAAGAAATAAAATTAGGTTTCAGTGTTCGTTATTTTTTAATGTAGTCCTATCCAATTTTAATGCACACCTGAAACCGTGTGGCACGTACTGCCCATGCTGCAAATTACATGATCGAGCAGTCACAAGGAAAGGCCTTCTCACAAGAAATACACATGTAAAATATGAAAGTGGTAGCACAAATCGTTCAAAAGTTATGGCCAAGGTTAAAGTCTTTCAAAAGTAGGTCAAATTCCAAGGTCAAAGGATCAAAGTTGTTGATATCCAAAGTAAGATCTTGTCACAAGGATTACATATGAAAGCACTAGCACCAATTATTCAAAAGTAATGACCAAGGTTAAAGTTTTCCAAGAGTAGGTCAAACTCCAAGGTCAAAGGGTCAATGTTGTTGGTATCCAAAGGAAGGCCTTGTCGCAAGGATTATATATGTGAAGTATGAAAGCCCTAGCACTAACCGTTCAAAAGTTATGACCAAGGTTAAAGTTTTTCAAAAGTAGGTCAAACTCCAAGGTCAAGGTCAAAGTGTCAAGGTTTTGTGGTATCCAAAGGAAGGTCTTATTACAAGGATTACACATGTTAAGTATGAAAGCTGTAGCACTAACCGTTCAAAAGTTATAGCCAAGGTTAAAGTTTATCAAAAGTAGGTCAAAATCTAAGGTCAAAGGGTCAAAGTTGTTGGTATCTGAAGGAAGGTCTTGTCACAAGGTATACACATGTGAAGTTTGAAAGCCCTAGTCTCAACTATTCAAAAATTATGGCCAAGGTTAAAGTCTGAGAAAATTTTGCAAAAGTGGGTCAAACTCCAAGGTCAATGTCAAAATGTGAAATTTTATGGTACCCAAAGAAAGGTCTTGTCACAAGGAATACACGTGTGAAATATGAAAGCCATAGCTTCAACCAATCAAAAGTTATGGGCAAGGTTAAAGTTTTTGCGGACAAACAGACAGATGGACGGACAGGGCAAAAACTATATGCCCCTGAATCTTCGATTACAGGGGCATAATAAGCAAAAAAGTGTCAATTATAGGTAAAAGAATAACTTGAAGGTTAATTTTGATATGATTGCTGTAAACAAAGATATAGCATACCCAAAATTAAGAACAATCATTAATTATTTTTAATTAGTTGAGTTTAAAAATGACTGTCACATGCATTGGTTTAAAATATCTTTAAGTGTTTAGTAGTCCACCTGAATTTGTGGATAAGAAGCAAGTTGAATGGGGCTAATACATTTACATTATCAGGTGAGCTGCAGTGACCATGGGCCACAATCTTTTGTCAGCATTTATTTTTAACAATTTTCAGACTTGGAAAATCAAAGACTACACAGATGAAGATTGGAAAGCAAGATGTGGTTAGTGCCCCAGACCTTCGCTTTGAAGAGTGTCCTGGACCACAATTGATAACTTTGTTGAGGATGTCAGATGAGGTACACACAGATTTGATAAAGAAAAGCATGAGTTAATTTAAGGTCCATTTTTAACTCCTAAATCAAATTATATAACACCCGTCAATTAGGCAGAAATATCCAGAATCTGTTTTTTATCTAACATTTCTAAACATGGAAGGAAAAAAATTATGGGCATGCAAAGACAACCATAAAAGCTTTCAAGATACACATGATACGTGTAGATCCAAATCTAACATTTTCTATCAGAATTCTATCTTATTGAAATTTTCTGCTATTTGTCTAAAAATCTAATAGACAAATTATATCTTTGCTACAAATGTGTTACAAAATGTAACTGACAAACACAGCTATGAGTAATGATTAATAAATTATATTGTACAGGCCAGCACTTCCTGTGAAGAAGAAGGATCCAATTCTAAAGATTTCAGCATTCATAGTTTGCCTGAACACATTTTGGGTCAGCATGGAGGAGAATTCTACTTGAAGTTGCCAATTCAGTCTTCTACCCAGGCATACTAGGAATCATATGCCTGAGAACAAAGGTCTGTATCCACAAGAGTACAGGTGATAAGTTTGTAAAGGAGCAATATGGAGAACTTCGTGGTGTCTTGTTTGATTGGGGGAGGGGGGTTCAAAAAATTGACATTAAAATTTTTTTGTTTGGTTTTGGGGGAGGGGGGGGGGGGGGTGACTCAACATTGAAAAATATCCATTTTTTCAAGAGTTAGATTATCAAATTTCTTTTGTTTTGTTTTGGTTTTTTTTTTTGCCCATATCATATTCTTTCAAATTTGCAAGGAGGCTTTGTTTAAATGCACATGAAAATTAATGTCATCTTTAATTAAAGGTCAGCTATTTACCATATGCATTGAAACATGATCTCAGGGGCAAAAATACTAAATTTTGAGAAAAAATCCTAATTAATGTTTTGGACTCAATGTCAGATTTCTTTTTTAAGCATAAAAAATTCTTTGTGGCATGACATTCACAATTAAACTTAATCAGGAGCATGTTCTAAAAAAAAAAACATTCTCTAGATTGTCACTTGCCTGGCCTAGATGAAAAACCAAGTTTGACATACTGTTTTGGAATTTGTTAATTTGAATGTAAGTGTATTGATTTGACATTGATAACATTGCTGATGGGATATTGACCCATTGTACATTTGTATTGCATTGTATATTGTGTGATATTGTGCATTTGAGAATTTACAATTCAGATCACTTGGCATAGCCATTTGCATTGTGGGAAGACCTGGCAGCTGCTTCTAAACTTTGTAACAAGTAAAGCTTTTTCAAAAAGCTTACCGTCTTTAGCAACAACCTTAAACAGTAAAGTGACCCACATGTAAACCTATCAGGCCATATAATTCTTGAAAATTTCTTGGCTTTGTATTTCTTTAGTAGTTTTTTTTTTTCTGACATAAGCTCTACCAAGTGAAAGGTTAACAGATGCTCGGCTGTTTCCGTAAACTTTGACTCCGCTGCCGAGATCATTCGGCAAACCTCGGTTGACTCCGTCTAGATTGGCCCAGGTGTGCCGAGTGCTGCAGAAAGACAGTGCAAAACAAAAGAAAAAAAGAAATACATACAAGCTGTAAAGCTTGCATGCAATAAAGATCAATTCTGTTAACAATGAAAATATAGAAACGTTTTTTTGGTAATTGCTATAAAAAGAAAACTAGCATGTTATTTCAAATTAATTACTGCCAATTTCCTTGTTCGTTTTTTCATAATTTTTTTATGATTGAAAATCTTGAAAAATTGTTAAGTCGTACGAAAATTAGATCATCAGAAAATTATCTCCCTTGCATTGAACAGCTTTTCAACCAATGAAAAAATTGAAAATTTTCTCATCATGCAATTTCTACCAATCACAAAAGAGAGGAAGTGCATAGTCCGAAGACTGTAAAATACTTCAACTCTGTATACCGTCTTCCAAGGAAGACAGTAATAAATTGTCACTGCTTGACACAAAGATAAGTGCTGGAGAAAACATACAGATATTTCTGGCATGTGTATTCTAAAAGTAGCCCTGGAAATACACTAAATGGCTCAAAGCTTTAAATAGCCATTGTAAATGTTCGTAGATTACAAGTCTCCTTTGTTGTATTTCAGTTACATGTATCTCTTGCATTCTTTCAGCTTATTTTTACCTACCTGGAGTTGACAGAGGACCACATCGACCTCATTCAGAAAGGATGTTCAGTGAAAGATAAAGGTGCCTCAATCCAGTACACATATCCTTATGATTTCTGGAGCCCAGATGATAGAAAAGAAATATATAGAACTCTCTTCTGGTTAGGACATCTTCAAACGTCTAGTGAATGGCATTGGTGATGCTTCAACAGGAACAAGATAGTCATTGCAATTACATTCTGGAGTCATAGATTATTTTCAGTCAACTTTGCAACTGTTGTCAGTAAATAAATTGCTTTGTTATTGTACTGTTTCTTATTAAAAGTTTTTCACAATTTTATTTACCCTTGTAAAGGAATTATGCTTCCTAGTTTATATCCGATAACCATTACTTAGAACTAGAATTAGCAAAACATGAAACATTAATCAAAGATGTATTTTTCTGTTTATCAATTTTCCACTAGCCTATTTTTTCCATTTATACCTATTTTTATCTCAGCTGAGTTGAAAGCTCAAGTCAGCTTTTCTGATCACCTGTTATCCATGGTCCATCCATCTGTCCATCCCTCTGTTAACTTTTCACATTTTCAACTTCTTCTCAAGAACCACTTGGCCAATTTTAACCAAAGTTGGTACAAAGCATACTTGGATGAAGGGGAGTTAAAATTGTTAAAATGAAGGGCCAAACCCCCTTACAAGAGGAGATAATCAAGAAAAGACAAAAATAGTGTGGGGTCTATAAAAAATCTTCTTAAAACGGGGCCAGAAAAGCAGAGACTTATAAGGAAGCTTCCTGGGATAGTGTAAATTCTATATTGTACAAATCATGGCCCCTAGGGGTAGGATGGGGCCATAATTGGGAATCAAAGTTTTACATTGAAATATAATGGAAAAATATTTAAAAATCTTCTTCTCAAGAACCACTGGGCCAGAAAAGCTGAACTTTATTTGGAAGCATCTTGGGGTAGTGTAGATTTTAAAATGTTCAAATCATGGCCTCTGAGTGTAGGGTGAGACCACAATGGGGAATCAAAATTTTCATTTGAAATATATAGGAAAAATCTTTGAAACTTTTCTCTAGAACCAGTGGGCCAGAAAAGCTGAAACTAATATGGAAGCATCCTGAGGTAGTGTAGATTTTAAAATGTTCAAATCATGACCCTCAGGGGTAGGGTGCAGCCACAATGGGGAATCTTAAGTTTTACATTGAAATATAGAGGAAAATTCTTCTTCACCAGAATCACTTGGCCAGAGAAGCTGATACTTATGTGGAAGCTTTCTTTGATAGTGTAGATTTTTAGCTCTTCTGAGCCAAAGGCTCAAAGAGCTAATGCTATGGCCATTTGTGCGGTGTGCATAAACTTTTTAGAATATGGGCCATAACTCAAGAACCCCTTGGCCAATTATTGTCAAATTTGTCACAGTGTATCCTTGGCCCAAGGGCTCCCATTTATACAAAAACTAGGGTTGTGACCCTTAAACAAGGGGAGATAATTAGGAAAATAGAAACAAAAGTACTGGTTGCTAAAAAATCTTCTCAAGAACCACTGGGCAGATTATCACCAAACCTACACAAAAGGATGAGGATATGTTGTAGATTAAAAATTATACAAGACATCACCCTGGTCTCAAAATCACTTCAAAGTTGACCAAAAATTACATTTTATTAAAATGTTGATATTTTGTTTACTATAAGGACTAGGATCATCAAATCTGTCAGTTGATGCATCTAAGGATCTCGTATCATGTTGAATCAAAAGTAGTCATGGTGACCTACTTTTTAAATTTTGCGACCATTATTTTTCAAAATGATTTAGAGGCATATTTTGAACAATTTAAGGCCTATGATCATCAAACTTTGTCAGTTGATGTATCTTGGGTCCTCAAAGTATGTCGACTTAAAACTAGGTCACCTTGACCTACTTTTTGAATTTTATAGCTAATCTTTTTCAAAACAATTAAGGTCATTAATTCGAATACTGAGAGGTTTAGAATCATTAAATCTTGTAAGATGATGTATCTTGGGGCCATAAAACATATTTATTAAAAAGTAGGTCACAGTGACCTACTTTTTGAACTTTGCAGGGATTCGATTTCAATGCGTTTGAGAGGCATAATTTGGATATTTTAAGGCCTATGATCATAAAACTTTGTAAGTTGATGAATCTTGGGTCCTTAAAAAACATCAACCGAAAAGTAGATCACCATGACCTACTTTTCAATTTATATGACTATAATTAAATATTTCAGGTACTAATTGGCTTAGAATCATCAAACTTTGTCAGTTGAGCATCTTGGGCCTTCAGGGTAGGTCGACTGAAAAGTAGGTCACCGTGACCTACTTTTGAAAATTTATGGCTTTAATTAAATATTTCGGGTACTAATTGGCTTAGAATCATCAAACTTTGTCAGTTGTTGCATCTTGGGTCCTTGGAGTACGACATCTGAGAAGTAGGTCACCGTGACCTACTTTTGAAATTTTATGGTTATAATTTTAAAAATATTTTAGGTATTAATTGGCTTAGAATCATCAAACTTAGTTGATGCATCATGGGTCCTCAATAGAATGACAAATGATAAGTTAGACACCATGACCTACTCTCAGGTACTAATTGGCTTAGAATCATCTTGGGTTCTCAGAGTGTTTCATCTAAAATATAGGTCATAATGACCTACCTTTGGAATTTCAAGGCTTTATCTAAATATACAGGATACTTAGAGGCTTCAAATAGAAGTGATAGGTTGTACAGTTGTAGAGCGATTCAAGGCCCTTGGGCCTCTTGTAAATTGTTCAAATCATGACCCCCAGGGGTAGGGTGGGGAAGAATTGTTCACAACTAGTGGACATGAATTCATGGGTCCCTTCATACCTTGAAACAGTGAATATTAAACCCCCATAAAATTAGTGATTTCACAGTATCTGAAATTCTGTATTTTTAGCTCAACTCTGCGATGTTGAGATGAGCTAAAGCTATACCTCTGACATCAGCATAAATTAGGTGTCAATGTCTGCATGCCATCTCAGATAAACTTAAGTTTTAGGAGCCAGTCCATTCCTACGTAAATAAAAGCCCTACTTGGCTTAATCTTACATGAATGATGCATCTAGGGAACACGTTGCTTGATTTGCTTTGGATACTGGAGATGATTGACCAAGTTGAAGGTTTAGGAGCAGGTCTGTTTCAAAGTAACTATAATTTTTTGGTCATCAAACTTGCATGGATAATGCATCTAGGGATTTATACTACCAAACATGCTTCATATGCTGTATCTCACCTACATTTTCCAGATGAGAAAAAAACTTTTTAAATCTTCTTTTCAAGAACCACTGGGCCAGAAAAAATGGAACTTGTATGTAAGCATCCTGGAGTAGTGTATATTCTAAATTGTTCAAATCATGGCCCCGGGGTAAGGGAATCAAAGTTTTACATTGAAATATATAGGTATTCTATTCAAGAACCATTGGGACAGAAAAGCTGAAACTTATATGTAAAAGCATCCTCAGGTAGTGTAGATTCAAAGTTGTTTAAATTGGCCCCCGGGGTGCAGTGGGGACACAATAGGGAATCAAAGTTTTACATTGAAATATATATATGAAAAAATCTTCTCAAGAGTGGGCCACATTAGAAAATCAAAGTTTTACATTGAAATATATCGGAAAATCTTCTCAAGAACAACTGAGCCAGGAAAGCTGAAACTTATGTGAATGCATCCTTGGGTAGAGTAGATTCTAAATTGTTCAAAGCATGGCCCCCTGGGGGGAGGGGGGAGCCACAATAGGGAATCAAAGTTTTACATTGAAATATATAGGAAAAATCTTTAAAAATCTTCTCAAGGACCACTGGACCAGAAAAGCTTTAAAACCCTATGTGAAAGCATCAAAAGTTGAAACTTATGTGGAAGCTTCCTAAGTTATTGTAGATTCTAAATTGTTCAAAACATGACACCCGGGAGGAGGTTGGGGTCACAATAAGTATTACAAGGGAGGAAATCTGGTGAATAACAGCAGGGCCAAAGTTACTTAGGTGAGCGTTGTTGCCCATTGGCCTCTTATACTATATGTAAACTTCATAAAAGTCCTTACAAACAAAGATACATGCAGGTTTGAGCAAATACTCTACCAAGCCTCTTTTTTATTTCTCGCAATTAAAAATATTTAATTTCTGCGAAAGAGATACTTCAGACGTACTGTGCTACATATTCAAGATGTAGTGTAAATCAAATTATTGTGGATTTTTAAAATTTAAATTTAACTCCTACGAACTTTTAAGAAAATTTCAAATCACATTTGTAGGACTCCAAAGTGCGATGGGACTCCAACGCCCGATCGATGGTCACGCCAAAGTCCGATGGTCTGCGCCAAACCCCGATGGTTCACACGCCAAAGCCCGATGGCGCAGAAAAATAATTATTGTTTATGACGTCTTAGTTTTTCTAGTTTAAAATAAATTAAATGAATTTAAGTATTTAAATGCCAAAGTAATATGGTTCACTAAAAACGCAGTAAAAAATATTGTACTAGCCATAATTTCTTAAGTGGTTGCGAGGCTAACCCTTTCCTCTCGGATGGGTGCGAGGCTAACCCTGATCTCTCGGATGGATGCGAGGCTAACCCTAATCTCTCGAATGGGTGCAATGCTAACCCTAATCTTTCGGATGGGTGCGAAGCTGACCCCTAATCTCTTGGATGGGTGCGAGGCTAACCCTAATCAGTCAAAAAGTCTGTAACATCCTGGATGGGAGAGAAACTAACCCTAATCAGTCAAACCTCCTTTGGGGTACGAGATTAATTAAACTATTCAATCGAATAGTGTACAAAGTTTAACCATTGATGTCTTGGGTGGGTGCAACCTATTCTATAATCAGACTGGTGTAATTGTGCACAAGGACTAACCCTTATCAGCCAAGTGGTGTGCAAGGACTAATCCTAATAACTCAAGTGAGTGCAAACATTAAGTAAAATCAGTCAAATGGTATTCGATGACTCATCCTAAATTATTGGTTTTGGACTATGGTGTCGAGGATTGACGTCGGAATATTGTGACGTCATAAATGTTAATTGTTTCTCGGAAGGACTTTACTTTACCGGTCCCCAGATAAACGCGCTAAACTATAGTGTCGCTGTAGGCGACTTCAGTATATATGAGATCGCGTGAGCGATCGAAAAAAAAATTAAAATATGAGGTTTTAAGCCTTTTTCACCCCAAAATCGAATTCTACGGTTAAAAGTTTAGTTTAAAACTTCGTTTTTAAACGAAGTTTTTAACCTCGTTCTCTGAAAAAAGTAATAAATATTATTTATTCAGTGAAAAGGAGACAAAAAATAATTGTGAACAAAGCGCGTGCGGCGCATGCTTAGTGCCGTTTCTTTCGTACTTAGCCATTTTTTATTCATGTAAACAAACCAACGAGATGTCGTTGAAGCTGAATAAAGATCTTGCAAAAAATACAGATGCAACTGAATTTCTTAATTAATCTAAAAGAACAAGACACTGACCCTAATCTCTCGGATGGTATGCGAGGACTAACCCAAATCTCCAAGGCGGATGCTAAACCATGCTAGACTAACCCATGTGCGAGGACTAACCCTAATCTCTCGGATGGATGCGAGACTGACCCTAATCAGTCGAAAACTTATGCAAGGACTAACCCTAATTTTTCAGGTGGGTGCAAGATTAACCCTAACCAGTCGAAAAATATGCAAAATCAACCCTAATCAGTTGAGTGACGTAAATCTTACGTCATAGTGCAATGAGCACGCGGATCTTGCGGATCTGGGGACCGGTAAAGTAATCACCATCGGACTTTGGCGTGTCAGACCATCGCACTTTAGCGCACGTGTATCATAGGAAACGAGACGTCGGATTTAGTGTGACCATCGGACTTTGGCGTCCGTACAGACGTCAAACCATCGGGGTTTGGCGCAGACCATCGGACTTTTTCGAGACTATCGGACTTTGGCGTCACCAGCGGACTTTGGAGTCCTGCACATTTTTTCCCAAAGTCAGTAACATTAAATTGTATCATGATTTTCCAACTTTTTACACAACCATTCCTCACGATAAATTAAAGATTATGCTTTATGAAACCACAGAAACTTTATTCTCCGAGGAAAATGGAACTCGGAAATTTTTCTAGCTTGTGCTTTGTTAATGCAAAATTACTTTGTCAAAATTCATTCTGATCGTACACATAAGTACTCTTAGTTTGATATTTAAAAGATGATGGAGTTCCTTTTTGACAATATCTATGGAGTCTGTGGAAAACGTGTCTTTCAAAAATTTGCATTTCGATGGAAAATAACTGTGCTCCTTTATTAACCAACCTGTTTTTATTCGTCTAAAGTAGAATTTATTTTTTTTAAAAAACTTTTACATGAGAACACTAAAAATCTTTGGACTTTCAAGTCCACAAACAAATATATCGACAAAGTTTTATCAGTTAACAATATTTACTTTCATTCATTTGTAGACTCGATATATCCCAGTGAGCTCGAAATAAAAGACACTATACAGAGCTGAGTATGCCACAACTGTTTCATATTTGGATGTTTTAATGGCCAACTAACAACTAAACAAACGAGATAACCTACTTTTCCACGAAATGTGAAGTTAACGAACAGATATCATGCTGAAAAGTCCAATAAAACGATACAAATTATGAGCAAAGCAGTGTGGTCTCCTGAAAACATCAGAGGTGAGATCAGGTGTCATGGAGGAGTAACCATCCCCTATCGACCGATCACACTCGCTGAGTACCCTCTGTCATGATCGGGGAAACGGAGAAATCCGTAGTGAATTCAGTATGAAAATAATTAATGACCTTACAATTTGTATGAAAGACATTAATCAACATCCGACCTAATGACATATTGTATTTGTAAACAATGTCATTAATTGTATCGACCATAGAATCTGCGAAATGTTGACTTTAAATGAGATTGTAAATACCCTTGTATTATCAACTAATTTGTCAGTAGTCTGAGTCAGTAGTCGTACAAAGAACATTTTTTGTGTGTCAAATCAACCGAGAGACATACACGCTATATGCAGGTGATAATGGTTTATTGCTACATAAAGGATAGAGTAGTTGAATGTTCTTCTCTGGTAAAATATCCAAATATGAAGCAAAAGTCCAAGACTCTGTGGTATCACTTTTACTTTGAGTTCAATTGGATACGTGTAATCAATGTATGAATTAAAATCAGTATTGTTAATTAATACAGCGTCATCAGCATATCTAAATGTTGATTTGAAGACCACAGCAAGAGACTTTTTCATGTAAAAGATTTTGAGTAAATTATGTTTTTTTTTAGAATACACAATCACGTCTGCTACATATTGTAATAATAGGGTAATATTAGACTTCCCCTCCTCAGGTATATAACATCACTGAAATTGCCTATTGCGATAATAATATATTAATAATATAAACGTTCACTATGGTTATATTAAGTGAAACTAGTACAAAAGTGTTTGCATATAAAAGGGTTCTTTGTACAGTTTAGAAAAGAAGTAAAATAAGGCCATCTTTGAAAAATTGGTTGGTTGCCCTCTCCCGACAGACTGGCTAAAAATGGCCCGACTCAAATTTTTTTAACCTCCAGGAAGCAATTATGTTTTTTAATGCATTCCGGAAAATAGATTTTGAAAATTCAGCATTGATTTTGAAATTTTCTTTCAAAAAAAAATTTCTCACCTACCGACTCAATTTTCTCATCCTGAGTCGGGAGAGGGCAAGCAAACTTTATTTTAAAGTTGGCCTAATGTGTATTTTTGTGTTTGGTCTTTAGAAAATTCAAAACCTTCTTTGTTAGAGTGCTGCATATATGTTTGGTACAAAGTCTCAATTTTGAATAGAAAATGTTAATCTAAGGAATAAAAATATATGCAGTGAACAGCAAATAACAGGAAAAAAAAGTTTTGTTTTCGTTTATTTTTTCCGTGGGTGAGGGGGGGGGGGGGGGCAGAAATTCATTGACAATCAAAAAGACAAAACAAAAATTAAGGTCACGAGATATGCGGACATGAGAATAGTTTGCAAGTAAAAACTCCTAAATTTTCCCAAATTGATTTCAGATAACATGATTTTGTAAAGGCATAAGCTAGTTATTGGCCGAAATGATTTCTGGTCTAGAAAAGATGTAACTTATCAGTTCTCACATTGCCAGCAGCATTCCCATAATACATGTACATAGCTGTCAATTTCTTCCCAGTTACATAACACATACAGTATAACTAGGACAAGTTTTCGATAAAAAGTAACTTGAAAGTGTGAAGACATTCACTCCAATCACGATCTATCTCTTAGTATCTACACATTATAAGCTCAGGAAGATTATGAATTTGAGTTTAGTATACGGTTTGATATTGATCAGAAAATATAAATACAATAGACCCATGGGCCACATCGCTCACCTGCGCACATTGGCTAGGAAAAGGTAGAAATCATTTCAGCACTGAAAAGTGTACAGGTACATGGGGGGGGGGGGGGGGGCGGCTTCCATATCAATATTACTAATCATGGATTTGCTGTTCTTTAGCAAAAGAATTTAAAATATTTTTTCCTATGTAAAACTCCGATCGCTCATTGTGGCCCCACCCTAAATTTGAACAAATTTGAATCTACACTACTTGACGATGCTTCCATAATGATATGACTAATCATGACCTTGCTGATCTTGAGCAGAGGATTTTTTGAAGATGAATCCTTTATATTTGACCCTCGCGTTTTGCCCCCTCCCAGGGTCATAACTTGAACAAAATTGACTCTACGATAGCTAAGGTCGCTTCTACATGTATATAAATATGACTAACTGTGGCTTAGTTGTTCTTGAGAAGATTTTAAAGATATTTACTATGTAACGTGTATGATAGGTTCTTGCAAGGAATATGTAGGTTTTCCTTTTACTCTGTCTGAGTTAATGATAAGAATGTTTATTAAGACTGTTCTGTCTGAGGATAAATCACAAAGAACTAAAAATTTTCTGTTATCTAGATACTGGGTAAGGTACTACTTGCACCATGTTTCTCCCCTAAGTTCCTATTGATAGATAAGAACCGGGTGTCTCAATATTCTTCAGATTTACTACACCCAGAACGTAACATCAATTCCCTAGGATACTTGTCAATGGTGCTTATAACTTTCATACCTTTATTTTGCTCTTTCCCGCAGCTTCATTATTGCTGATTCAAGGCCAAGTTTTTCGGCTAGCTTCTGAATGCTTGACTTTCCCAAAGCTTTGCCTTGTATACCCTTTGGCTAGTCCATTCCAAGGGTTGTCAGGTCATTCCACTATTTGAAGTCTTCAATGCGTGTTACGCAAATGCCCCTTAACCACTACACCTACATTTGTATATATTCCTATGTAAAACTTTGGCCCCCTGCTGTGTCCCCCAGGGCCATGCATGATTTGAATAAACTTGAATCTACACTTCCTGAGGATACTTCTAGAATAATATGACTAATCATGGCTTTGTTGCTCTCTTGAGAAAATTTTTAAAGACATTTCCAATATATTCCAATATAAAACTTCGACCACCTCTTGTGACCCCGCCCTACCCCCGGGGGTTATGATATGAACAAACTTGAATCTAGAGTATGTAACAAAGCTTTCATTTAAGTTTCATCTTTTCTTGCCAAGTTGTTCTTGAGAAGATTTTTAAAAGATGCCATCAAATTTTCATGAATTCTTTAATTATCTCCCCTTGAAAGAGGGCGAGTCCCTTCCTGTGAACAAACTTAAATCCCCTTCACCCAAGGATACTTTGTGGCAGGTTTGGTTGAAATTGACCAAGTGGTTCTTGAGAAGACGTCGAAATTAAAATATGAAAAGTTTACAGGCGACGGACGACAGAGGACCACTCTTTGATCAGAAAAACTCACTTGAGCCTTCGACTCAGATGAGCCAATAAAACCAGACTGAGTCGATTCTTTTCATCACTGCATAAAAGATCCTACTTAATCCTGTATCACATTTAGTGTAATGATACCGAAAATCTTTAATCTGGATTGTTCTCTCCGATAATCAGATTACAGACAATGCTCCCATGATGATCCGGGTACTGGAGCCGACAAATGTTCCCTCCCCATTAGGGTGACCTTTCGCAAAAATCAGAAATAACAGCCCGAGCTGAAATGAGGATACCAGAAAAAGGAAATTAATTAATACTTGTAATTATGCACATATATTTTTTTACCTGTTTGAGATATCCACTATGATTCTCTGAGATTCTCAGAATGTTAAGACATTTTAAGTATGGTAAATGCTAGACTAAGTGTGACAATATCAATAAATGTAATACCAGTGTAGCTGGAAACGTTTTTTTTTTGTTTGTTTGCTTGTTTTGTTTTGGTTTTGTTTTTTTTTATTTCCAGGTGAAAAAGGGGATGGCATAATTGAAGAAATGTGGGCAAATTAAAAAAAATGCTACCAGGCCAGTATTTCATTATGCAACACATATATGTTTGTGTTTTAATGTTATATTTAAGATCAGATAATTTTAATCGGTCGGGGGAGGGGTCATGCCCCTTTAATCTAACAATGCTTCAGTAGAAAAAGATGGCTGTGCATGGTTTATACTGATTTATTATATACATCCACCTTTCTCGTGTAGAGTTATTTAAGGAATCACTGTCTAGTTAGTAGAGTATGCCAGGGCATCAACGATAGTTGGAAACGTGGGATAATTTGCATAACGGGCTTCTCCTTATATTTCCATTTCATTTTGAAATAAAATTGTAAATTTAGATTTTAAAAATGTAGATTAATAGATTTAAATTACACGATGGCTCACATGTCAATATCAAATGTCCCCGCCCACTGACTTCAAGCACAAAGACAGCCGCTTGAGAATTACATGCATATTAGGCCTCCTTAGAGTCAGACACAAAAACAGCCGCACGAGAATTACATGCATATTATGCCTTCTTAGCTACTGAACTTTCGCTTGGCAAAATTTGCATTCCGTTAGAATGATCAAGAAATCAACTCTCCTAACTTTCAAAGAATTATCACAGAGAAAACAAATAGAAATGGAAATATATACATGTAGCGGCTCTCTACACCAACGAATTTTATTAGTAAGACTACTATTAATAACATACCTGACAAATTTGAATGTGTATAATTCAGATCAATTGAACAAAGTGTACAATATAGTGTACTTTGTAGGAAAAATGTTTCAAATTACAATAAGATTTGGCAAAATAAGATTAAGTAGCTAACATTCATTGATTCTCGCGATTTCATTTATTAATAACAGTAAACTATAGCAGGGTAGTTCAAAATCCCAGTCTTATCTATAGGGGATTGGCTTAACAGAGCTATTCTCTGTTTTGTTCGCCCACGGATTCACACAAAATTGTACAAGATCAAATGACTGTGTTAAAATTTTTGAAAACTGATATCATTTGTTTCTATATATTTTATGATGTATTAGATTTATCTCGTATTCTGTTGGTCAATATGAGTCATAATGATATATATAATATACAAACATCTTCCTCTCGGTACTACAAAACCGGACGCACGATCGATGGTCAGTGACGGAAATAAAATGTGAGTATTAAAAAAAATATATGCCTTGTAAATAGTTAAGCAGGTAATGGTTAAGCGAGTTTATTTTTAGGAAAGATATTTCTTAATAACTTATATTAGTAAAAAGAATTGCAAAATAACTTAAGGAGATTGGATCCTGTTATCAAACGTATTGAGAATTTTTTGTCAAGTATATTTTTAGAATCTACACACATAGCTTAATAAAAAAAATCAACACAAAACATGGGGGTCAGCGCGCTTCTTTTAGCACTACAGAGCAATTAATATGACCTTTTTGCACTGTAATTACGTCTAACACATAAATAAATTTTTTTTCCGTTTTTCCTTCAATATTTTTTATCCAAATGAATTATTGGAACAAACACAGTCCTTTTTTCATCTTGAATAGTCACATTAAAATTTGTGACAACTAAAATAGTTTCAAATTACTTAGCATAGTCAATTATTTGACCTTTCTGCACTCAAAATATGTTATTTTTCTGGCGTTAAAAATTAAAAAAGCAATAACATTATTTGAAAGTAATTTCATTTTTTTTTAATTTAAGCAAAATGGTTAAAATTATCTTATATATTCGGAAAATGAAATATGAACTGGGGGTCTGTGATGTTAATTTTTAGATATTACTAAAATAGTGCTAATTTTAAGCTTAAATTGGGCAATTTTTTTTCAAGGACTTTCACGATATATTTGCTATATTTACCAAATATGATGATAGAAGTCATGACAGTTAATTTAATATATAATTTAGGACCAGCATAGAAGATTTCACTGCACAAAAGTATTCAGTTTGCAGGCTGCATGTAAAAATAGGAATCCAAACTTAAAAATACTGAATACTTCGAAAGAGAAAAAAATTATCTTTTTCTTCTAAAAAAACCTTCAGCTACAAAATATAGTTCCCCTCTAAATGTCTTCGGTATGGAATTTAATCATGGGATTTTATTTGAATATAGTTTAATTAGCATTATAGAATAAAAATTTATTGTAAGAACTAAAACATTATGTAGATTTTTTTAAATAGAGGTGAAGACAAAAATCTGCTCAAAAGCTGAGGAGCGAACCTCTTTAATTCCTCTTCTTCACCGAGAGAGAGAAACGTACTAAAATGTACTTCTTCAAATTTCCTTCAATGTTTTAATTACTTAGTATTTTCTTAACATTTTTAAAGCAAATAATCATCATTATGATATTATTCCACCGGATGTCCCATAAGAAGTGAATTTAATTTCATTGTGTCTTATTAGAAAAAAAAGTGCCAAACTTTTCTTCACGTACCTAAATGTATGGATAATCAAAATCAAAAATACATGTACGTTTTTAATTAATCGTGTATCCCTATATCAACATGTCTCCATTTTTAAGGCTTCTCCGTTTTCTTCTGCTCTCCCTGGTGATGTTTAGTGTGACAGGTATGTCATTTCAAGGTCAAGTGATATACGAAACTCCATTGAAAGTAGTCAAGTTCGAGAGTGCAGCGGAAGTCTTTAAGTACCTGCGTCAGCTCCGCATGTACAGGTACTTACTTCGCCATCGATTCTCCAGACCAAGGTGAAAATTTTTTGTATAAACATGGTGAATATAGAGAGAGAGAGAGAGAATACAGTTGGATGAAGTAGGCAGCTCCTGTCAAAACAAAGTGCTACATGTAGCATGAACACAACACGTTTTACAGAAAAATTTTTAATATTTAAGTTAGATAATCGACTTCATTCGGCACGAAAGCGTGATCGTTGAGAGAGTTTCATCTTTTCTTTGGATGGCTCTGCTACGTGTGTTCATTTGTAGTTTAATGAATGAAAATAAAATAAATAAAGATTATTCACGAAATTTTTTTGTAATAGAAAGGACCTCGGTATACGTGTATTTATTTAAATGTAGATTTTCTCAGAAAATTTATTTCTTTAGGTGATATAAATATATATATATATATATATATATATATATATATATATATATATATATATATATATATATATATATATATATATATATATATATATATGAAAAAAATACTGTCATTATATTAAATTCATATTAGAAAACATAATGAAGCTTTCAGAATATCACATTGTTTTCTGTGCTTGTAACAAAGAAATCGTATATTGAAAGATAGTAGTATTTCAATTTTAACAGTTTAAAGGAACTGAGTGCAAATATTTTAGGTAAACTATTATTAGTAACTATACTATAAAAAATATTGGCAAAATAAATCGATATTTGTAACAAAATTCAGATTTGATTGAATTGATTGTATAATGGTCCTCATTATAAAAAGCTTGGTAAGACAATTCAATGGGTTGCTTGGAATAATTTCTTGGAAAAGTTATCTCTCTTATCAAAGGGACATTTCACCTTAAATCATTACAACAGTATTTTCAGCTTAAAGCACATAGTCTAAAATACGGAAATTACGGACTCTGTCACTAATTATAGTGCATTTTATTTTTTAGGTTTGCCTGAGACCTGGAAAGTGTTTAGTTACAGAGAACATTGTCTACAGTTGGCATCGAAAACCTCGGCCTATAACAATTGCTCCAAATTTTAATTATTAAAACTATTTCGGAGATAACATGGCTTTGCTTCTTCTTTCTCTGTTCTTGATTGGAAAAATAAAACAAACGACTTTAATAAAATGTACATGGCATACAGGAACCAAACAATAAATGACACAGGGAAATATACGAGATGATGGTCTAGTATATTAAAGGGGCCTTGATACAGTTTGTCGTTGTTGTGTACATTTTTAATTTTCTATTTTTATTCAAGTAATAACTTTAGTTTAATAAACTGATCTTACATGAACATTCTGAAAATTCAATGACCCTTAATGGTATTCTTCATGATATAATGTCAAATACCTGTGTTTGTAAACATAGGCCTGCATGAGCTCTGTTATTGTTAATGTTTACGTGTCGTCGGGTACGTTCAATTTTGCTAACTCTGCACACATCACTGAGCACGGACTGACAATACTGGTGTGTTGATTTTACTTTCTCACATTTCCACTTTGCATTTTCTGGATTATAATTTTAAATATTTTTCATAACTGCACAATTTTTTTCTACTTTTCTTAAATATATGTACAAAGGATATATTTTACTTCGTGAAAGTGCAAGGATTTGTGTTACTTGTAATCAAATGCGTCCCGAAATTTTAGTTTTAATAATTTTCAGATAAAAGAAGTTTCTTAACACGATTTGATGATATATAGGTATGAACATGTACATGTAAGTCATGATATTATACCAAAAATGTTAGATCATATTAACTTCAAATTTGTGTCTAATTGCAAGCGAATTAAACAGTTGAAAGTTTGCAAGAGCCAAGCAAAAATACAAAATAAGAAGCAATTTCGTGATCAAACAGTCCGCAAAAGTAGATTTAAGTTTATTTTTATTCCAATATCTAGTGGTGACAATTAGTGATGCAAAATCGCTTCAATAGTTGTTATCGGCCGCAGCAGCAGCTGATCTATTTGTGGCTGTATTACATATAGAAAGTACACCTGGGGAAATGAGGTGTTATTTTTTGTTGTTTCGATATATAGAATAATTCCTTATTGATAGTAGGCATCAAAGTTATGAATATTTTTTAATTATATAATTATGTCTTATAATTATTATACATGTATTATCAATGCATTTCTTTTCTTTCTTTCTTTTTTTTTTTTTTTGGTCAATTTTTATCAGACTGATAATTTGTGATTTTACATTTTTTTTTTACAAGAAGTGCTTGCCAGCATAGGAGTGTATATGTATAATGTGTGAAAGCAACTCGATATGATCGCGAGTTTCCGGAAAATTACAATACTTGAAAATTTAGAGAGAAATAGTATTGAATTTTGTTTTGGATTTGCTACAGGTACAATAAATTTTTCGATAAACTTCACATTTATTGTGATGTACATCATCTGCATCATCACGTGACATACCTAGATCCAGGGTATTATGATCAATACGTGGAACATTTGCGGCCGATTTGATGCGTTGCATCAATATATTATCTTGTTGAACATTTTACTTCCATATCTCTTTTCCACTTTTTTTCACTCATGTCTTCGAAATAACAATTTAAAATGATCGTGTTTCGTTAGATACTTGAAGCGCACAAATAAACGTCTCTATTTAGTTAATAAAAATACAAAAAGACTGCGTTTTTAGGTGTTGATAGAAAATACCAATTATGATAACCCCATTTCTTTTCTTTAAATGGATGTTCACCTGAAGGGGAAAGTCCTGGTGAAATACAATATTTTTAAAGACAATGGATTCTCACATATACAATAAATCAAACAAGTATTTTTGTGAAAAAAAGAAGTCTGAATAACATTTTTAAAAACTTTCATGAAGATATGTGCATTTTATACATAAAACATTTTTTGATAGTTTTGTTTTCCTCATTTAAATAGAATGAACTCAAAATCAGGATTCTTGAATTATGATTGATTTTAAAAGTCTTGAAAAGAAAACAAAGTTAGTACATGTATAAGATTTACATGTCCATTGCCTGTCTAAGACAGGAATCATTCGTGTAATGCACCAGAAACACGCCCTGTAAACATCACATTATTGATAACATAACGATGTTATTGAATTTCAAAGTTCTGATGATTTATTTTTTTTAGGTCACCTGAGTTTACCCAGGTGACCTATTGCTATCCGTTAACATTTGAACATTTTCAGCTTCTTCTCTGAAACCGCTCAACCAATTTCAACCAATTTTGGCATATAGCATCTATGGGTGAAGGGGAACAAAAATTTTGAATTTCATGCTCCCTGCCCCCCTGGGGCCTGAGGGGTGGGGCAAAACCCACTAAAATTAATGCAATCTTTAAAAATCTTCTTCTTTACTCCTGGGCATCAAGCAGTCAAACTGTTGGCATGATTGTAATAAGCAATGAGCCTTCTACCAAAATTATGAAATTCATGGCCCAGGGTCAGGGTTCTGGTGCTAGGGTGGGGCTATATATATCATATAGTGAAAGTGCATTATTTCTTTGAAAATCTTCTTCTCTGCTCCTGGGTATTAAATGAAGTAACTAAGTACATAGTTATGATGAGCAAGAGTGCCTCTTCCAAAATTTTGAATTTCATGGCCCCAGGGTCAGGGGTTCTGGTGTTAGGGTGGGACTCTATTGATTATATAGTGAAAATGCATCAATTCTTTGAAAATCATCTTCTCTGCTCCTGGGTATTAAATAAACTAAGTACATAGTGATGATGAGCAAGATTGCCTCTTCCAAAATTGGGAATTTCATGGCCCCTGGGTCAGGGGTTCTGGTGTTAGGGCGGGGCTCTATTGATTATATAGTGAAAATCCATTAATTCATTGAAAATCTTCTCTGCTCTTGGGTATTAAATAAACTAACTAAGAACATAGTTATGGTGAGAATTGCTGCCTTTTCAGAAATTGTGAATTTTATAACCCCTGGGTCATAGGTTCAGGTGTTAGGGCGGGGCTCTATTGATTATATAGTAAAATTGCATTAATTCTTTGAAAATCTTCTTCTCTGCTCCTGGGTATTAAATAAACTAATTTAGTGCATAGTTATGACGAGCATGGTTGCCTCTTCCAAAATTGTGAATTTCATGGCAACTGTGTTAAGGGTTCTGATGGTAGGGTGGGGCTCTATTGATTATATAGGGAAAATCTTCTTCTCTGCTCCTGGGTATTTTTCAAACAAAGGAAGTGCATGTTTATGATAAGGAAGAATGCCTCTTCCAAAATTGTGAAATTCATGGTCCCTGGGTCAGGGGTTCTGGTGAAGGGGTGGGGGCTCTATTGATTATATAGTGAAAATGCATAATTTCTTTCAAAATATTTTTTTCTACAACTCGTTATAGAGCAAAGAAACAAGTGTATAGTTATGATGAGCAAGGGTGCTTCTTCCAGAATTGTGAGTTCATGGCCCCTGGGTCAGATGTTCTGGTGTAAAGGTGGGGCTTTATTTATTTAATAATATAGTGAAAATGCATGATTTCTTTGAAAATCTATGCTTCTGGACATATTCATATTGGAGGCAAACATAGTAAAAGTTTTAATATGCAAAGATATTTTTACCAGAATTTTGAACACCTGGACCATTTAGTCAAGTGTTCTGGTCCTGGCCAGGGCTCTATTAACTTGTATTCTGCTGAGCAAAGTTATTCCCCTTTGCCATTCACCTTTGATAATTAATCAATGTAAACAATGTATTTGAAAGGTTAACAGAATACGAGAATTATGCAAGAATATTTATTGTACAATACAAAAAGTACTTTCATAGTTTTAATGATCAGGTAGACTTCGAAATAATAGATGAATAAAAATGAGACAAAAATAACTTATCTTTTTAAATGTTCTTCAAAGGCTTAGAGAGGCCAATGTGACAATTATTAATATGGGGTTAAAAAATAGACATTTTGTTAATAGTCTGCATGGTAATGGGACAGATAGATACTAGACCAATTATTTTGTTAATTCTAATCATACTATTTTTCTTGCTTTTGGGTAACAAAGCTTCATTTATCAGTTTATGGATCCTCTAAATTGTTGTACTGTACTCAGGTGACCGTTAAGGCCCTTGGGCCTCTTGTTTTTTTGTTTTTTTTTTTAAAGTAGGATATGCATGTATAGTGCAAAGAATGCAACACCTTCATATTTTGGGTTGTTTTTCATTTTCATTATTGAAAATTATGAATAATGGTAAGTTATTTAAACAATTAAATGTTTCTTTGGTTGTTAGTAAGGGAATTAATGTTGCAGCTATTGCAGAAAAAAACATAACCCACGTAAGCGGCTTATGTATTTTTTTATTCTGCAATAGATGCAACGATTCCATTACTAACAACCAAAGAAATCATTTTTATTGTTTATGTTTATGTCTGTATAAATAATCCTATTTAAAGTAGGATTAATTAAGTACGTAAAATGATGTATTATTGACAAGTACATGTACGTCATTGTATGTTTCATTGATGGAAGAGCAAAGTTAAGCGAAGTTTACAGACTGATAAAAAGCCGTGGTTTTGATAAGAAACAAGATGATTGTGATTGTAAAACACTGATCCCCCCGTATGGCAGATAATGACGAAGGTTAAAATTTCTCAAATGCAAGTAAAACTCAAAGGTCAAGGACAAGAGATCAAACATGTTGATACTAAAAGAAAGGTCTTGTCTCAAGGAATATACATGTGAAATATGAAAGCCCTAGTACCAACCGTTGAAAAGTTATGGCATAGGTTTAAGTTTTTCAAAAAAAAGTCAAACGTCAAGATCAAGGTCAATTGGTCAAAAAGTCAAAATTAATGGTGCTCAAGGAAAGTTCTTGTCACAAGATATACACATGTGAAATATGAAAGCCCCATGCACTAACTATTCAAAATTTATATCCAAGGTTAAAGTTTTTTAAGAGTAGGGCAAACCGCAAGTTCATCGTCAAAGGGTCGAATTTGTTGGTACCCAAGGAAAGCCTTGTCACAAGGAATACACATGTGAAGTATGAAAGCCCTAGCACCAACTTTTCAAAAGTTATGGTCAAGACTAAAGTTTGGTGAAAAAAAAAAATTGAAGAAGTGGATCAAACTCCAAGGTCAAGATATCAAATATGTTGTACACAAAGATAGGTCTTTTCACAAGAGATACATTTACACGTGAAATATGAAAGCTATAGCTCCAACCAATCAAAAAGTTAAGGACAAGGTTAAAGTTTTTGCGGACAAACAGACAGAAAGACTGAAATTCGGAGAGGACAAAAACCATAATTCCCCTTATTTTCGATTACGGGGGCATAATAAAGGAAAATATATTCAGTGGATGTAAATATAATATAGTTACCATCTACAAACAAATCTTGCACGTAATTCTGTACCTTGATTTCTTATTTATGTAAATAAAAATCGAAACATATCCAACAAAACAATTTTAAAACGTTTTTGTGAAGTGAACTAACTGAACTCGGTGCTCAATTAAAAAGACACAATGTTTATATAATTATCCAAATTTTTCAGCATTCAACTTTTTATAAAATTCGGATTAACTCTGGACGCGGTCTTCGCCAGTCAACAAAGATTCAGTCTCTGATTCTTCGTCACTTCCGCTAAATGGCAGCGAGTTCTCCTTCACATCCATATCTGCTATTTTTGGATCCTCGTCATTTAATGGAATTATACTTAGTGTCAGATCCGGATTCACTTTGGATTTCTGCTCTTTTGATTTGTCAGTCAAGAAGCTTCGTGGATCAAAATCATCATAAAATACGGGGCGTACGTCATCAAATTTGCTCCCCTTTTCAGTATTTGGAGCATGTATGACAGAAGCGATGTGTTGAGCTATTAAGTAGAACACCAATAAAAGCACACTCTCTGTGAATAATAAATAACAGAACCACATAGGCGTGAGTTTATCCATGAGAGTCCCAAGTACAATGGGGTTAACCATGGTGCCTGATGATGACGCAATCAAGAACAGTGACGCAACTTTCCCCGTTATTGTAAGTAGTTCTTCCTCAGTCCAAATAAACATGGTAGGGAAAATGATAGAAAGCGCAAACCCCGCTAACGTTGCACAAATCCAAACTCCCGCGTCATAACCTTCGTTGGAAGTCAAGAATAATCCAGTAAAAGCTACAATCAGAAGACCACTATACATGCATATCATTCGCACCGGAGTTAAAAAGCGCACGAGAAATATTCCACAGAAACGACCCCCTCCGAATGCTGCCCAGTAAAACGAGGTTGCAAAGGAGCCTGCAGATTTAGACCAATCCATTTGTTTGACACAAAACGTTGCGAGGAAGCCAGCAAACGTATCTTCTATTGCGCTGTAGCATCCCATAATGCACATCATATTTGCAATGGCTATTATTTTGGATTTCAAAGGAAGCACTTTTGGTTGAGATTCCTCGGTTTTTGTTCGCTTTTTCAGTTTTCTCTTCTTCTGCTTCATGGATTTTCTGTATAAAATGAAGAAGAACAGCGCTGCTGTAGAGGCCAGGAGGGCGGAGAGAAGGTAGGCGATATAAATTCTGGATTTTGGAGGAGGATGGGGAACCAGTTTAGTTATATACGTGACGTTTTTGGTAAAAGAAACATTTGTGACGGAGTTCACAGTAAAATCAATCCCTGTATCAGATTTTGATCCATTTACGGCAACTTTCACAGTGTCAAAATCTGTTTCCGGTATGTAATAATCTACAGGAGTTTTGCTGAGGAAGAAAGTCTTATGTTTCGGAGCCAAGAAAGGAGCGGTTGCTATTGGCGATATGATTCCTCCTAATGCAAAACAAAAATGTAGAGCTTGCATGTAGACTCTTCCCTCTTCACCCCATGTGTAGACTATTTCGGCATTACAAACTGTAAAAATTAAATTTAATGTTCAGCTTTTCATCCATTTTTGTCAAATTAAATACATTTCAACAGTTAAAAATACACGTATTTCCATTTTTTTTTTTTTTTGGTTGCTTTTATACATTTAAATTTGTATGACCATTTAATGGAAGTTGTATTCATGTACTGGAATATTATTTTAACAGATCCATTCTGATCAAATAACATTGTAATCCTTTACCTAATATTATGTTGTTTATATTGAGATGCATAAAATGAAAATTGTTGCACGAAAAGATCTGAATTTCAAGCTTCATTTTGATACTTTTTAAATAAAATAATAAATTTAAGAGTTATCCTTCCTGGCTGAGGATCGGATATCCTTAACTACTACAGTTAGAATTTAAAGTTAATTTCAAGGTTTGTCCTACAGACGGGTCTCTATCCATTTAAGCCGTAGCTATAGGTCTAACCAAAACCAGAAGTTAAACTTGGACCACATGAGAACGAATGCTTTACGATTTGAATAGGTTAGGTTACGAGTTCAGCTCCAGACCAGGCAATTTAGGACTTAAAACTAACGTTAAATTTACAAGAGTGGAACACATTTTTAATGGACAAATCTAAAATTACTTATACTGGTAATAAGCAAATAACTGACAGTTAATAAACTCACTGGCGTCTAGAGCTCCGCAGAATGTCCCCTTGGCGATGTGCATGATGACCATTATTTCATACACAAAGCACCACGGAATAATGGCTGCCGTTATAGCGTTACCAAGGACGGCAATAAACAGGAGCAAGAGTTTATTGTAGCTGTCAAAAAGGACCCCACAAAGGAGGGACCCTGTGAGGTACCCCACAGAATTAGCCGTCATAAAGGCGGATCCTTTCTTTATGGTGGTGGAAGTAATGATTTGTAAGTCAAGGAAAGAGGGGCCGAATTGTCCTATGATCCACCCCTGATGGAAAAAGTAGAAGTAACAGAAATAAAACATTATAACATGTATGTAATAAAAATACTGTCAAATACATATGTAGATGTATCATGGCAAATTAATTGTATTTATTAGAACTTTAATGATCGCGTTGTAGTTTTTTTTTTCTTTTGCATATTTTTTTTTATTTTGGCTTTTTTCTTTTGACTGTTTAAGTTTTCAGAATATACATTCGCTTTTAATATTGGGGTTAAACTGAATAGCCCCGAAAATATCAATGTAAAGCAAGTATAGATTTTGATTTTTTTTTTCTCCCACTAAATAATAATAATGAAAAAAACAAAACATTTTTAAAATCATTTTTTACACTGTTTGGAATTGATCATCGCGGGTTTAGTCTATTTCCTCCCTCTCCCCATATAACAAAGCATTTTGTATGTCTAGCAGTAGTCTTTCGATATACTAACTACTAGCATGTATAATATTAAATATGTCTTTTACTTTTAGTATTAATAAATGTGTTTTTCAAGGTGAACATTTTAAAGATATTATAACCTGCAAGAAGCGAAAATCCGTCGTTGCTTACCAGGATCATAAAAGACCAAAGCAATCCAACAGTTAAGATGAATTTTCTTCTAAAGTCCAAATCATTTTTGAGCCTGGTCAAAAATTTGGGCCTCTTTTTCTTCTTTTTCCGTCCTTCCTCATCCTCATTTTTGCTTTTTCCAAAAGGGACTCTTTCATACATCCGCCGGATTCGCTCTATGATTTCGAGATCAGGACCATCGTAAGTCAGGCGGAACCTATCTACTGTTGCTAGGTCATTGTCCTCCTCCATTTTTGGAGCATATAAATGCTGGAGACCTGTACACAAAGCAGAAGACGTTATCTATTTGAAGATTTCTTAACTTGAAATGTTTTAAAATACAAGTTATTGAAAGACGCAAAAATTTAATGCTATATACATGTACTTATGAAATGAATAGTAATTATTAAGACATAAACCAAAACAATAATTCTATTAATTAAATTTATTTAGATAAATGATAAAAGAATGTTTTTGTATATCAGTTTACATCGTGCTGTATCCGGAGAGGGCTTGCACTGTTCCTAATTTTTTTCAAATGATAAAATTATATTGTTTAGAGCGAAAACACATATGTATACCTGGAATCACGCTATCAAACTGGATCATGGTGACTCAAATTGTTAAATCCTCAATAATTTAATAAACTATCCTATTAGTGATTATCAAAAGTAACTTGAAAAGCACCAGCACATATTTAGTAGCTTATTATATCCACATATCAAAAACAGTTCGATGAAACGACAGTCTGTGTCAGAAGATGAACATCTATTAGTAGTTTTGAACACTGACAAGAATTTTTTCAACTCTCTGCATTGTTAAAATAAATTGCACAATAACTTAATATGTCTGACATATATTAATGTTTATATGTTTTAGTCTTTCTGATTTATCACGTTAACTATGTACGGACGTGCCCTTGATGTATTAATTACATTGATTGACGGCGATTGGAGTTCAATGATTGAAATGTAAACATGTGCCCCCAGGGCCTGAAAAGCTGGTGGTCCTTATCGACGGTCGCCTTCCAAGACTTTTATATGCATTTAACTATTTACAAACGGTATATATATTACACCAATATATATATATATTTAAAATATTCAATTAAATTAATACTCATAAAAATAGCATCTTTATATAAGAAACAATTAATATATTTCAAAATTCAATCAAATTTGATATTTTGAAATTTAAATCGAATAAACTCCAAGAACAAATGACAGTAAAAGCGAATAGCTTTTTAAACATCGTCAATAAATGTATGTCTTAATGCATTTGTGTTTAGTAGACTTGTTTGAATTCCAAATATCATAGAGAGTTTCTTTTTCCCCGATTTCTAGCTATTATGATAAACTATGTTTAACTGAATATTAGCAAATAGGTGTTATGGCGAAAAGTAAATGAGGAAAAATAAATCGTCTCTACAAAAGTATTTCTTACCTTATGAAATCAAAATTTGGAACAATTATCCATGTAGTTTCGATATATTCGCCGTCTTATACAAAGACTTCTTAGAGAGTTCGATGATTTGTGCATGTGTGATCGAATGCAACATCAATCAACCGATTTGTGTAATTCTTTTTCTTTCACTTTTGTACTTTCCTTTTCACTCATTCAGAACTGACTAATTGATCAATTGAATTATTTTTTTTATCGTCCATGACGCAAAATGAGATAAAATTCATCATTGCATTTTGCTTTTTTAACATTTTTCGCATCAGTATCAATTTTTTAACGACAATTAAAAAAAAAGAAATATGACTTCCGGGACAAAGGTGGAGCCAAACAATTGGGGTTTAACATTTTATATAAGATTATTTTGAGAAATATTTCTAAAATATTTATTATAGTAAATCAAAGAATGATAAATTTTATTTGAAATTCAGAATCTTAAATTTCAATAATGGGAATTCTCAAATTAGATTTTTATATTAAAAGGAATATAGTCGCCCGCGTGGCGCAGTAGTGTTTAGAGCGTTCGCTCTAGAGGCGCGGAGTAAGTAGTTGATCCTTACATGTAGGTCGCGGGTTCGAAACCTACTGCGGGAAGTGGAGACCGGTTCTTCGAATAAGACCGTCTCGTGTCGCAGTAGGTGGTGGCACGAAAAATATCCTCACTGCTGAACGGCCCTGAGTGCCGAGTACAGGTCAAAATTTGCAGCCTTCAATCGGCAAGTGGTGGTGTCTCGAGAGGGACGTTAAACAACAAACAAACAAACAAAACAAACTTAAGTCTTGTATTTTCCAATATTGTTTTCAAAAGTACCAGCATTGATATGTAGTTTGAGAAATATTAATGCTCTAAATCTAAAAGATTAAAAAAAAAACCATATTCAGTAAAGGTTCATATTAAATCAAAGTCTCATAGTAAATCAAAGTATTAAAGTATATGCTATAGTAAACTATAGTTCACTACTGTTGTCTATTGTTAACTATAGTATATTTTATTTAGGGTAGTCCAAGGGTTATAATTTGAAATCTTATATCTACATTGTATGAAGATGGTTGCGTATTAATGAACAGTAATCGTGCTGAAAAGTTCAATTAGACATTACAAATTGAAAGCAAGAGCAAACATGGTTCAGATGGAGTAAGCCGTAGAGAATTCAGTGTAAAAAATAATGGCCTACCAATAAACAAAATTCGACTTAATAAAGGTTGTTTTACAAAGACGTCATTGTATCGACCATAGAATTTGTACTTGAAACGAAATTGTTGGCATCCTTGGTACATCAACTTATTTCTCAGTTGCCTGCCTCGGTTTAGAATTTGATTAGTTGTGGCACTGCTGTTCCCGAGAACATTTTCCAGGTTTTATATTCTATATACTCACAAATTGAAGTTAGTTTTCTATTGTGACCCTACCTTATTCCCAAGGGGGGACAATTTAAACGAACCTGAATTTCAGTTCTTGGGGGATGCACACATTAATTGGATCATTGATGCTCTGTTAATCTTGAAATGAAATGATAAAATGATCGATCATAAAAAACACCACAATACCAAACTGATTTAAAAAATACATACATAACTATATCTGAAGTCCGAGGAGGATTTTCTTGTGTGGAAGTGTGAGAACAGAATAATTGATGTTTTTCGAAAGACCCATCGTCATGACATACAATTTGTGATTTTTATTTCAAATATTTGGCTTGTTTTTAGTTAATAAACAATGTCATGTTATATATAATTTTAAAGAGGAAAAAATAGTCTATCAGGATCACTAAACACCTGAAAATGTGCAATTTTTGACTAAAGGATGGTTTCTGCTTGATGGTCATCAGTTTATTACTTGTGTGAGGAAGCTTTCACATAATTTTTTTTTTCTAGTTCGGTTTGTGGAGAAGAATTTTAAATGACCCCATCCTATTTTTGCTGTTTCCGAATTATGTTCCCTTCAAAGAGGACTTGGCCCTTAATCTTTAATCCCCTTCGCCAAAGGATGCTTTGTGACAAAATGGTTGAAACTTGATAAGAAATTTAACAGAAACCTGACGCCAATTGACGGAGAAATATTGACCAGAAAACTAAAAACTACCGGGAGCTAATAGTGGGTTTGATATTACGTAAACAGATATCCATCAGTGGGAGTTTGAGAACCATGTTTCTTTATAAAATGTGACACTTGTAAAACAATACATCAGAAAATCTCAAATATTTCTAAATAAAAACATCATATTGTAGCGGACAGCATAAAGGGAACTTATGCGATAAAAGTTAGTGCGATAGTTAAATTCTATCGATGCCGTAGTCTCCCCCAATTTCAGCTTAGTTAAACTACAGCGGACCTTATAGAGCTTGGATGGGTGACGACCTCACTTTACTTTATTCCATCGTTTAGAAATCTGCTGAATTGAAGTAATTTAACGCTCCTGTAATCGAAGATTTTTTGTCTGCTGTCTGTCTGTCCGCAAAAACTTTAACCTTGCAAATAACTTTTGATTGATTGGAACTAGGACATTTATGTTTCATATGTGTAATCCTTGTAACAAGAAATTTCTTTGGATACCTATCGGTACCAATATGTTTGACCTTTTGACTTTTAGTTTGACGCACTTTTGCAAAATTTTACCGAACTTTAATCTTAGTCATAACTTTTGAACGGTTGGTGCTAGGACTTTCATATTTCACAATGTACATTTCTTGTAACAAAACCATTTTGGGTTTACCAACATTTTTTACCTTGACCTCTGAGTATGACATACTTTTGAGGAAAAAAATTATTCTTGTCCATATCTTTTGAAACGGTTGGTGCTAAGGCTTGCATGTTTCACATGTGTATTACTTGTATAAAAACCTTCCTGGGGTATCAAAATGTTTAACTTTCTACCTCTGACCTTAGATTTCAACCAGGACCTACCTTTTTAAAATCACTAACCTTTGGTTGTGTGTTACTTGTGACAAGACCTTCCTTTGGGTAACAATATATTTGACCTTTTGACTGTGACCTACTTTTGAAGAACTTTGTCCTGAGTCATAACTTTTGATCTGATGGTGCTAGAGCTTTCATAATTCACATGTGTATACCCTGTAACAAAACATTTCCTTGAATACCAACAATTTTGACTCTTGACGTTTTGACCTTGGAGCTTTACTTACTTTTAAAATACACTTTAATTTTGGCAATAACTTTAGAACAGTTTATGCCAGGGCTTTTATATTTCAAATGTGCATTACTTGTAACAACTGTAACACTTTTCTTACAACATTTTTACCATTTAACGTCGACCTTTGAGTTTGATCTACTTATTAAAAACTTTAACCTTAGCCAGAATGTTTGAAGGGCTGGTGCTAGGGCCCTCATGTGTTACTTTTATGTTACTTGTGACAAGACCTTCCTTTGAGGGAGCAACATTTTTTACCTTTTGACTTTGACCTACTTTTGAAACAATTTAAACTTGGCCATAACAGCTTTCATAATTCACATGTGGATTCCTTGGCACAAGGCCTTTCCTTGAATACCAACAATTTCGACTTTTTACCTCTTGACCTTGGGGTTTTAGTAACTTTTAAAAAAAACTTTAAACTTGTTCATAACTTTAGAACAGTTGTTACTATGGCTTTTATACTTTACATGTGCATTACATGTTCTTGTAACAACTGAAACAATTATCTTTGGGTTCCAACATTTTTTTACGATTTAAGGTAGACTTTGTAGTTTGACCTACTTATTAAAAAGCTTTAACCTTAGCCAGAATGTTTGAAGAGCTGGTGCTAAGGCTTTCGTATGTTACTTTTGTGTTACTTGTGACAACACCTTCCTTTGTGGAACAACATTTTTGACCTTTTGACTTTGACCTACTTTTGAAAAACTTCAACCTTGGCTATAACTTTTGAACTGTTTGTGCTAGAGCTTTCATAATTCAATGTGTATTTTTGTCAAAATACATTTCCTTGAATACCAACAATTTTGATTTTTGACCTGGAGTTTGACCATAATTTCTGAAAGGTCGGTATAAGGCATTTCGAATTCACATGTATATATTCCTTGTGACAAAACCTTTCTTTGTGTACCAATATATTTGACCTCTTGGCTTTGACCTTAAAGTTTCTCTTGCATTTAAGAAACTTAATGTTCGCATACAGGGGCACAGACACATCTTGTCTGGTTTTGTTTTTTATATTGTCCTATTTGTGTGTTATCAATTTTTCCCGTTGATGGGAATACCCCCATAGACGTCATTATCATATAGCTTGTTTGTAATTGTCCATGGAAATCTCCCCGAGAAAGATCGAGATCGGATGAGAGGTGTTGTATAATAATTTCCAGAGGCAGCACTCCCCAACACCTATACTTCATTAATTAAAACTAATCCAACTCTGCATTGGTATCTATTCCGCGTACATCATGATTTACGAGAACTATTTTCAGTATAAGGTACTAGTATGACGTGTTGAATGGTATCTCGACAATTGAACCAGGAAATCATCAATGGAAGGAATTTTACTTTCCTTTGACGTGCGCCTCATAGAAATAATGGACGAGCAGGTGTATTTTTCAAATGCTGGTTATTCAAAAGTGAATCAAACACTTCCAAGATGTTGAAGATGCAAATAATAGACTCATGCATTTCAAGATGACTTTTTTGTTCATGCTAGGAGACACTGCGAGTTCCTTTAATTTTTGTTAAGTGTTGAGGTACATAAGTATACCATGGCGTACTGATAATATTTTTTACCCCCCAGGAACGAGGGCACGGGAACAGAAAAGGCAAGGAAATGGTATCGAACGAGATCGTCAATTACGGGTTAACACGAGGGAGCGAAGGCAATAAAGCAAAGGAGGGATGTAAATCAATTTCCTCGTTTTCTCCCCCTACCCTGTCCCTCATTTATCTCTCCCGTGTTTAACTGCCCTTTCGCACCAAAAATGAAGGAGAGATAACCCCTATCATTATATCTTGATTCTGAATGAACAATGGCAAAACACTTCTGACATTGAAATCTAATTATTATTATATATGATAAACAGTACTACTTACTCTTTAAAGATTCATTTAATACATGTGCATAGACACATAACAAAATAAATACATAATTCAACCCAAGCAAGACCAATAAACGACAGTCACATTTCTCTCAGTATATATATACTAGAATTTTATTAAAAAAATAAATTTTCACACTATGTCCTATACCAGCTACCGAAACAACTTGATATCAATTCCTGTAATTAATGGGGGAAATGCTATAAATTCCTTTAACAAAGATTTTTACAGAGAAGGAATTTCTGCGAACATGAACAAGACATTCGATACCAGTATTGACGAACAGACTGTATTTAGTAACTTGAGAGGAAATTTTGTATTACAACATCGATTTAGTGTAAGCTTGAAAATAAAGACAGATTAAATAAGTTAACAGTCAATTTAAAATAATTCTTAAATTTTTACATGACTATGGATTTTTTCTCCTAGAGATGCTATTTAATCTCGCTTTCATTGATAATACTTCTGGACTCTATGTTATCGGGATGCTCAGACTGGCTCAACTGTCTTTTTGCATCGTTTGATTCTGCTGCTTATGGTCCATATCAATACAAATACTACAAGCAACACGAAAGACTCTCCTAACATGATGTAGGAAAACCACATCGAGGTAAAATTGTCCATTAGAAATCCTAAAATAATGGGATTTATTGTAGATCCAGCAGAGGCTGCTATCATAAATAATGAAGCTATAAACCCTGTCACTGGAAGGATAGACTCCTCTGTCCAGGAGAATACTAAGGGGAAGATCATAGACATTGCCGGTCCAATCAATCCTGTTGAAATCCAAATTCCTTCAAAAATCATGAATCTTGCGGCCAAGAAAAATCCAAGAAATCCAATGAATAATAATACACAAAGGATGAAAATCATCGTGACAGGCTTAAAAATGCGAGCTAGGAAAATGCCTAGAAATCTTCCAGCTGTGAAACTCGCCCAAAATACAGAAGTCACCACTGAGGCAGTGTATTTAGTCCATTTAATCTCATTTACACAAAAAGTAGCCAAAAAATTATTGAAACCATCTTCCATAGCACAATAGAATCCTAAAAACAGCATGATTATGATCAATATCAGTACTTTCATTTTTGCAGATAACTTTTTGTCATCACTGTGTATATTTTCGGGACTTTCTGATTTGATATCAGTTGGTCTTTTAGATATGCAAGCCAGCACAAATAATGGAACACTGGCTGATAGAGCGAGGAAAGCCGCTATTGAAAAAGGAATATACAATCTAGACTCTGTCGTAAACAAGCCGGAAGATTCCCACCGTGAAACATTACTCACAACAAAATCGTTACTAATAGTTTTATTTCCAGTAACATCTTTGATGGGTAGGGTGCTGTTTTCATCCGGGGCCAGAAATGGGGCAGTTACGAAAGGCGAAATTGCTCCCCCGATAGCGAAGGAAAAATAGATGCTCTGCAAGAAAGACTTCCCATCAGCTCTCCAAAGACTAATGAGGAGAGCATTGCCATCTACAAAAATAATTTTCATGGATAAATATACAATTATCTTGTTAATTTCATATATACATATTATGTAATGACTTGGAGCAGTCAGTGACTTCTAGAAGTAACGGAGAATATAAGCAAAGGACAAACGGTTAAAATAAATTACTTATCTGAACTCATTTCCCTACTTTTTTTTTGTACTTACTGGTGTCTATTCCACCTCCTGCCATTCCTTTGAATACATGAATACCAATCATTAGCTCATAAATTGAGCACCAGGGAATGACACCAACGATCACAGCCAGACCTAGGACACTCGAACATACACAATATGTTCCCTCCTTCATCTTGTCAAAAATGAGCCCAGATATTACGGAGCCCAGAAGGTAACCCACGGAATGGCCAGTCATAAAGCCTGATGCTTTTTTTAATGATGCCTTGGTAATTATTCTCAAGTCGAGGAAGGATGGACCAAATTGTCCAATAGTCCAACCCTGTAAGATTTAAACACACATAAGCACTAAACTATACATTAGAGCGGAACATGTGCATCTGGTATTTTAAGTTTTAAAAGAATCTGTTCTACGACAAGTATAAAAATGAAGTTATTATACGAAATAATTTTGAAACCGAGAGCATTTAAAAGCTCATGCATTTATTTAATTCAAAATTTGCATATGGCAAGAATTTTGGAAGAGGTCAAGATCACATTGCACAAAGGTATTAAGCATATCAACAACTTTGAAAAGAAGAAACAATGAAAGCTTACACTGGAGACAAAGGTTGCTTGTGGCTTGAGGATATATCTTACCCCTTACTCAAGATAATTGTGTGGGATTTACGTCACATATTATTTAATGCCTTGGCCATAACTTTGAAGCTGTGAGACATTAAATAAGGTTTTTTGTAAAATGAAGGTGTGTTATAACCCTGCACCATAGTCATTAGATAATAACAAATTCGTGTCCATGGCATAACTTTGTAACTGAATATCTTTAGATGAAAATATGCTAAAAAGATAAGTCATAAACATGAACAAAGGTCATTAAAACATGTCAAGAACAGAGAACTCAGATGTATCAAATTCTGTAGGTTTTTGAAATGTAAAATTCTAACAGGCAAATTTGGTTCGTGTATTTGAGGGATATCAGGAGGTCTTGGCACAAAGATTGCTTCTGACCAAAGGGTCCATCGTGAATCTTAGCTATGGTTTTGTGTATAAGATCAAGGTCATATAACCCCAGATTTAAACTTAAAATTGAAATTCAATAATGATATGCAGGTAGGAAATGCCACTCACTAAAACAAAGAAGCTCCACACAATTCCTAGAGATATAAGAAATTTCTCTCTGTATATGGCATTACTCTTGAGTTTGGTCAGAATTCCAGCTTTATCATCATAATCACCAACACCTCCATTTTGATGGCGACATGTTTCATTATTTTCATGGTCAGTATAATTTTCATGATCCTCATCTATGGTGAATGGAGATCCTTCATCATCTTGGCCTTGTTGGCAGTTTTCGTTTTGATCTTCGTCTATGGTGAATGGAGATCTTTCATCATCTTGGCCTTGTTGGCAGTTTTCATTTTGAATTTCTAGCTCCATTGTATCTCAGTGATCAAAAATGTAAGTAAGAGGAATTTTCAACTAAAATTACACATTTGAATAAATTGCACATGGATTTCCTTAAAATTTAAAACTTTTTGATAGTGTGCTCATACAAATATATTTTCAGCAATATTCAAACCAGAAGTCTCTGAAGAAAGTGCAGTCTTACTGATTTGAAGTCATGAAAGTGTACACGAAAAGTTTCTTTCAGTTTTGGTAAACAAATATGGAAATTAAACTAAATCTTTGCGAGGTTAGAAATTTGATTCTTTTATTCAAAATATTCTACTTTTTGGTAAAAATAACATCACCGTTCAAATTTTAGTAAAAACAAACAAAACGTGTTAGCAGAATATTTTGTTACCTTAATAAATATGGCAACATAATTCCTTAAAAAAAAAAAACTAATTTCAAGTATTTTGTATCTTGGTGTACGTAGCATTCTTGTGTTATATAATTACTGAAATCAGATCAAAACTGTATCAGGAGTAGGATTTTGAAAGAACTTTACAGATTGTACTCATTAACAATCACGAATTTGATAACACTGTTTATCCGAAAAGAAAATTATGTATCCTGGCTTCGGGGCCATATAAAACATAGACGAGCTCACTTTTTATCTCAGTTTCACTTTCACATAAAGAATTCATAACGAAACAGTAAGACTGAGATCAAAAGTGAGCTCGTCTAAGTTTTATATGGCCCCGAATGTTGTTTAATTGTTGCACATTTGTATTCAAGTACGAACAAAAAAATAAAATTTGTTTAAAAGAATCCATCTAGACGAACCTCCAGTGCGTAAGCTTTTCAATCAAACATTAATATATAAAGAAGAATATGATTTATTATAATTTCCATGTTACAATTTTTTTTATATACAATCATTTTGCTAGTGTACCTATTTTTTTTTAAATCTAGGTTCTTCTGCATGATTTGTTGAGCTACCTATGTTTTCTATTATGTTAACTTATCTAGCTATTTTTACATACATTTAGTCTATACTCTCAAGCATTTTAGCACAAAGTTTTTTTTTCTTCTCGTGTTTTTGTTGTTGCTTCATGTGATGAATAACAAAGTTCAGTTCAATAATAATCTTCAGAATGAAACAGAGTAGCTTTTGTCCAGTTTCAGAGGGAACAGGAAAGATAGGTTGGATTTATAAACATTAATTTATCACATAAATAGTCAATAAGAAATCCTAGAAATTATTATGTAATAATCAGAGATTATTCCTCCATCCCTAGGCAACAATTAAAGAATTAGTTATCACTATCCCAACTAGTTATTAGTTATTACTATCCCAACGACAAATTGGAATTAAATAGCATTGCAAAGAAGTATGTCCAATTTCCGATTTGTTTCGTCAACCTCTTACATATAGTCTTGTTTTTACTTTCCAATCTTGATCTTAAGCTTGCTTCTGATTTTTCATTATTACAAAATCATATTTTAGCGATGGAAAAAAAGAAAACAGGCAAAAAATTGTCGTGATATGCAGCAAGTTTGGTTTGGTTTTCCAAAATTCTTCTCAGAATACAGTAAATACAATATTTCCTATTTTACCTTACTGTACATGTGTGATTTTTACCAGAGTTATATTTTTTGATGGAAAAATTGTAGCGAAATCATTTCGCAATTTCAAACGCTATAAAAGAAGGCTTAAAACAAAATTTTAAAATGGAATTTATTTGGAAAAAAGGAAATATAAGAACAAAATCAAATTTTTACACGATATTAAGAAGAAAATCAGCGATTAATTAGACCAAGCTTACGTCTATATCAGCACCTTCACCTATAAGCCTCACATATAATTCACTTCTCCCTTTCCCTTAGAGCATTTTCCCATAATTTTCTCTAAGATAAGATATTCTTCTATCCATATAAATTTACTTAATTTGTCTCAATGCGTTAGTTCATACAGGGTGATCTGTCCCGCATTATTTTCGCTCTGTCACTCTTAATAAGGATTTTTCCTCGTTTTAAATTCCCCCAGACAGAATGAGGTTTGTTGAAAGAGAGATCTCTGTTAAATTCGCCCTGTTTTGAATTCGCCCAATGACTGACGACGGAGAAAGAGGCGAGAACAAGAGGCCCATGGGCCACAACGCTCACCTGAGTATAACTTTGGCCTTGCTGTGTTTCATCTGACTATCCCCCTTGTAGTACCTATCGTGGCCCCGCCCTACCTCCAGGAGTCATGTCTTGAATAATTAAGAATCTACACTACCCCAGGATACTTCCACATAAGTTTCAGCTTTTCTGTCCCTGTGGTTCTTGAGAAGAAGATTTTTTTCTACATATTTCAATGTAAATTTTGAATTCCCTACCCCTGGGGGTCATGATTTGAACAATTTAGAATGTACACTACCCCAGGATGCTTCCACATAAGTCTCAGCTTTCCAGGCCCAGTGGTTCTTGAGAAGAAGATTTTTTTAATGACCCCACCCTATTTTTGTCTTTTCTTGATTATCTCCCCTTGCAAAGGGGCTTGGCCCTTCATTTTAACAATTTAAACTCCCCTTCATCCAAGGATGCTTTGTACCATGTTTGGTTAAAATTGGCCCAGTGATTCTTCAGAAGAAGTTGAAAATGTGAAAAGTTAACAAACGGACGGACGGACAGCTAGACGGACGGACGACGGACAACAGGTGATCAGAAAAGCTCAGTTTAAAGGTTTCAGCTCAGGTGAGCTAAAAAGGGGCGGAAACCTTACATGTAGTTTTTTTTTTCGTTGGGGCACTTCGCATCAGTTTTATTCAACTAACTCACTATTAGGTACATGTAGTTTGCAAATGGATAAATAAACAAACCCGGATAAAAATAATCTCCATCAGACTTTGTTTGTGATGATAGTAACTCTACCCATCTCTGAAATTTTATCAGACGTTATATAATCACATAAAAAATGTTTACTGCAAGCTGATAGTTATTATACAATCTAACAAGCTGATTATTTTTATACTAAATCCATAAGAGTGTGACTTGAATGATCGATATAAATATATATTTTGTATGTTTTTATCAGTCCAGATTTAACTATTGTAGTTTTTATAATTTCGTTTTAGAAGCAATGTATTTTCAATGTTTTGTTAGTTTTACTTTTTAAAATCAGAGTTAAGTCTATTTCAATCGGAATTTAATTCAGTTTTAAATCTTTTGAAGAAAAAAAAAACCTTAATTTGATTTTAAACATAAAACTTTGTAAAAACGGGCTTTCTAGTCTTAACCTTTATAAATTTTAATTGAATTACAAATTGAATTTCTAGGAATAAACTTTAAGATATAGGTATGCAGAGTAAAAAAGATGCCACTTTACTCTAAATTTACAGATACATGTAATAACTAATTAATCCAGGTTAAATCGAAAGAAATATTGTTTGTCGACAAAAGACTCACCTTCTTATTGTATAATATTAAATTATCAAATATCAAATAATGGGTGGGTTTAAAAGAGTCTTTGAAATTCCAAACCCGACTACTGTTTCTGAGCCCGACTAGTTCAAATATTTCAGAATGTTCAGGAATTTTATTGTCAGAAAAATTTAAGACGTATGGTCAAGATTTAGTAAATGAAACGTACAGATTTCTCAATTTTGATGCTTTATAACTATAGCTTGGTAGTATAAGGTGTATCGGGATATACTTTTTTTGATTGGTAGACGCAACGTACAAATATATTTTAAACTTTCATTTTCAATGTAAAATGAAGAAAAAAATCAGTTATAAATATGGGATAAACGTTTTAATATACTAATTCTAGGTTAATTTTATGCTGAAATAAAAGAATTTCAACACTTCAACATTTAATTGGCATTTGATCTACATTTAAACCAATCAAAATATAATCACATATAACAAATTGTATCAGGTATACAGTCAATTACACTCTATAAACAATAAATTTATTATTGTACAACTTGAACGTTAAAGGAATTGTCAGTTATAGCCATAGAAAGACAATTATTTTCATAACTTATTTTAAAGCAACACATTTATTGAACAAACATTCATGTCCTTAGTAATGCCTTATCACACTAAGTGAGACATTTTGAAGTTTTGAACTTAACAATGATTCTTTTTTTTCTGTGCACTAGTAATACATGCATGCTACAAAAAATATATCTTTCTAATTACATGGACATATGTCAATACTTCACTAGAATCTTCTCTCACATTCCTTAGTTTAAGAATGATAAAAACATTTGAAGGATATGAAACATTTTAAAATTCTTTAACTAATACATATCTATCTTCCTTATTGATCCTTTTTCAGTCAATAAGGACAGTATCTCCAAATACAAATTCTAAACCTCGTAAAACAAATTGATCTGGAACTCTACTATATACAAAGCTAGCTGCAGAACTCACTGTAGCGTTATGGTTTTATATTTTAGTCTTTACAATACAAAACTAGCTGCAGAACTGTAGCGTTATGGTTTTATATTTTAGACTTTGACCATAACGCTACAGATTCCGTAATGCAAATATTGTGCAATTTACAGCGCAAGATTTTCTGCGAACTTTGGGGATGTATTTCGCCACTCTTCAGCATTGGTCAATCAGCTACTTTTCATTGCCCGATTCTAGACATATTCTATAACCAACCTGTATATCTTATCATCCTCCTAACCCTTTATAGTCGTCTCTACAAACAAATAAACTCGCTTGTTGTGCATTTGTCGTTGGATGGCAAAAAATTCACAACAAGCGAATTTATTGGTCTGTAGAGACGACTTAAAAGGGTTAGGAGATGGATAAAATAGAATATGTCTAGAAAAGTAGTTGATTGACCAATGCTGAAAAGAGTGGCGAAATACATCCCCAAAGTTCGCAGAAAATCTTGCGCTGCAAATTGCACAATAATTGCGTAACGGGATCTGTAGCGTTATGGTCAAAGATGTAAATATAAAACCATAACGCTACAGTTCTGTAGCTAATACAAAACAAGCACCAAAACCCGACTCATCTAAGAAAGTAACTTTTAGAAATTTCTGGATAACAAGTGATAGACAGATAAAAGTACAACTTATATCCCCAATTACCAGTTAGAGTCCAAATGGGAAGGTTATACATTATTGCTTTTTAGACATGCAAAGCCAATCATATTTTGATTCATCAACTATTTTCCTACCCCCTTCTCCCCTTGAATCTTCAAAGTACCGTATAAGCAGAATTTTTTTTAGCGAGGATTCAATTTTGGTATCATAAGCAAGACTGTTGAGGTCCCTAAAATTGAATATCGCTAAAATTATTTCTGTGTAGGAGGTAATACTTGTCTTTATTGGTAGAATATAATCGCTAAAATAACCTCTCACTAAAATTATATATCAATATTTGTGAGCAAATCGCTAAATTTGCGTCTCGCTAAAAATACTTCTTACACGGTAAAATGCTACATATCCTTCATCTATATATGTTATTAATAAAGATTATAAAATTTATTCTAAAAAGATTTATATGACTTTTGCAGACTGTGAAATAATATAGAAGCAGGTTGATAATCAAACATAAGTTACTAAATTCATATATGTTTACAGATACATACACAAAATTCACGGAATCTTGACATGTGATGCCATTGCCTTAAGTATTACATTCTAATAATCTTAATAATTAGCACTGAAAGACACCTCGACTAGATAGGGGACAAGACTGTAAAGTCAATTATACATACTATAAACATATTCCAATACATAAATAAAAAAATATATAGATTTTTGCATGTATGTATAGATATCATTTGTCCCGGTATGATATTAATGATACATATAATATATAATAATAAATTTATAATTTTAAAATTATAAGCCGATCGAGACAGAACAAATTATGATTACATTGTAACTATTTAAAAAAAAAAATAAATCCAGGTAGAGATGTATCTTGGAATAGAATGTCAATAATATTTAACAAAAGCAAGTCTGGCAAAAAGCGACAATAGCTTATGGGCCACATAGCTCACCTTAATCATCCTGGCCCTGCTGTTCTCCATTAGAAGATTTTTCCCCTCTATATTACCTATCCTACATGTATGGCACAAATCATAGTCTCCAGGATTTATGACTTAACTTAAATCTACACAATTTAAGTAAGCTTCAATGTCTTTATATTGTATATTGTATTTATATTATATTAATGCATTGCTTTTCTGGAGAAGATTTTTTAACACCCACACTAGCTTTGCCTTTTCTTGATTACATCATATTTCTTGATAGTGGTGTTCTCTATTTGAATAAAATTGTTTCCCCTTTACCCTAGGATGCTTTGTGGCAAGTTTGGTTGAAATTGATTTGGTGGTTCTAAAGAAGAAGTTGAAAATATTAAAATATAACAATGGGATGGGCAGACAGAAAGACATGTACAGATGGAAGAAATATAATCTTTCATAAGAAAAGTTCACTTGAGCCTTGAGTGGTAGGGGAGATGGTTTAAACAAAATTGAATCTGCACTACCCGTGCATGCTTGCATATTAATATCCCTATCATGATCCGGCCGTTCTTGAAGAGAAAATTTAAAATCATTTCCATGTACAACTTTGATCCGGGAGTAGGGGGGGGGGGCAAACTTAAATCTGAACTATCTGAGGATATCACTTCCTGGCCATCTTTTTCTTGATACAAAGATTTAATCTTTTCCTTGTAAATAATCCCATGTTAAACCGCACTGCTTGAAGATGATTGTAGCTAATATTCTGCTGATCTTGAAAAGAAAATTTTAAATATTTTTCTTTTATATTCACCTTATTCACCCCCTCTGTTGGCCCCATTGAACCCCGGGCCATAATTTGGACAAATTTAAATTAACATCACTTGAAAATGATTGCAATTTAATCTTACTTATCATGACCTTGCTGTTCTTTTTTCCTGTACATTCTAATGTAAAACTTTGATCCCCTATTTATGGTCCCATTGTATCCCCAGGAATCAGGAATTGAACAAACTAATACTGTATTACCTGAGGATGATTGCGTCTTATTATTACTAATTCCGGCTATGTTGTTCACAAGAAATCATTTTTTTTTTCTTGGCAAATATATTCCCATGTAAAACTTTCATTTCCTATGGTAATCCGAACTTACCCCTAGGGGGCTATAATTTGAACAAATTCAAATCAACACTATGACAGGAAGCTTTTCCTTTAATAAGTTAATTATAGTGATAACTTTGACACTATGAAAACTATAGTTAACTATAGTGATAGCTTTGACACTTTGACTTACTATGGTGAAAACTGACATTTTTTATTTAATGTAGTGATCACTATGACACTATAGTGATCACTTTGAAAAACTTTGAAATACTATAGTGATCACTATGACACTATAGCGATAACTTTTAAAACTTTGATGTACTATAGTGATAACTTTGAAACTTTGATTTACTATAGTTAACAATAGTAAACTATAGTTAACTATAATTTACTATCGTATTTTTTGTTAGAGAGTGGTTCTCAAGAAGAATTTTGACTCCACCTAATTTTTCCTAATTTTGAATTTACTCCCCCTCACCTTGGAAAAGGTTGTTGCACTTCTATTGAATAATCTAAATTCCTTTCACCCGAGGATACTTAATGAGAAAACTGGATGGAATGAGCCTAGTAGTTCTTGAGAAGAAGACAAAATTGTGAAAAGTTTACGACAACAAAGACAACATACAAAAGAAAAATTTCCATCAGAAAAGCTCACAAGAAACATTGGCTCAGGTGAATTAAAAACCAAACTCCCTCAGGAAATTAAATTGTAGTGCTATGTGAATTTGGTCTCCTTAATCTAAATACCTGATGGGAATAAAATTTGTTAAATTAAGGATCGAGTGAAATTTTCAGATAGTAGATTCCGTTTTCAAAAAAAAAAGTTTTATTTGCGTTCACTTTCAGCAATAATACTCCTGCACTCAATGTGTTCATGATCTTCTGAATGAATTTCGATTTTGACTTCTTTGAATGTGTTCTTGGCTAGTTTGATTCTGTTGGCAAATATCCATGCCAAGAAAAACACTATCAACATTATGGCAGACTCCCCTAACATAATATAAGTGAACCACATAGGAGTGGAATTGTCCATCAAAAATCCTATAATAATAGGATTTATCGTTGACCCTGCAGAAGATGCAATAAGAAACAAAGAAGCTATAAATCCTGTGACTGGGAGAATAGATTCCTCGGTCCACGAGAAAATAGACGGGAAAATGATGGACATCGAAAATCCTATAAGTCCTGTAGAAATCCAAATCCCTTCATAAAACTTGAACTGAGCAGTCAGGAAAAATCCCAGAAATCCCAGGAGTAGAAATATGCTGAGAAAGATAATCATTCTTACAGTTTTAAAGCTGTGGGCCAGGAATATGCCAAGAAATCGTCCAGCTGTGAAACTCGCCCAAAATACGGCAGTTACTACAGAGGCTATGTATTTGGTCCACTTTAACTCACTGACACAAAAAGTAGCAAGAAAATTATTAAACCCATCTTCCATGGCACAATAAAGGCCCATGAAGAGCATGATGATGACCAGCATTAGCACCTTCATTCCTCTTGATAATTTCTCTATATTTCTCTCTTTGTTTTCATCTTCATTTTCAGGCTTCTGCTTTATCATGTTTTTTGGTCTTTTCGATGTGCAAGCAAGAATATATAAAGGGACAGTTGCTGTGATTGCAAGAAAAGCTGTTATGGAGAAAGGAATAAACAGTCTGGATTCCGTCTCGGACAAGTCTGAAAACCCCCAGTCTGTCGAATTGCCTACACCAGGGTTGGAAATTACACTAGCATTTTGTAAGACATTTCTCTGGTGTTGAGTGTTATTTCTATCTGGTGCCAAAAATGGGGCCGTTACAAATGGTGAAATTGCTCCCCCAATAGCATAGGCAAAATGTATACTCTGGAAAAACGATTTACCATCAGCTCTCCACAGACTTATTAAAAGGGCATTACCAGCTGAAAATTAAAACATTCTTCTTAAAAAGGTTTTACTCAAGAAAAAATTATATATATTAAAAGCAATAGAGTTTGGAAGAATTATTATCATATTAACAGTAAAGAAAAACGTACAACATTTCAACACTTTATAAATGAATTCCAGACAATAAATTAAAGGTCAAGTTTTGTGACATCAGAGACAACTGCTTCTTCAAAAACAATGGAACTCGTAAATTTTCATATCTTTTCATTGATCATCTGAAAACTTGTTTTGTAACAAAACATTCTGTTTCTACACAAGTACTACAAGGTTGATACCGGTATCAAAAGATTTTTGAGTTACTCATTGAAATATCTAGTTTTCGGAAACCAGGTCTTCCAACAATCAGTTGGAATTTCATGGGTACCAATTCTGTCCCGTTATTAGCAGACATGTTTTTTATTCTTATGAAGCAGGGTTTCTACATTAAATGTAGAAGTCTCTTTTTTGTGGCCTTAGATTCGAAATTTAGATACATTTATATCGACGACGTTTTATCATTTTCACTCCTACTTTGATTCAATATATCCCACTGAGTTAGAAATACTAGTAAACAAAAACGCAGAATCTCTCACATTTGTTTCATATTTGGATATTTTTACTAGAAAAAGACATTATGGCAAAGTAGCAACTCAGTTTATGAGAAACGCGATGACTTCATCTCTTTTACCGTCAACTTCCTTTATTTATGTAGGAAAATACCATTATCGCCTGCATATGGAGTTTATATCTCCCAGTTGAACTGATACGCAAAAGCATGTTCTACATATGAACTATATCTTAAACGGGGCAGATTATTGACAAATAAGTTATAAGATAATAAGATACAATATGAAAATCTCTTAAGTTTAAATTTCGCATATCTTATGGTCGATGCAATGACCTTCTTTGCAAACATAATCTGTTTTAAGGTAGAATGTTGACTGAAGTCTTTCATACAAATTGTTAGGCCATAATTTTCACATTGAATTGTCTACGAATTTTTTTCGTTTACCTAGTCATTACAAGGGGCACGCGGTAGGTATGACCGGTCGACAGGGAATGCTTACTCCTCTATCGCACCTGATCACACCTCTGTTTTCAGAGGTCCAAGTTGGTTCTGCTCACAATTTGTATTTCTGAGCATGATCACTTATCGCTATCTTCACATTTTATATCCATGATGAAGAAAGTTTGGCTGCAAAGTAAAAAGGAAAAGTTACGTTTAAAAGACTTTACATAAACAAAGTCAAAATAATATATTCAAATCCCTGTTACCCCTGCAACTGACTGTTAATAATATTGTTGGATGTGTTGTGTTAAATGATGGAAAAATTAACTATTTACCTGAAAACTTCATAATAGCCATAAATCTTGATAATTATCTTGATAAGAAGTCCCTCTTCAAATAAGTCCTAATTTATCGCCCTCTTTTAGAGTTGTGAATAATTAATGTCATTTTTAGATTGGGAGTAGAACTTATGTTAGGTACTAGTAATCATACAGTAGGAGGCGAAAAGTGTTGAGTAAAAAATGGCGTCAGGTTTGACGTTTCAAACACAATAAAGACAACTCGAAAGACTTACTAGGAAAAACACGAAATAACTCATCTCAATATTTAGTAAGGTGACCCTTCAATCTTTTGACCTGCTGTATTCTTCGAGGAAAAGAATGATAAAGGTATTTGATGTAATTTAAGTTAATGTCCTATCTTAAGCGTATGTGGAAAAGTTCGTCAGTGGAATTTATATTGAGTATCTGTGACTACAGTTTTCTTTTCATAAAGAGAATCATTTTAATGATAGTGTAATGTAAATGGTGTTACTAAATTTGAATTTGTCGCCATTAGTTGGCAAGTTACGTTGACTTCCGCTCTGAGGGTATATAAACGTCATACCGCTACAGTACAGTACAAAAGACATGCATTGTTCTTGTCAAATAAAATCTATTGCACGGAGAAAGTGTGAAACTTTTAAGTGTCTTATGCAGCTCCTGCTCGTACTACACAGCTTTTGAAATTATATTTGCAGAAAAATATCTCCGAAAGGAAAAGGATGAGAACACATGGAGAAGAAACGGAAAAATCAAGAAGAGGCGGAAAGAAGAAGGACCGGGAATGGGAAGGTGCCTACTATGTTTACGGAGTGCTAAATAACCAAAAATGCTATAAAACATGTAAGGAAAAAGTAAGACCATATTGCGTCACCACAAGCCATAAAAGTCCAATACACCTAAGGAAAAGGAACGGGTATCGCACTTCCAGCGGGAATTCTTGAATACTCGTGAGTCGTTTGCACATCTATCTTATATAGACTGCCTCACATCTCTCATTTTTAAATGCCACGCGTGGCGCAGTGGTTATAGCGTCTGCTCTAGAGTCGCGAAGTAAGGAGTAGATCCTTACGTCGCGGGTTCGAATACACTGCGGGACGTGGTGATCGGTCCTTCGGATGAGACCGTATAAACCGAGGTACCGTGTCGCAGTAAGTGTTGGCACGAAAAAGATCCCTCATTGCTCAATGGCCTGAGTGCCGAGTACACATGTAGTATAAATTTGCAGCCCTCCACCGGCAAGTTGTGGTGTCTCCATATGAGTGAAAAACTCTCGAGAGGGACGTTAAACAACAAAAAACAAACGACACTTTTGCGGAGATCACGCCACACTAACGTTGTTCTAACACCCACCTTACAAACTGCTTGCGACCTATTTTCCCATTTCTACCTCCATGGTCTGTACAATTCTTATCTACGACGAAACACGCAAAAGGCATGGTTCAAAAGACCCTGCGGCCAGATATGACTGAGGCTTAAAGCACTATAAAATTCAAAGTAACGATAACATTTATCTTTTATGTATAATTGGTACTTACTTGTGTCTAGTCCTCCCCCAGCCATTCCTTTTAACACGTGAATGCCAATCATCAGTTCATAAATAGAACACCATGGTATCAAAACAATAATGACAGCCAATGCTAAAGTAGAAGAGGATACACAATAAGTCTTTTCCTTCATTTTGTCAAAAATCAGTCCTGATATTATGGAACCTACAAGGTATCCCACAGAATGACCAGTCATGAAACCAGAGGATTCCTTCAGTGATGCATTTGTGATGATCCGTAAGTCCAGAATAGATGGACCAAACTGACCATATGCCCAACCCTTTGAAAAAATCGATAATATAACAATATTGGAACAATAAATACATACACGTATTGTAATTCACCCACCCCCTACATATTTATTTTGAAAACAAAAAACAAAACAAAACTATATATATATATATATATATATATATATATATATATATATATATATATATATATATATATATATATATATATATATATATACACTCACCAAAACAAAAAAGCTCCATGTGATTCCTAGTGAAATAAGGTATTTTTCTCTGTATATGGCATTACTTTTGAGTTTGGTTAGTATACTTCCTTTTTTATCTTTCAGAGAAATTGAGTGGTCTTGACAATTTTCCATGCCATTCTTCATTACTTGTATACCATTTCCACTGGCTTCTCCTTTGGTAAAAGGAGTTTTTTCATCATCACTTTTGTGCTGCAATTTTTCATTTTGGTTTATTTCTCTGGTGGCTGACCCCATGTTGCCTCAGGTATCTGGAATTTCTAAAGTGTATTTTTATAATATGAAAAATGTGGAGATAACGAACAGTATTCGAGCTCAAAAGTCCATTAAACATTACAAAATAGGAGCAGAGCAAACACGGACCTCTAAGACATCAGAGGTGGGATCAGGTGCCATGGAGGGGTGAGCACCCCCTGCCTACCGGTCACACCCGCCGTATGCTCCTTGTCATGATCGGGAAATAATGGAAAAATCCGTCGACAATTCAGTGTGTAAATAGTGGCCTAACAATTAGTATGAAAAAAGTCAGTCAGACTTGTGCAAAGTATTACAAGAATGAATAAATACTATAAAATCACATATTTTCATGGGGTCAATTTTTCGTGGTTTGAGGAAAAAATACTGGTACGCGGGGACTTGATTTTGTGATTGAAGACGTATAGCGTTGTCTTCTTTACAATTTTTACACTTCGTGGAGGACATCTTCATACCTCGAAAACAATGAAAATTAAACACCCACGAAAAAAGTATGTCTGTTTATGATGATATAAATCACTGCTACTGTCAAGCTCAGAAGACAAATATTCATTTCGCATCCACAAACTTAAAGGAAGTAATAAACCAAAACTTCAAATTAGAATGCTGAATTAAATATTTAAAGACATAATGATAGCATGATCAAAGACTGATGAAAATGCTTTCTAGATTGCCCGAGAAAAACACAATCTGAAACAAGTCATAGTTTGAGGCTAAGAAAAACACTTCATTGCAGAGGGGATGTCAGCAGACCCTAAAGAAGATCAATGCTATTAAATCACCTGCAATTCCTTAAAATGCAGGTGAACGTGTAGTCCTCTTTGAATAGCCAACTACATTTGCCATTCCATACCAAACTTTACAGAAATTATAGCTATGCTACGTATTTTCACCAACCAGAACACCACTTGGCATCGGGACAAAAAAGATCTATCCGCATCTTATGAAATGAAAGACAAACTAAGCACCGATGTTATTATTTTCATCCTGCAAAGAGGACAAAACTAATGGTTGATGCGAGTCTCGTGGGACTTGAGTAGCACTCACTCAAAATGGAGGGATTACGTACGCAAACAATTTCTCTCTCTCTCTCTCTCTTTGATGTGGAAATACCTATATAGAAAGGGAAGTGATAGCAATAGCATGGGGAATTGAACACTTTCACTTCTATTTCTTTGGAAAAGAGTGCTTACTAACTACTGCTGACAAACCCTTGTATATAATTATCAATAAACTTATGATCAGAGCAAACTCCTGACAGAAAAAACAGATGGAGGTTGGGGGTAAGATTCATATGACTATCAGGCGCGGATCCAGGAATTGAAGTTGGGGGGGAGGACGCAGAAAGTAGGCAGGGGGTCTGGGGGCCGCCTTGAGGCCCCCAGTGGGGGCCCAGGGGGCGAAGCCCCCGGAAACCCCTGGATTCTAGAGATTTTGTAGGGTAAAAATGAGGTCTACCAAGTAGACATTTTTACATTTTCTTGACGAAACTATGATTTACGCTAACTTTGACAGTTTTTTTTGGGGGGGGGGGGCGCCGGGTGCGCCCCCCCCCCTTAAATCCGCCACTGACTATACTGTTGAATATCGCTCTTAGAAAGAAGTCTGACTATATTTTCATGCATTCCATGAGATCAGAAAACACGTTTCTACGCTCATAGATAACAGAGGCATACTTGAACTTTTTCTATCTACAGCAAAACTAACGGTCCTGACACTTAAACAGATTACTAGTACTACCAACAATGACCGAATCATTGAAAAAGTCGTATCAAGAATGCTGATATGAGAATGGAAACCGACTCTGAAAATCCGGTCGTATTTTTGCATTCCAGATAAATTGATTATCGCATCAACAGAATATGGCAGCACACTACTATTCGAAAACAAAGATTACAGAGCTCACCCCAACAAGTATTCTCTTTAAGTAAGACAATGTCCCACACTTAATAAATAATCTTGTTGTCTGCATCCCTAGATGCAACATTTATGCAAATTTTTGTCCAGGTAGGGCTTGCAGTTACTTGGAAATGGACTTGTCCTAAAATGTATACTGGTCACTCCTCCAGAAATGCAGGCCAGATCTAGCAAACAAAGCAAGTCTGTAAGTGTGTATCCCTTGATCCATCACCCATACTTGTTTGCTCAAAAAGCTTAACCTAGTCAATCACCCAGAAAGCCTAGGTCAGATCCAGCATCCAAAAACTTTGAACTCACTTATCCAGAAATATAGGTCAAAACCAGCATCCGAAGCACATCTGGTAGTGTGCATAACTGTTCTTTTTTAGTCAGATACTTCGTGTGTCTTTGCGTCACTCCAAGATAAATGTGATAGACATTACTTATTTTGAACTCCATGCAACATGACATCCCTTTGCAGCAGCTACATATTGAAAGGAACTCTACGGTGAAGATTGCCAGATATCACAGAAATTGAGACAGCTGTTCAGAAATATTTTTTAAAGAAACTATACCTTTGTAACACCTGGACAGTTCCGCAGGTTAGAGCCGTCAGACCACACATGTATACGTAGTTCCGTAAAATTTCGAACCCGATCAATATTGTTGATTCCTTATAGATACACTGAATATTATAAAGCAACAGTAATATAATTTAAAATATAAAGGAAAAACAAACAAAAAGTCAAATGTAAAATTTAAACAATGGTTGAAGAATTTAAGTGGCATAGACATAAATTCTAAACACGGCATTCTGTGTAAACATAGGTAAACGTTTTACCGAACTCGAGCTTGGTGTAAAATGCGGAGAATGGAGTCTCCAAAATGGAGTGTCAGAAAGTGCAAGAGCCGGAGCCTCGCATCTCAATTTCAACACATTTGCCTGTTTTATCTTTCAATCATTTTAGAAACTAAATTCAACTGGGTTATTTGTAGGGCTCTCCATCAGTGATTATATGTGCCTGTCAAAATTAATTACTAAGTCTAGATATATTGTCGTAATTTTTTTTTACTGCAGATAATTTTGTCATGGGTAAACCACGACAAGAAGAAACAATAAAATGTCAACTGAAAATGAGATTTAGCAAAAAATAACGACCTAGAGATATTTCAACAACAAAGGGGAGAGGCAATTTCAAATTGTGTTTCTTTACATTAATGTATTTTTTTTAATTTCATGTTTATTAATACAGTTTTCCCTAGAGGTTTCGGTGATCTAGCCCTTAGCAGTTAAATTTTTGCTTTTCAGATATTTGATACCTATACTAATAAAATCTGTCAAGACTTCATGGGTTACTGTGAGATAGCAGCATGAAACATAAATCTTACAGAAGTTTCCATTGCACTCAGCGTCTGTTATCTAACAAAATTTAAATCAAAAGCAGAAGCTGCATGTGCCTCATTTGTTTCTCATATCTAAAGGTCATTTTTGGGTTTCATTTTGTTGTTTCTTGATCATGTTGCATTCTCATTCTTTATAGGAAAAAAATAACAACAATTATTGCTCAGAACTCTCTAATATAAGAATCAGTTTATTTACTGAATCTTTAACTAATTATTTTTAATTTTTCTAAAATGTTTTTGTGTCCAGTATATAATTGAGATGATATTTCTGAGTGAATAATGACATTACGGCACAGTTCAAACATCGGACATTGTCTTCGACAACAATAATAATTCAGACGGTAATAGGTGTTTTGTAATGAGGCCGATACTCTCTGTATCTTTGAATTAGGGCTTAGATACTTCCTGTGATAATAATGCTTTAGAACAAGGTCATTTGGTGGTTTAACTTATCTTAAAATTGCTGTCCACATCCATCGCACTTTTTAACCAAACCAGCAAGAAATGTGAGATGAAATGGTTGTTCTAAATTACTTTTTTCTGAAATAGCGTAATCCATTACTTCTAGATCTGTAAAAGTCTTATTGTTTCTACCTTTCCTAAATGGCGTTCCCTTTCGTTTCTGGCCCATATTCCTAGGCATTCCTGTTAGGGAAATTACTGTTAGATTTCTTTCATTTCTATTGTATTTCTTCGTATACTGTTGTATGTAATCCATTAATAAATTACAATAAAATTCTGTCGCAATTGTATGTTCACAAAGTTTGTAACAGTTGTAGCGGTGGCATTTGATTTCACGCGTGAATAAGGTTGTGCATTTAGATTTGTACACTTTAAATGGATCACATCTTTGATTTTTATTGAAGACAAAAAATAAATGTAGATTTGTCATCACACCCAGGCATTTGAACGATTCCATTTGCAGACTGAAAAATAACTTTAGCATCTTGGACGATGCGTTCAAGTATTGGAAATGGAATGTTGGTTATATCTGTGAAATCAGAAGAAGGATATGAGGTGAATAAAGACTGGGCAGCATCTTCAACAGGCCTATTTTCTACCACTTTTTCTTCTCCTTTTGATCGAAGAGGTTCTCGGAGCATTCTATCAATAAAATATTTATCCTATTATTTATTACATATAGTCGATATTTACTCATAATATTAACAATTACTATTTTGAAATATTGTAGCTTTGAAGAGGAAAGATGTCTAATGTATTAAACTTTAATTTTTTAGTGTAATTTAACATTCTAGTACTTACTTTTCAAATACAGCCTCTCTTTGCTTCACATACTTTCGCCAGTAAATATCTTCAATAAATTCCAACTGCTGATATTCAGTTTTCAATCTGTATTCACCCTTTCTTATCAAAGCTAATTTTACTACTGTTTCTTGTCGTTTTACAATTTTTTCCAGAGAGATGACAAAGTCTTTCTCACTCATCTTTAATTTTCCCTGCTCAGTCTTTCTAAGGTCTCCTTTGATGATCGCATTCATACACTCATTTGCATTTTAGCTGTATGGTTGAGAGGGGTAGCCAAGTCCAGCCAAACTTCGTTTATCTGCATTCATACAATTTTTTATCAGATCAGCTTTATGTTCCAAGAAATAGTTCAGAAATGATGATCCGCTGGAATGACGAGACTTCCACTCATTTTGTAAACTAGACAATTTTTGATCAAATTCCTCTGGACTCATGGAATCAACAAAACCCTTGATTTTACTTTCATGAGATATTTTTCCAAATATATCCTCCATGTATAATTTAGCATCTTTATTTTAGAATTCCAAGTTCTTTTAATTTTTTTTCAATGTTGTCTTGCATGTGAATATCACATAATAAGTGTTTTGCTGATGTAAAACAAACTTCGAATGCATCTGATAATTTTGTATCTCCATCAGTCCCAAACACTTTAATTTAGAGATTTCATTTCAGGACATATTTGCAAGACTGAAGAAGAAAGTTTGAAATAACTATCGAAGTTTTTTCCCAGGTGTATTAAAATCGGCCCAATCATCACAGGTTCGGTTTTTTGGTTAATAACATGGTATTTCGATATGTTGTAAATGTAACAAAAAAGCTCCAATGTTAAAAGTTGTATCTACTCCTAAAACAGAAAAATTCTTAAGATTTGTACAATATCTCTGTATTTGTCTTATTTGTCGATCAGTAGCCATGAACACTGTAAATTCAGGCACACAACATACTTCGCTGACAAAGATGTTTTTAACCTTTTCTTGTGACTTTGCTAAATCCATAAGCTTTTCTATGGAATCATGATTTTTGTTTTCGGAATTTCTAGCAAAATTTCTTATTTGCTGCCTGTCTCTTGGTATATATGCACCTTACAATGCGTTTTCAACAACACCTTGATCTTCAACTATTTTGTTGAATACTGTCTTTGGTTTCATTTTATCATCATTTATCAAACATTTAATTTGCTGCATTATTGTTTCATTTGCTCGCCTGTAGTTTTCATTTTTTTATTGTTCTTATGAGGAACGGACTGAAAAGAATTGGATTCCTTAACGAAACAGTATTGAACAAATACCCGATCAAGTACAGTTCCATCAGCTTTTTCAAGATGTATGACAATTCTGTGTAGATCAGGTTGTGTACTGTTCACAAATTTATGTCGAATTGATTTCAGTACTAGACAAGCTTTCAAATCATCTTTCATTTCACTTGAAATGTCGTAACCAATGTCATGAATATCGAAAGTATTTGTTTGCTTTCCAGTTTGTTCCATCACATAAAACATTTTTCCAATGGCCAGTGAATTTGATACTGTATACAAATGAAATGTTTTTATTGATATGTGATGGAATGTTTTTGGCTATGTTATTTTCATCTTGAATACTAAATAAAGTTTGCACAGCTTATTTTGTGTCCACGCCCTTTAATGATCTCATAAATTGGCATTAAGGGGTCGTTTTGAAAGTATACATTCTCGGACTCAAGTGAGAATGGAAGTGCTTCTAGTGATGGTGATGATGATGATGATGGTAGAGGTTAAGAAGTTGGATCGGGAACTTCAAAGAGTGGGGAATCAATACTAGGTATGGAGTCAGACTCACTTCCAGACTCAGAGGAAATAGCTATACTAGTATATGGATTCCTGTAATGAAGAGTCTTCTTCTCTAAGCAGCTGTCGTCTATCTTTTTTTCAGGGATGAGGGTGATGTATATGTTAAATCTGATGGTTCGCTGATTGTGAAAGGTGATTTTTCTGGTGATGATAGGATTTCGATGATCTCATCAATATCCTCATCAATAACCTTTGTTACATCAATCCTCCTCTTCAGTGTTGGGTTCTTCAGTCTATTTCTTATTGGAAGTCTATATATTATTACCAAAAGATAATAATTTTGATGCTGTTTTTGTTTCATTCAGTCTCTGCTGTCTTAAAAAAATTCAATTAAAAGTAAAGCTGTTCCCCCTTGTTGACATGTGAGGGTCATTAATTTTTTCACTGTTTCCTATGTATTTGTTTCTCATTTTGTGTTTTATAGACTTTATAAACATATTTCATAAGTTACTGTCAAATGGTCATCACAAAATTGGGTTGAGAGATAAAATAGAGTTTCATTCAGTCAACTTCAAAGGACGTTTTTTAATTGTTTGGATAATGTGACTAACAAGTTCTCACGGAATATCGGAAAATAAGATGACAGATTTAACAAATAAGTGCTAAATTTGCAACAAGCATAATGCTCCACCTCTTGCATCATCTGACTCAAGAGGCTCCACCTCTTGCACTTTCTGACACTCCTCCGCATTTTACACCAAGCCACAGATAAAACGTGTAGTACACCGTATTCTCATTTTAAGACTTAGAAGCTTAAAACCCTGTCAGTTGATGCACTGTTAGTTGATGCATCTTGGGCTGGGGGAAAAGTAATTTCCAGCAGTAGATAACTTTGATCTTATTTTAGAAATATATAGCTATCCAAGTAAAATATTTTCCGGGTCACATCCTTCACACTGAGACCTAGTACAATTCATCTTTTATTGACACTTTGATAAAACTTGGAACAACTTGTGTATTCTTAAACACATACTAACGATTACAACTGAGCGACTCGAATACACCAGGACATTAATTAACGCAAAGTCCGGAGACAATTGAAATTATACAATCTTAAGTTCTTGCTTATTGTATCCTTGGTTAACTTTATTTTAAAGAAATGGCCTAACAATTAGTATGAAAAACATCAGTCAGCATTTTACTTAGTGATAGGTTGTATTTGCTGACAAGGTCATTGTCAATAACTTACCTCGTTTTAGAAATTGTTCATACGTAGAGCATGCTCTTGCGTATCGAGTCAGCTGAGAGATATAAACCCCATATGCAGGTGATGATGGCATATTGCTGCATAAGTAAGGGAAGTTGACGATTGAAAAGTTAAATTCATCACGTTTATCATAAAGCTTTCTTGTTAGATTACCATTAACGTCTTTTTCTGGTAAAATGTCCAAATATGAAACAGATGTGTCAGACTCTGTGGTATCTTTTATTTCAAGCTCACTGGGATATATCGTGTCGACATATGAATGGAACTAAAGTCAAACAGGCAGATCCAATAGCTTAAGAAGATGAAGAACTGCTTTGGGAAAGAGAAATACAAGGAAACAAGTCTGTAGAAACTCCAACATACACTTTTTTTTCATATGTGTAAACTATTCGGGCTGTGAGAATTTGATGAGCATGGAGACCTGACATGTGCAAACGTTACCATTGGAGAGGATGGACGAGGTAAATATATACATATTTTCGGCCATTCAAACAAGACTTTTAAGGGAGAACTTGCCCACCTATCGATATTCGTCACTATTATCAACCAGGTATGTCAGATAAAACGTACCGTGGTATTTTCTATATACATGTTTATTGATATTAAATTGTTTCAATTATATATGGAATGTTTGAAACTACAATCTACATTGATAGACGTACCGTAGTATTTCCCGTATACATATGTTTATTGATATTAAACGTTTCAATTATAATGGAATGTTTAAAACTACAACCTACATTGATGAATATGATTTCATTTTTGTTACTTTTTTAAAGGAGATGAATGCATGGCCGACTTTCCGCCAGTATCTCAATGCATTCGGAAACGACGGCGAGTTTTACTGACTTCCCCTTGCAATGAACCCTATTCGATATGATGCACAAATTGGTGGTGTAAACAAAATTAAGACCTTCATGAAAATCATCAGTAAAAAAGAGGACCTCGTTGGAAACTTTACTAATCACAGTGGCAAGTGCACTTGTTCTAGTCAGTTATATGGCACAGGCCGTAGGAAGCAATTTCAGTTGGGGGGGGGGGGGGGGGGTACAGCCAAACATTTTCAGTTGAGGGCACTGTTGCAACCACTATATAACGTTCACTATTGAAATAATCATTTCAATAGTGGTTGAAAGTGCATTTCAAAACCCAACACAGGTTGCAACCACTATTGAAATAACGTTTACTATTGAAACAATAATTTCAAAACCTAAATTAGGCTGCAGCCACTATTGAAATAATGTTCACTATTAAAATAAAGATTTCACTAGTGATTGAAATAAAGATTTCAATAGTGATTGAATTAATGATTTTAATAGTTCAATACCCAAACAACATTGCAAGCCTTATTGAAATAACCCCGCTCTTGAAAATAAATATATATAAAGATAAATTCTTCATTATGTTTCCCAACATAATGAATTAATTTATTGAGTTTAAAATATGATATATAATTCTATGTTTTAATTTCTGTCTAGAAATACTATTTATATCTGTGATTTAAGTGATCTAGTAATTTTAAGTAATTTTGGTATACAAGGTTCATCATTGCTATTAATTGCAGAAAATGAAAGTTTATAAAAACAGATAGTTTTAGAAATTAGAATATCTACATCTAAAAAAAACGAAAGAAGAAATCTATGTGACATCTATGTGTACAAACTTTCTGATGAAAATATGGTTATTTTTAATCAATAGGATATAGAATAGAAGTAAATTCTCACTTATTTATATATACATTGAAATCAACTATTCGGGAAAACCTTGTATAAGCATTATAATATGAGGTTGTTATTTCAATAGTGGTTACACATATAAAACCGCTGTTGAAATAATTACTTCAGTAGTGATCACTACTTCAATAGTTGATAGATTGTTACAACCACTATTGAAATAATGACTATTAAAAAATATTTCAATAGTAGATGTTATTTCAATATCGGTAGTATTAATGCAACCGCTATTGAAATAACGATCACTAATGAAATAATGATTTCAATAGTGGTCATTATTTTAATAGCGGTTTTATATGTGTGACCACCCACTATTGTAATACATGTAATGCTTATACAAATTTCCCTTTAAGTTCTGTTTTTTAATGTCTTGAGAAGTAGATGTTGGATTTACTATCCATATTTGTAGTGTAGGCAAGCCCATGAATATATGCGAGAATATAACCCTATTGTATATTCTTTTTATTAAAAATAACTATATTTTCATCGGAAAGTTTGTGCACATAGATGTCAGTCTTCTTCTTTTTAATGTAGATGTTCTAATTTCTACTATTATGTGTATTATGATCCTTTCCTTTAAAATCAATGGCAAAGATGAACAATATTTACCAAAATTACTTAAAACTTGCATATATTGATTGATTGTCTGTTAGCTTTTTCCGAGTCGGCCAGATTCAGGGAAAGCTTGCATGCTTTGTTTGAATTCAAGGTACGTCAGTTAAATAAAAAATGTCCGTGTATTAATGGAAATTTATAGAAAAGAAAGGAATACATAAATTTACACGTCATATTTTAAACTCGATAAATATTATATATTATGTTGGAAAAAGTAATGGACAATTCATCCTTATATTTTTTGCAACAGTGGATTTATTTCAGTAAGGCTTGCAATGTGGTTTTGGTATTGAAATCATTGCCAGCAACTATCATAATAATTATTTCAATCACAACTGAAATCTTTATTTCAATCACTAGTGAAATCTTTATTTCAATAATGAACATCATTTCAATAGTGGTTGCAGCCTGGTTTAGGTTTTGAAATGCATTCAAAACCTCTATTGAAATCATTGTTTCACTAGTGAACGTTATTTCAATAGAGGTTGCAATCTGTGTTCGGTTTTAAAATGCATTTTCAACCACTGTTGAAATAATTATTTCAATAGTGGTCGTTATTTCAATAGTGGTTGCAACAGGGCACTATCAACTAGCAAAACTCCTTGACAAGCAAAAAAAAAAACAAAAACAAAAAAAAAACCCGGGTTCCTACGGCCATGTAGCGCTGGAATGGATGAACATGCGATCATGGAGAGAACAGGTCATAGGTCGGAGAGAGCAGTGCGGAAGTACAAACGATCATGCCCAGAGGCAGCTGAGAATGGGAGTAAAATACTAGATCCTCCCGCGACGAAAGTATTGAATAGACAATCACCCTATGACGAAATAACGACAACCAAGAAACTATGTGTGCTGAACATACGCTGGATAAAGTTTTTGTGGTTCTGGAGTCTAGCAGCAATTCGTCAAAAAAAATTGACAAAGGGGCAATGACGGATTTGATCAACCAGTTTCAGTTTGAAAACTGTAAATTTTCATTCAATTTTTGAGACAAAAACACACTTATGACCATGTTGCGCATTGCAGGAAAAAAAGTTAAAAATTAATTTAAGTTCTTGATCATACATGACTAAACATATATCAACTTTTTTTTTGGTTGATAAAGAAAATATAAATATTGTTTGTTTGCACTTCTTTTTTACATTAAAAGCGTGAGATATTACGTTATCATATTGGAAGTTAACGCATGCTTGATTAAGCTCCACCATGAGCGGATCCAGGATTTTTTTCCAGGGGGTTTTGTCCACCCCAGTCAAAAAAAAAAATCCAACCCAGACATTTGTTGACAAGCAAAAAAAAAAAAAGAAAGTAAACTCGCCACCCAAACGTGAAAAACCTGTATCGGGGGGGGGGGGGGGGGGGTAGTCGTTGACTTAACACAGGTCCGCGTTTTCGAGGGGGGTCTGCGTTTTCTAGGGGGGGTCTAAGGTCACTTTTTACCTGGTTTAGTATATAAATTTAATAACTCTGCTAATTCCAGGGGGGTCCGGACACCCCCCCCCCCACCCAACCCCCACCCCTCTAGATCCGCGCTTGCTCCACCCCTTTCATTTAAATATAGGCAACTTTAAAAACAATTTATGAGAACAGCCAGAAGCGTACAAATAACAAAAATGGTATTTTTACCAATTCCAGTAAGGTGGGTTTCACATGTTATTACCAACGAACAGAAAAGAAATAATTTTCAAAAATACTCAAAACTATTGAAAATATTTAAAATATACATGGACACTGACAGTATAAAACCGAGTTCGTCACAGGTGAGGAAACTTTGGTGCTTTTTTTCCACTCAGATAGAAAAGTGATAAAATTAAGTCTGAAAGAATACTATAAACTACTGTCAAAAGACTCCTGACGGCGAAGAAGTGTCATATGCCATAATTTATTCGCAATAGGATACTGTAACCGTACTTATATTAGCGATCGTCAAAGTTCAGCACCTTTGGAGCTGGTTCTTGTCCGCTAATTAAAGTACACGCTAATATATGATTACCTGATAAATCAAATACATTAAAAACCTTGGCTCCAAAAGCGCTAATTTATCATTTGTACACTAATCATCTAATGAGAAAGTTTGCGCTAAATTTTGAGTACAGTAAAACTCGTTTAGTACGAACACGGATATAGCGAATTCAAGGATAATTATAGCGAAGTTTTTCTTGGTCCTCGGCAAAATTCTTAGCAATTCTTTGTAAAATTTTACGGTTATAACGAACTCTAATATAACGAATTTACGGATATAGCAAACTGATTTTGAGTCCCGTAGAGGTTTAAGATAATGAAATTTACATATTTTATAACGAATTTTCAAAGATATCAAAATTTGATATATTGAACTGACTTTATTTTCGCTAAGTATTTGTATATAAAATTAAATTCATGATAATAAAACCTAAGTTATCCAAGGTTTGTTTAATAATAATTTAATTCTGTTTGTATTCTAGCCTCTGGTTGGTTAATATTCAAAAAGGAACACAAATTATTTCTGTATAACCTGGTTTGGTATGGGGACACACCCCCTGACAACCAGCTGAATCATCTGTATCCATGCAATCCTCTCATTCCAGTCTTCGGGATTCATGGAAAATTCCAGATTTAATAAATGTACATTTAACCTCAAACAGTAACTCGACCTTACCACATGTAAACAAACAACATGGCTGCTAGGTCTATGTATCAGTTTTTACCTCCCCTCGCTTCCGATCACTTCCGTTACTACGGTTGTATTATTGAGCGGTAAATTTGAACTTATAAATAGCAACGAAATTTTGCACCCAGAGTTGTTTAATGATTTTAAAATTAAAATAATTGCTTCCCTAACGTATTCGGTGGTAATACTTGAAGGAAAAAGTGTATATTGCGAATTCGCTATATTTAGTTATACGAATTCGTTATACAGATATAACGAATTACGGATATAGCGAATTAAATTCACAGGTCCCCGGGACTTCGCTATAACCGAGTTTTACTGTACGCCAATTCATGTACATTATTATTTACAGTATCCACTTCTACAAGGCAAATGCTTTACTAGAAACCTGTATTCTTTCAATATGCAGACATCCAAACACTGGCAACAAAGTCATATAAAACTTTTGATGACAATGCACCAGCCCATAAATCAAAGGTCATGCAGGTTTATCTGCAGTGTCATAAATATTCTGATAAGGAATTTTGAACAAAACAAGTTTTGAACAAAACATGTTCAGACACGTAAACAGATGCATTTTTCGGCAAAGAGCTACAACTAGGGAGTTATAGGACTGGTCCCTTAATATTTCTGTTCTAGATATCTCGGAAACAAAAAGGAATTTCAGAATGGTTGTTAAATTCACAGTGAATGAAATCACATGTGTCTCAACTGTTATCGATGAAAAGGGGTTGGTCCTTTAAATCAGGGGTCCAGTGGAGACAGAAAGTTTTCGTGTCTAGCAGAGATCTCAACTAGGCCATTTTGATATTAAGTGAAAACAGAAGTAGTAGTTGATATAAAGTAACACGATGTATATAAACAAGTATATACTTACAGCCGCTCTTAACCTTTTCTTGTACATGTACAAGTGAAAAAGATAATAACAACAAGAGGCCCATGGGCCACAGCGCTCACCTGAATAACTTTGGCCTTGCTGTTTTTCACCTGATTTCTCTCCCCCCCCCCCCCCCGTAGTACTTATTGTGGCCCCACCCTATCCCCATGGGTCATGATTTGAACAATTAGAATCTATACTACCCCAGGATGCTTCCACATAAATTTCAGCCTTTCTGGTCCAGTGGTTCTTGAGAAGAAGATTTTTAAAGATTTTTTTTTTTGCATATTTCAATATAAAACTTGGATTCCCTATTGTGGCTCCGCCCTACCCCCGGGGTCATGATTTGAACAATTTAGAATCTACATTACCCCAGAATGCTTCCACATAAGTTTCAGTTTCTCTGGCCCAGTTGTTCTTGAGAAGATTTTTTAATGACCCCACCCAATTTTTGTATTATCTTGATTATCTCCCCTTTGATGGGGACTTGGCCTTTCAATTTTACAATTTAAACTCCCCTTTAGCTAAGGATTGGCCCAGTGGTTCTTGAGAAGAAGTCAAAAATGTGAAAAGTTTACAGACGGACGGACGACGGGTGATCAGAAAAGCTCACTTGAGCTTTCAGCTCAGGTGAGCTAAAAAGGATTCAAATGACGGAACGTGAATACGTGTATAACAAGTTAATTAATTATTTCCAGAAGTTTTCATTTAAAAGGAAATTTATAAAGCATTATATAATAATTATGTTATATAAATATTAAGTAGTTCTATTTTCGGACATTATTATTTAGAACAGCCGAAATGAACTTAAACTATAAGCATGATTAACCCTTTCCTCTTCAACTTCGGGTGTCAATAAGTTGACCTTAATACTCACACGAGTTGCCAACTTCCCTCTTTGTAAGGTATCAATTCATAAATCTGCTAGGATTTGGAATACGTGTCTGTGATTAAAAATCAATTAATAAAAAAAAAGAATTTTTTAATGGTTTATTGCTTAATAGCCAAGCCAAATTTCCTGCTTATTCATCAAAAAATAGTAGAATATACAACAAAAAATTATTACTGAGATGGTAATTAAAGTAGAATAACTTGGGTATAATTTTATTTGTACACTTGAATAATTATCTAAACAGCCTAAACTTTAACCGTATGGCACAAGTTTTAGACTATGAAAAAATCCAATATTTTTATGCTGCAATGCTGACATAAGGCATTGTAACAGTATTAGAAAAGTGCTAAATGTACAACAAAATATATTTGGAAAACAATTAATTACACTGTAATAAACAATTTCAAATAAAACTTTGAACACTAAAAGAATTTTCAACTACAATCCAGTGAAATGCAATTATTTTTCATCACCAATTAAAAAAAAACATTTAATTTACAGTATAGTATTTTGTCTTAAGTAATGACTTAAAACACTACATGTATTTGTCAAACTGAAGGAAGCAAGTGGATGTCTTAATTACAATGTGTTTCTTTTTTATGTAGAAGCAATAAAAATTACATTACTAATTAAACAAGAGACCCATGGGCTACATAACTCACCTGAGCACACTGACTAGGAAAAAGCACAAATCAGTTCAGTATTGAAAAGTTAACGAGGGGGGGGGGGGGGGGGGGGAGGCTTGAATTTTAAACTACCTAAGGATGCTTCCATTATGATATCAATACAACAAAGGCTTTGCTGTTCTTAGCAAATGATTTTCTCCTATATATTCCTTTTAAAAAATTTGATCCCTCATTGTGGCCCCTCCCTACCCCTGGGGGTCATGGTTTGAATGAGCTTGAATCTACACTACCTGAGGATGCTTCCACATCAATATGACTAAACATGGCTTTTCTGTTCTTGAGATTTCTTCCAATATATTCCTTTGTAAAACTTAGATCCCCCATTGTGGCCCCACCCTACCCCGGGGTCATGACTTGAACAAACTTGAATCTACACTACCTGGGGATGCTTCCATTTCTTGAGAAGAATTTTAAAACATGCCACCAAATTCTCACTATTTCTGAATTATCTCCCCTTGAGTGAGAGTGTGACCCTTCTTTTGAACACATTTAAATGCCTTTCATTCTAGGATGCTTTGTGGCAAGTTTGGTTGAAATTAGCCCAGTGGTTCTGGAGATGAAGTCGAAAATGTGAAAAGTTTTACAGACAGACGGACGGACGGACAGATGGACTACATACAAAATGTGATCAGAAAAGCTCACTTGAGCTTTCATCTCAGGTGAGCTAAAAATTGATAATATTATTTCAAAATGCTTGTTATTTAAATTATCTGTTTATATCACTACTTAAAGTCTTAAAACACTCCTTGGTTGAAATGCAAGTAAACTAAACAAGATTAGGTATTAGCATATACATGTATTGAGTTACATGTTAAATGCACTTGTTATTTGGTCCAATTCTATTATTATTAAATAGACAAGTGTACATAATATAAATAAAATTCTCAAAATATCACAGTATGTTTATAACTAGTAAGTAATAAATACAGTGCAGGGAACTAATTTTGTTACATAAACCAGCATCAGCATAAGTATTAGTAGCATCAGGATCGAGCTAGCATCAGCAACAGCATTTAAAAAACAGCATTACCAGGATCAGCATCAGCAAGCAAAGGATAAAACCAGCATTGACCTACATAAAATCAGCATTATCCTACTAGCATCAGAAAATCAATGAGTTTTAATTCAGTAAAAAATTAAAAAAGAAAGAAAGAATATTGGTTAAAGTATTCACATTATTGATACATAGTGAGATATTATGATCAAATAATTGTAAAGGGCACTTTTATTGCTTTAAACGGCAATGCTGAAATTCATTATCTACTTCCGGTAGCATGATGCTACTTCCGGTAGCATTGACCTAATTATAAAACAGCATCAGGATAAGGATTACTAGCATTAAATCAGCAAGCAAAGGAAGCATTCAAATCAGCAAGCAAAGGAAGCATTCAAATCAGCATCGATGCTGTAACAAAATTAGTTTCCTGCACTGTAGTAATCCAACAATAAATGAACAACAAATTGTTATTTTAAGTATTGCCAAATTATTTTTTTCATTGATGAAAGTGAATGTACAGAGCAATGAAATCTGTCACAGAAGTGTCACCTGTATATTATATGATGACTGAGAGATAAACAAATGAAAACTATCCTTATTTCTGCTAGGCAGGAAACATGAGGATCAATAATCATTTACATGTATTTTATACAGACTATGAGAAAGGTTATCCATTTTCAATGTTTATAATAACTGGAATGATCTATACATGTCACTTATGCATTTTTTACTTTTATTAAAAGTAGCATGAAAACAAAAGTAAAAAAACGAAACAAAACAAAAATCTTTCGATCCGGGGGCATAAAAAAAGCAAAACAAAAAATTCAAGAAAAAGATGTATTTTAGATTCTTTAACTTAATACATATATACATAATATATATTTCTTTCTCTTGATTAATCAATTTTCCATCCAATTAGCGAACCCCAATAATCATGATAATTAAAAATAGTCTAAATCCCATGAAACTTAAACTAATCTGCTGATATACAAAAAGTACCATTTAAAAGTGATAGACAGTTGAAGGTACAATAATTTATAACTCCATATACATATACTTCTATCTAATCCTACTCCCCTTTGATCCCCCACATAATATGCTGAATCCCCAATGGCCACAAAGGCTATAAATTTAACAAATTACCATCTTAATGTAAAATTTTATGATTTTTGACAACTTTAACTGTGAAGTAAAATTATAAGCAGATTAATTGATATACAAATTAATACATGTAACAGATGGGTCAGGCACTGAAAGGGTACACGTGCCCTCTATCAATATCAATTGGAAATTAATTAAAACATCCTCTAAACAGAAGCTTGTTAATAAAACTATGTAACAACCTTGCCTACACATAGATGCACAAAAAGCAAAAACATAATACAATCTTCTGACCAATATATTAAAAACACCATCACAACCAAACACATGGTCCAGTGCACACAGAATATTTTAGATGGATTGCAATTTGATCATGTACAAGGAGGTCTAATGTCGTAAGTATTTACAATTCTAAAAATCTGAATATTGAAAGTCACCTTGACTAGATAGAGGTTACAGACTGCCATGGCAAATATACATACAAAGTCTCTTCACCGAATATTCATAGATTTTTACTGTACAGTAACAAAAGTTTAATTTATAACTCTGAATTTTTAGTACAATGTTACAATCTGACATACAATGGTCATTTAAAAAAGATTTATATATAAGTAACCTATAAATAAACTAAAACCTGAGACAGAACAAACCATGGATAAATATTGATCCAAAAGAAATAATAAAACCCAGGTATAGCTGTAAACTGGAATAAAATATCAATAATATTATATGCAAGCAAGTATGAAAGAAAAACAATAAAAAAGTATAAATTACTGAAAAATATACTGACAATTTAAATCAATGCACTTTCTTATGCTTATATAAGCCACAGAACATGTACATGTAGGCAACAATGGCTTTTGAAAACATCTAAAATCAGGCACCGGGTATAAACTTTCTTTTATACAGTACGTATGTATATATGTTTAATGTGCCCTTGATTTCCTTCCTTTTTCTTTAGTGTTTAGGCTTCCTAAACAACAAGCAATGTTATCATTTAACCAATTAATTAGCCAAATATGACTAATGAGACAGTCCATCATAAGAAAATATTTCAATCATTATGAAGTATACCAAGTTTCTAATTCCATAATCATGAAAAAGATGGACTCATCAAAATATTGTTTTGGTTTGCAAAATTTTAAATACACTAGGTGAATTAAATTTGTTAACATTTCATTGAGTAGAAATTTTCGAAATTTAGTGTGGACTTAATTTAAAATACAGTCATAAATTCATTTATTTTACTTTCAGCGATAATACTCCAGTACTCGTTTTGGAAATCCAGAATAAATTTTATTTCAGAGACGGTCTTCATTTATTTCACTTTCAGCAATAATACACCTGTACACATTTTTGAAATCCAGAATGAATTTTAATTTCAAAGACGGTCTTCATTTATTTCACTTTCAGCAATTATACTCCTGTACTCAATGTCATCATGATCTTCTGAACGAATTTCGATTTTGACTTCTTTGAACGTGTTCTTGGGAAGTTTGATCCTATTAGCAATTGTCCATACCAAGAAAAACACCATTAGCATTATGACAGACTCCCCTAACATAATGTAAGTGAACCACATAGGAGTGGAATTGTCCATCAAAAATCCCAGAATAATGGGATTTATCATTGACCCTGTAGAAGATGCAATGAGGAACAGTGAAGCTATAAACCCTGTGACGGGGAGGATGGAATCCTCAGTCCATGAGAAAATAGACGGGAAAATGATGGACATGGAAAATCCTATAAGTCCTGTAGAAATCCATATCCCTTCATAAAACTTGAAATGAGCAGTCAGGAAAAATCCCAGAAATCCCACGAGTAGGAATACACTAAGGATGAATATCATTCTCACAGGCTTGAAACTACGAGCCACGAATATGCCAAGAAATCGCCCAGCTGTGAAACTCACCCAAAATACGGCAGTTACCACAGAGGCTATGTATTTGGTCCACTTTAGCTGACTAACACAAAAAGTGGCAAGAAAATTGTTAAACCCATCTTCCATGGCACAATAAAGGCCCATTAACAGCATCATGATAATTAACATTAGCACCTTCATTCCTGTTGACAATTTCTCAACATTTCTCTCTTTATCAACCTCCCCATCTTCATCTTCAGAATTCTCCATTTTTTTGTCAGTTGGTCTTGTTGATGTGCAAGCCAGAACAAATAATGGGACAGTTGCAGTGACTGCAAGAAAGGCTGCTATTGAAAAAGGTATATACAGTCTGGACTCTGTTCTAGAAAATTCCCACTGGGTCACATTGCTTAGATCAGAAGTGGTATTTCGACTAGCAATTCCAATGATGTCTCTGCTGGGTATAGTGTTGTTTTGAGTGTTTTCATCCGGAGCCAGAAATGGGGCAGTTACGAAAGGCGAAATTGCTCCCCCGATAGCAAAGGCAAAATGAATACTCTGCATGAACGATTTCCCATCAGCTCTCCATAGACTAATTAGAAGTGCATTACCAGCTAAAAAAAAAATTCAAAATTCTTTTAAAGTAGTAAGTTTATTAATATCTGGGTTGTCCCTGAGACCCGGGGGCAAGGGAATTTCCATGCCTATAATGATGTCATTCCCCAGTTAGTCTGGTATTCTGCCTCATCACCCTGTTAATGGAGGAACCCCAGATCCCCTTCTCCTTTTTAAATGTCCCCTGCTCTTTTGATTCTTAGGGACAACCCTGAATATATATGCTGAGAGCAATACATTGAAGAAGTAATACCATAGGGAAGAAAAAAATCATACAGTTCAATAAAAAAAAAAAAGAATTAGATCTCAATAGATCTCAAAGGGTTACCGTTAATTATAAAATAACACTTTTAAATAATAAAAAATATTCTATAACTAACTTTCAAAGAATTTGTTTGATGAGGGTGTTGAATGACACTGCAGTGTCATACATACCGTTAAAAATCAACTATTTTTAATAATAACCCTTCTTGAAAAAAAAAAATCAGCTAGATAGACTAATTTCTTGCACTATTTGATTATGTTTCTTAAAGCTATATATGGCGTATCTGAACTAAAAAAAAAAAAAAGAAATTGAATATAGATAAACATGATATATGTTATTTATGTTCAAATTAAAATTTTTGCCTATTTTGAACTTTGAATAACCTCATGTTTCCATAGTTAAATTGACTTTAAACTGTGTCTTTTATTTAAATGCAGAGTCGGTAAATAAATCGGTTATTGTTTTAAATTTCTAATATCTTTGAAACATGATTGATTTAAATTGTGTAATTTACAGGAAAGTCCTATCTTTATATAAAGTAATAAAACAAATAGAAAGATCTTTTTAATTTTAGTTAGTCTGAACTTATAAAAAAATCTGCCATATATGACTTTAAAATAAACCATACTTTAAAAAAAAGTTGTTAATTTGACTAAGAATATAATTTATAATATATATGATTAGTACTTACTGGTATCTAACCCCCCTCCTGCCATTCCTTTGAACACATGGATGCTAATCATCAGTTCATAAATAGAACACCATGGTATCAAAGCCACAATAACAGTCAAAGCTAGACTACAAGAAGACACACAGTAAGTCTTCTCTCCTTTCATTTTGTCAAAAATCAGTCCAGATATTATGGAGCCCATAAGGTACCCCACAGAATGACCCGTCATGAAACCAGCTGCTTTCTTTAGGGATGCATTTGTGATGATTCTTAGGTCCAGGAAAGATGGACCAAACTGACCAATAGTCCAACCCTGTAAAGATTACATTCATAATCAATAAAACATAACAATCCTTGCAGGCACAACAAATATTCTAACATCTACCCAACCACCACCATCATTTTACAAAAAAGGAAAAAAAAAATATATACTGTAAAACAAAAATATACGGCGCACTACTAATTTTAGTGCGTTTGGCGCAAGCACCCCTGAATGCTAAAATTTATTGTGCGCTAATGGATTTCTAAATATTATTTGGGGGGGGGGGGTCAAAGCTATCCCTTAAGTACATGTAAACTGGAACACGAGATAATGTAACGTACATGTAAACCGGAACACGAGATAATGTAACGTACATGTAAACTGGAACACGAGATAACGTAATGTCATTAGGGTCCCTGTATTTTTGTAAACACACTCGCACTGGTAAACTGTAGGATGGATCGAGAAAGTTCTGCCAAATTTTGAATTAATTAAACTATTGTTAGTTGTTACCCGGTACTTATTATTAGCAACTTTAAAGTTGGGCTTCTCTTCATGTATATAATATCACTTACTAAAACAAAGAAACTCCACATGATTCCTAGTGATATCAGATACTTTTCTCTGTATACAGCATTGTTTTTGAGTTTGGTCATAATGCTTCCTTTTTTATCTTTTGAAGAAGTTGAATGGTTTTCACAATTTTCGATGCCATTCTTCACAATCTGTACATCATCTCCACTGACTTCTTTTTCAGTAAAGGGAGTTTTTTCATCAGCATTGTTGTGCTGTGCATTTTCATTTTGGTTTACTTCTTCAGTGGCTGACCCCATTGTGCCTCAGATGTCTGGAATTTTTGGTAGAAATGCATGTAAGTGTATTACCAATCACAAAAAACTTGTATAATGTGAATACATGCAATTACAATCCTAAATCAATGAAATTGGTTTATACTTGACAGCTATACATACAATATATATGAGATAATGTTACATGTTACCGTACTAGTTTTCACAAATCTGATATTTTTGAACACTAATTCCTGGGTCAACATGTACATCAGTATACTAAATGTGAATTAGATACTAGCAGTATACTGACCAACATGGTCCATGATAACCTAATGTATATCTTCAGTTATATAACACCCAATACATAACATCCTTCTAAGCTTTGCCTCCAGTACTACAGATAATATCTCTCTTTCCTGTTACCAATCAACATATTTTTTTTTCTTTTTAATACAAAAATTGTAATAATAAAAATAATTCTACACAATCCAACATTTTTACAGATTTTTAATCCACCAATGCAACATTTTGATACACTATGACAATAATCTTTATTGCATACTACACCCATATGGGTATTTCACACTGGCACTTGGCAATTTAAATATTTTTATTTATTGATAAAAAAAAAATGTACTCTAATAGAATTTTTTATCCATAAAGAGATATTTAAAATGTCAAGTGCCTGCATGTGGTCAAGTAATACAATTCAATACAAAGAAAAAAATGCACTAGTGTATACATAATGCAAATCTACCTTAAATTTCTACACACTGTCACACATTTAACTTCAAGTCTTGTGTCACTGCTTGCCTGTGGGGAATGCTGTGGAAAAATCATTACATGTGTGCGTGTGTTTGATTTTAATGAAGCTCACCCCCACCACAACTAATTGATTGGTTGTCGCTATAATGTCCATTTTGGCATTGTATTCTGCCACTTTAAAAAGCCTAAATTAACAAATGCTCTTGCAGATAAATAATCGTGAAAGCAAGTTCCTTAACATATCAGAACCTCAACCACTGTCAACTGTGAGCATCAAACAGTTCAACTGTTAAATCTCGATGCAATATGACATTCCAGCATTTGTTCGGTGTGTTTTTCAAATAAAACTCTAAAGTGAAAATCTTCAGATACTACAGATATTTTCGATGAGAATGTTCCTGATAATTATTAAACATACCATACCTTTACCACATTAACACCTGTTAGTTTTTCACAGAGGGTCAGATCAGGCCAATGGATAGTCAGGCGTTATATTACTGTAAAATTTCGAGCCCGATCCATAATATTACATTCCTAATCGGCGTCAGCTAATAATTTATATTTGCAAGTGTGAATATCTATACAGAGCACAGCCTTATGTTTTAATCTCCAAAAATGTACCAAAAAATAATTAAAAAAAAAAACATAACATGCAAAATGTAAACATCGATTGAATTTTGAAGGATCGGGTTGTTTTACTTTCGATTTGGAAACGCGCGTTTCCTACTTTCGTTATGACTGATATGAGTCGATCGCTGCATGAGCTTCCCAGAGAGACGATTCGTCTTCTTGGAAGCTCACAAGTCATAACATCAGTATTCAGCGTCGTGAAGGAGCTCATAGAGAATTCACTGGATGCAGGCGCCACGTCTTTGGAGCTGCGTTTGGTAAGTATAACGTTTTAATGAATCGAATAAAATGTCAACACTGTACCAGATCTACCACAATCTCATGATATAGCTATATAGCTCACAGGGGCTTGCTCCCGGCGTGTAATAATTATTTATTTAAAAAAATCATATACGATAATACTAAAACAACACTGTTTTAGTATTACCTTATAGGCCTATGATTTTTTTTAAATAAATAATTATTACACGCCGGGCGCAAGCCCCTGTATATAGCTTGAATTATCTATATAGCTTTATTAAAATATTCAAAATAATTTGATAGCGCCATTTCAATACAGTTCCTCATAAGTATTTTTTTTATTATTAAAAATAGACAAAAATTCACAAGCACTATAAAAACTTTGCAAAAGTTATTTCCCTTTGCAGGGTCAGCCAAAAGGTCAATAGGGAAAAAATAATGTTTCAAATGGTTTGCAATGATGCAGTAAAACATAATATATTAAATACAATTAACACATTAATATTTCTAAATTTCGCAACTTTTTCAATCCCATTTGAAAGGGTACAGAACCCTGTAACAAAAAAGGGTCAAATAAGCCATATATACCACCAAGAGATTGAATTAGTTGTGATTTATCAATGATATATGATATTTGATTGATGAACAATGCAACAGCTTTAGTTTCCTTGCTATACACGGGCACTGGAAGTTAATGTACATATTGAGTAATATGTGCATGTATAAAAAGGGAGCCTTCCTTTTTTTATACATGCACATACTCAGTATTTACGTTAACTTCGAGTGCCTGCGTTGCTGTACAAAAAAAGGATAAGATATATCTTAATGAAAAATTAACTCAAAGAAGTAAGCAGGATCATCTCATGTTAAACATCACCTTGAATAATTAACTTTAGGAAAACTATGGTTTGGACAAAATCGAGCTGAGAGACAATGGATCTGGTATACCTACAGCAGATGTCCCATTAGTAGCCAAGAAATACCACACCTCCAAAATCACCAGCTTTTCTGACCTGGAGGATCTTGTGACCTACGGCTTTAGAGGTGAGGCCCTTGGGTCTCTGTGTAGCATATCTAACCTGTCAATCACCACTAGGACAAAGGATGAGGAGATCAGCACCACCTACTGTTATAATTACCAAGGGCAGATAACTTCATCTAGACCCACCCATCTTGGAAAAGGTGTGTGCATATACTTGACACCTAATTCATTTTTTTTTAATATTTGGAATACTATATTTGTACATTAACTAGTATGTGAAAATCTATTGTGAAGTTTATTGTGAAGTTACCTTTTTTCACCAAACTTTCCTTTCTCGATTCGACAGTAATGATCAAATTTATTTCACTTCATTTTGCTTCTCGATAATAACTGTGATCCATGCCGTCCTCTTCAAAGTCATCTCCAATAAGGCATCTTGCACTACATATTATGAAAAAAATGAAAAATCAAGGTACCAATAAATTAATATTATTAAGATATTTTTTACAGGTACTACTATCACTGCCCTTAACTTGTTTAAGAATTTACCTGTGAGGAGACAGTTTTACAACACAAACAAGAAAAAGAAAGATGAGTTAAAACGCATTGAGGACCTACTACTGTCCTATGGGATCATATTCCCTTCAGTACGGATCAGTCTACGACATAATAAAGATGTTGTCTGGCAGAAAAATCCTGTGTCTGATCTTAAGACAGCCATTTTTGAAACTCTTGGAAATGTTATTGGAAGTAATCTTCAGAAGAGGGAGCTTGTATTGGAATTTCCAAAGGTATATGAAGGTGTCGGGTGGAATTTTCATTCAGTAGGTAGTCATATAAAATGAAATGATAAAAAAAAACACTTTTTTTTTGTTATGATTGAGATGGGCTTGTAATAGGTACAAGTACAGTGCTTAAAATTGTACACTGATAAAGAGTGGGATCAAAATATTCTATCATATTTCATCTACATGTATATGATCTGATTTTGTAAACAACACTTAAGATAAATAACCCCCATGTCACTCAAAGACATAGATTTCTATGACATTGAATCTTTATTTCCTTTCTCGTAGGAAAATACTGTAATATGATATAATAACTTGTAATCTTTATAGGTAGAAATAGAGATGTATTTACCTTCTGTGGGATGTGAGTGGACATCAGTATCACGCAGTGTTAATGACCGAAGCTTTGTGTTTATCAACCATAGACCTGTCCATCATAAAGAAATCGAAAAGGTGAAATACAAAAATAGTCAAAGGAGGAAATTGTTTCTTAAGAGAGTTAATTGTTACACTATAAGAAATAGAAAACATATCTGATCAAAATCTGCTAAACACTAATGTGTTAAGAGATGTATTATTTCTGTACACCGCCCTTTAATGATCAAAACATCACCTGTGCCATTGAACTGATAAAAGTTTTTACTATGAAGAGTCATGTATATTATGAGTGAACCTTTTTTTAGATGATCAGGAATTACTTGGGCTTGGAGAAGGGCAGATACCCCGTGTTCATCATTTCTATTGTGATCCCACCCTCAGATCTAGATGTCAATGTTGAACCAAACAAAACTAGAGTGTTCCTGCATAAACAAGTAGGACATTAGTGATTATGCCTAAAAAGAAGGGGGGAGACTTTTGGTTGGTTTCAGAAAATTCAAAGTTTGTTTCATGCTTAATTATCTAGGACAGGTAGTAATTTGTCCAGTATTTGATCAAAGCTAGCTAGTTATCAATCTAGGACAGGTAGTCATTTGTCCAGTATTGGATCAAAGCTAGCTAGTTATCAATCTAGGACAGGTAGTCATTTGTCCAGTATTGGATCAAAGCTAGCTACAGCTAAACTTCGAAATCTCGAACACGGATATCTCGAATACCCCCGATATGTCGAAGTAAGACCGCAGTCCCGACGAAATTTGCTTTATAAATGATTAAAATAAACCCCTCTATGTCGAACACGGTAATGTCGAATACCCTGGTTATCTCGAAGTAAAATTGTGTACCCATTCATTCAAATCACATGCGTTATCTCGAAGTCAGGATAATTTTCCGCTCTAATGATCAAATCCGTTAGGTAAACTGACCGCTCTATTGATAACAGCCACCTGTCTGTCACGCACGGGTTACCTGTGTTCCTGTGATCAACAGATAATAGCGCGATAATTATATGAGGTGTATGTATGGCTTACCTTGATTTTAATTATGCAAGCTAAAGGTTGTGTGTATTAGTCTTATGCATACGCGTGGATGACACGTTAATTGTTTTGTGGCCGTGGTACTTTATCTTGAATGCTATGTGTAATATGCGCGCTTGCATAGTTTATGCATATGAAAGTGAAAATTATAAACATTAAAGTGAAACAAAATTCTGTAATTTAATGCAATTAGAATTTATTTTTCGTATATGGGCGTGCAGAATTTACAATCGTCAGTACTCGCCATCGTGCGAGCGTGTGTCGCAGTGAAAACTTGTGCTATAGTGCCCTGTGATTCAGTGTTGTTCTGAAGTTAGACAAAAGTGCGTATTTCTTCTTTTGCATTTGATTTTATTACGGTAAAATATTTTCTTTTAACTGATTATACATGTATGAACATGTTTTTCCAATAAAAAAAATTGTATATTTCGTTTCCGTTATTCTGACAGCGACCGGTTTTAAATTCACAATGCATAGACGATAACCGGTTATGTATACATGGGAAACGATGCTAGCGGTTGAGTAGACTTGCCGTGTTGGTAGAAGGATTATACTTATGTGCATACTATACATAGTTTTTATTTTGCGAATTATAAAGAGGATGTAAAATCTTTTAAATGCTAAATACCTGTACATGTATATTAAAGAAATCCTATACAGAATTTCAAACAAGAAGGAATTTTATTAAGTGCATGTTCACTACAATAAGTTTATCTGAAGTTCATTAAAATTATACCCCTCGATATGTCGAACCCCCGGATATCTCGAAGTTCATCAACGGTCCCGTCAACTTCGAGATAACGAAGTTTAACTGTAGTTATCAATCTAGGACAGGTAGTCATTTGTCCAGTATTTGATCAAAGTTATCAAGATATGAGATCATTATTGAGAATATAATGAAGCAATGAATTGGCTTTTGAAGTTTGATGTTTTTGATAGATTTAAGACATGTAAAGTGTTTCATATTTCTGCTTGCATTCAGTTGAAACTTGTACATATATGAATCTGTGATGTGACTTATAATCATATGCACTGTTAGATGAAAGGTAATCTGTAAACCTTCCTTTTATAATCTTACCTGTAGATGAAAAGTTTTTTTATCATTTTTAGGAGGCCATTTTAGAACTGTTGGAAGATTATTTAAAAAACACATATGATCCAATGAAGCACTGCAACAAAGAAAATAATGTGACATTAAATGTTAATCTGCAAATGGAAAATGGAGAAGATGAGGCACCTGCTGTTACAATCACTAAAAGTCAAGGTTCTTATAAAGAGGTCAGAAGTACTCCCATGGAAACCACAAACCACCAGGTCAAGGTCATAACCATGGATGACATGAGTTTACTTGACGAGTCCCTTCCTGTTATTAAAGTTACCTTAGCGGAAGGAGAAAAAAATAATGAAGGTCATCTTGAAAAGGTTGCTAATGTGGCTCCTGAAAGTGAACCAGGTCAGTCCAGTAGATCTGAAAATCCAAACATGTTCAGCACTCAAGGATTAAACATAAGGAGTTCAGCTCAACAACCCCATCCTGTTGGAGAAAATGGCACAATAGAAACTTTGAGTGATAGATATGATGAAAAGACTGCACTTGTTACAGATGGCTTAGATATGCCTGTTATATCATTTGATGTTGTGACCCCAGATGACCCCAAAGAGAGGTCAAATGTCATTTCACAAAACAATGAATTTACAGATGATTCTTTATCAGAACTTTTGTCATCTTGGCCAGAAACATGCAACTCAGGAAAAGAACAGACAGAAAGTGCACCAGATGTGGCTGTTATGGAAAATTATAGTAAAGAGCCTACTGCACCTAGTGGAGAGCAATGGAGCAAAGGTCAAGGGTTAAAAGGTTCAAGTGGAGAGGTCATTGAGGTAAAGTCTTTGCCACCACTTCAAGGTCTTCAATGTTTTTTTCAGAGGATTTTAAAATATTTGATCTCTAAATCCTTATTGGTGATACTATGTTCAAAGAAACATTTTTTAAAGATAAATTTGATATACACTATAAATGTACCTGTTTCCATGGGGTCATATTTCATGGGAATCACAATTTCTGTTCAATCCGCAGAAAGAAAATTACACAGATTCTTGGATTGCCTTTGTACATGTATGTCTTAAATGCATGCACTTTAATTTCAGCAGAAAATTTGTGCATGCATACATATAGAGTAAATTAATCCCACGTGGAAAAAAGTATGTCTACAGTAACCTTTTGTTGTACATGTGTAAGGATAAAAGTTAAGAGAGAACGGCTACACTATATAAAGTAGGATTTTTTCTGTAATTTTCTAACAGAAGTTACAGATAAAATGTAATTGAAGTAAATAAAGTATACTACAGTATATGAGGCAATGTTTGAGACAAATTGAGGTTAAAGATGAAAGAGTTATTTCCCTTTGCAGGAACAATCCTCCCTTAAGATTGTATGTAGATATAGAGATAATTACATGCAGACACATATTTTTCTTTTAAAGCCAGTGAAGATTCTAAATTGTGGGAAACGCCCCCTTTCCCCTGACAGTGGACATTCACCCCCAATGAAGAGGAGATCCTTAGAGGTACACGTAACAGATAAAATCTTACTGAGTGTGAATTGTTGTACTTACATTTGCTTCTCTATGGATACTTACAAAATCAAATAATAATGACTATAAATACTACAGCGGAAACTGTTATACATTTATACTCATTTTCACATCACAGTATATTATCTTTTTCAAACTTTCGACTTGTATTAAAATGATAAAAAAAAGATCTGAAGATTTTTTTTTCTTTAATAAACATAAAATGTCAATAAAAATTATTTTGATTTTCTTTTCCAGGTTAATGCTGATGACAGTGGTACATTTTCAACTCCTCAGAAAGAAAATGCATTTAAACTTTTTGCCAAAAAGATGACTTCAAAAGGTATGTAATTTCCCAACATTTATTTATATACATGTACTATATAGTCAAGATAGATGGCAGTATATTTATAAAGAGCAATACAGAACATTCTTGGGTTTGCATAAAGTACAGATCCATTTTTTGTTCCAGTTATCACAGCTAATCCAAACTGCTCCGGTAGCAGGATATCAGAATTGATCCGAGAAGCCTGGGACAATTTGTCAGTGTCAGAGAGAACCACGTACGAGCTCAGAGCTGGGGCACAGACTGCAGAGAAGGGGTGAGCTCTTTACCAGGATGGAATATTGTTCAGTCTAAATTTTACTGATCTGTGTATTAAATTTAAGGGTTCCCTTACAGTTTATTTTCACTTTATTTATCCATGCTGTACACACAGAAGTTTTGTTATCAGTCAATAGCAAGGTTGGTTATTTAAGAATCAATGAGATCAACATTGTGAAAGTCTTTTGAAAAGTTTGTTGTACTTATAATATCAAATCTTAAACATTAGTCATTTATAGCCTTTCCTTGAATTATGAATCTGAAGTTGATTTTGCCAGTAAAAACAAGTACATAGTATATTCCCATATCATTTGCAAATAAAAATGTGCTTGAATCATGGACTCAGATTTAGATCACATTATAATTTCAGTGGGACAAAACCATTGTTAAACCAGAGCTTAAAGAACAAAGTTCAGAACAGCAAACTTCACAGAACTCCCTCAATAAAGGAACAGTTATTGAGGACTGCTCGTAAACATGGCACCTCCCCAGAAAGTTTTATTCCGAGGAAGGAGAAGGCAATACCTTTCAGTCTCAGGAAGCTAAGAGAGACATTCTCATCATGTCCACCAGCAAGGTTATTTCATACAATATTTTATTACTTTTTAGCTAAAATGATAATCTAAGATAAGTACATGCAGTTCGAGTTTGTCATGGCACCATAAATCTGTTTCTACCCTTTTGTTCTCTGTATTTCTGTCTGTCTGCCTTCAAGATAGAAGCCACCTGTGTACAGACCAGGAACATACGATAATTTTATGTTTTCTGATTAAAACACCATTTCATAAATCAACAGTTTGAGATATGTGAAAAATGTTCTAGGAAAATACAGGGTTTTATTTCTGAACATATATTTTGAATTTATCTAATAAGTTGTTATTTTTTTCTTTTGGAAATGATAATTTCTTTGAATGTCCATAAAAAAAATTAGGTCTTGAGCCAATTCCTTAAATATATAGATGTATTAAACTATAATGACAGTGATGCAACTCAAAGGAATGATTACCATATTGTCTTTTTTATCAGTCAAATGACAGAAACACAATGCTGGGAACTGATTGGTCCTCTGAAGTCATGTGGTATTTGGACCTGTTACCATGACTACAAAATCCACATCTTAAATCCACATCGTGTGCATGAGACAGTATTATACCATCGACTAATGAGAGACCATGTTTTACCAACAGAGCCACTGGAACGACCAATCAAAATCACTCCAGAGTAAGTTATCAAAAGTAGTGAGCAGCTAGGGCTAGGACTACTGCAGTCAAAGACAGCTAGATCCCAGCCAAAAAGAGAGCATATATCAAACAATACTAATATACATGTTCATGTAGGTATTGACCCACAGTTCATAGTGTAATGTCATACAAAACATGTTGGTTGCACCTCCAGTTCTGATGTGGTAGAAGTAAGTTTGAAAGTAAACTTTTTAATGAAATTTTCCTGTGTGCATGTCTACATGCATGTTGTTCATTAATTTTTTTTATATTTTCAAATTACATACAAATACATGTGTATATACAAATTAATTCATGTATATAACCTATGATATTTATTACAGAATAATACTAAATGGTAAAATAAAACCAAAATATTATTCAAATAAAGTCATGCAAGAGTTAATTATCCTTTGGGAATAAGAGTTAGTACATGTATTATTAAACAATCACTTCAGGAAAATGGTGATTCCCATGGAAATTAATGAAAAAATCTGTATTTTCTCTGATTCTGCATTGTTGTTTCTCAGAATGAAAGTTTGAATGGAAGAGGCCTGAGAAAATTTAAAAAGAATTGTTTTTTACAGGAAAAAAAAAATTTGGTGTTTGAAATTCAAATCTCTTTCTCTGAGAGATTTTTTTTCTTTATACTGTAAAATCACATGTTCCCATGGTACATGTACATGTAGGTTCAAGGTCTAAATTCAAGTAATGTCCCTATTTCTTTAAAACTTCAAATGCAAACACATCACAGTGTGAAATTAAAAAAGTACAGATACAGTCAAACCTTGTTATCTCGAAGTCAATGGGACAGAGAATAAACTTCAAGATATCCGAGGGTTTGAGATATTGGGGGTAAAATACTTAAAATATTAAGTGCTTGGGACTTCCAAATCACTTCGACTTATCCATGGTATTCGAGATGTCCATGTTTGAGATACCGAAGTTCAACTGTATGTTGTATTTATACAGTGTTTTCCCCCTTATTAGCTCAATTGAGCCGAAGGCTCAAGTGAGCTTTTCTAATCGAAATTTGTCCGTTGTCTGTTGTCGTCGTTGTTGTAAACTTTTCACATTTTCATCTTCTTCTCAAGAACCATTGGGCAAGTTTCAACCAAACTTGCCACAAAGTATCCTTGGGTAAAGGGGATTCAAGTTTGTTCAAGTGAAGTGCCAGGCCTTTTTTCAAGGGGAGATAATTATGAATTCGTGAAAAATTAATGGCATCATTTAAAAATCTTCTTCTCAAGAACCACTGTGCTTGAAAATATGAAACTTATATGGAAGCATCCTCAGGTAGTGTAAATTCAAGTTTGTTCAAATCATGACCCCCAGGGGTAGGGTGGGGCCACAATGTGCGATCAAAAGTTTTACATAGAAATACATAGGAAAAATCTTTAAAAATCTTCTTCTCAAGAACAGCAAAGCCATGATTAGTCATATTTAAATGGAAGCATCCTCAGGAGTATAGATTCAAGTTTGTTCAAATCATGACCCCTTGGGGTAGGGTGGGGCCCCAATGGGTGATCAAAAGTTTTACATAGGAATATTTAGGAAAAATCTTTAAAACTCTTTTCAAGAAAAGCAAAGCCATGATTGGTCATATTTATATGGAAGCATCCTCAGGTAGTGTAGATTCAAGTTTGTTCAAATCATGACCCTGGGGTAGGGTGGGGCCCCAGTGGGTGATCAAAGTTTTACATAGGAATACATTGAAAAAATCTTTAAAAATCTTCTTCTCAAGAACAGCAAACCCATGATTGGTCATTTTTAAATGGAAGCATCCTCAGGTAATGTAGATTAATTTTTTTTTTTTCAAATCATGACGATTCAGGAGAATAGAGGGGCCATAACAGGGGATCATAGTTATACATAGGATATTCATATAAAAATTTTCTTCTTAAGAACAGCAAAGCCATTATTTGTCATATTAATTCAAAAGCACCCCTATGAAGTATAGATTCAAGTTAGTTCAAATCAACCCCCCCCCCCCCCCCCCCCGAACCACTTTGTATTAAAACTTTTCAACCAACTGATTTCTACTTTTTCCTCGTCATAGTGCTCAGGTTAGTGATGTGGCCACTGGGCCTCTTGTTTTAAAGTAAAGGGTTTGAGATCAATTTTAACATTCTGTGGACATTACAATAATTATTTCTTAAATTTTTTATTTATAAGCGGCATTTTTATCATGTGACAATGGAAGTGGTTAATATAGCTGATAGCCAGTTCTTGGGAAAAAACACTGTTTATATTCTTCAAAGTATTTTTTAGTAATATAATATAATATATATATATATATATATATATATATATATATATATATATATATATATATATATATATATATATATATATATATATATATAAGCTGTTATGCGATGCCATTTACTTGTAAAAACTTTCATAAATCTGTTTTATCTCTAATCAGTATTTCTATTTCCAGTATGTTGGGTAGTCACTGGGAGACCTTTAGGGAGTTAGCTCTCCAGTACAGAACATCAGAGATGTACCCTATCCTCAGAGATAGCAGGTTCACTAGTAATGGAATTCACATCAAACTTTTTTTTGGTATGTGAAAAATTATTTATCAATTATGATTAACATGAAACTGTATAAACATTCATAAAACTTGGTTAAATTAATTAAATAGTTTAAATCTGTTAAAAATAAAGGGTTTATGATTCATGCATAAGAAAGAGAAAAAAGAAACTTCTTTGAACGAGGGCCGTTCAAAAATTACGGGGACTCTGCTATTATTTACTCTTATAGACGTCGTATAGAATTGAAATTTCACAGAAATATATTTCTTAAAGATTCCAATAAATCCTTGGTTAAATATTTTGATTTTATTTAATATCTCTTAGAATTATTGCTGTTTTGATACTGCTGATGGTGATGTACGGAGCACGACAAAAATGTTGAAATACAAAAATGCGGTATCCAATATTTTATTCATTTATTTTCCATATTCACGATATTATTCAACAATCTTCTCTAAAATTTCTTTTTATTGTTGTATTATTAAGTATTTAGATTTCTGACATAATATTTGAAGTACTAACAGAAATATTGCAATTTTTCTCCAATGTGACCCCTACGAAATCAATTTCAAAAATGACATCTCGTAATTTGACGGAGCAGCGCACTTTTATCAAATCATGAATCATGCTGGGAAAACGCCAGCGGAGACCCAAAATAAACTTGATGAAACATATAGTAAACCAGCGGAATTTCCGACACATCTCTACAAAATATAGAAAAGAATTTTAGACTGTTAGATCTTAATCAAAAGACAGTCTGGGAGGGATGGAAGAAGTTCATCGACAAAACACTGATCTGGACTGTTAAGAATGTGATTGAGATCGACTGATATCAAACTTTACTTCAGAAATATCTGCAGTTTTGGGGTTTAACACAAACTAGAACACACAACACTAGTTTTACAGTTTTTAAGCTAGATCAGAAATGGTATATGGATGTTTATTTTGAGTGGTTGAGGTAACCCAAACTAACGGTATCAAATACTAGGGGAGAATATTGAGAAAATGAAAGCTCCCATTTTTTTAAATGCCCGTGGCGTTGAAGGTTTTACTGCGCAGTGACTTCATATGTCCTGTTAAATAACCCGAAATTGATACTGATTTACAATATTTTTATATGAAATTTTGATGACCATATATAATAAGATTCTCTTATATTATTTGTGACTTTTTGCTTGATTATTTCGTCAAATATATTTTCTGTGCAACAAGTCAGCGTAATTTTTGAACGGCCCTCGTACCTTTCATTTATGAAATCCATTAAAATTTGAAGAAGGTTACATAATTTCATTCATGTTTGTATGTGATTTTTTTTAAAAAGCTATGAATGGATTTCTGTGAAATCTTGAAAGGAGTGAGTCTTGAACAAGGAAAGATTCATATTTGGGTAAATATTTAGCATTGTTGATTTTGTAGATTCCAGTGGTGATGTGCAGGCTGAGTTATCTTCCTTGTCTTCGTGTATTCCTACATACGGAGTAGAGGACCTGAAGGAGATACTAGAACTGATACACACCACAGGGGCAGATTCCATCCCGAGGTCAAGACCCCTCAAGGTCATCAATTATCTGAAGGTATTACAACTCATGATTTTTGAACTGCGTTGATTTAAAGTAATATTATATAGGAAGATTTTTTTTCATTATTTTCATTGGCTGAAAGACATCACAAGACACAAAAAAGCACATCCATATATCGCACTACTTACTTTTTAAATACTGCGCCAAAAATATGTAGCACAACGTGATGTCATAATATTAGAAATGTTTTACCATTACAGTTAAACACGCCTATGTTGAAGTACCAGGGACAGATGATTTTGCTTTGTAATAAGCATAATTTTTATATATCTGTTAAGTTAACAATACATTCTGTATATTTTAAAGTCACCAAGAATGAAAATCACTTCACTATAAGCGTCAATTTGTTATAAGCATGTTCCCTATAACTTGGCTATAAGCATATGATGAAATGACAGCCAATCAAGTCTGTAGCATGTACAGCTAGGACTGTGTCAGATTATTCACTTAGAGTGATTATATAACTATTATGGACTTCAGCGAACGGTCAGTATATGGGAATAAAGGACCCATGTCAAGTAATATTGACCTCATACACAGAAAATTATATTGACCTCACAAGCTGGGTCACTTTTACTTTCTCTGACTTAGGTCAAGATCACTTAACATTGGTCCTTATAACCCAAATATAGACCTGCACTGAAGTCCGTAATTGTATAATATCACAAGGTATTAGAAAGTAATATCTAACAAACACACACCAACCCCTGTGGTTTAATGTACACTTGAGAATAAAGGTAACTTAACAATGAGTGTTCCAATTTTCATTAATGGAAAAAGAAATACTAGTACCTAAACTACAACATCTTTATAATTTTGAAATTTTTGAGAACATTTTGAATTAAATGAGAGTATACATGTACCTCTTCAGTTGTAAGATTAAAGAGTGGACATGTTTCTTGATTGCAAACACTTATTAAAGGTTGTAATCAGAAGGAAATTTATTTAATGCAGTTTATTGTTTTAAAACTCAATTTAACTTTTTTTTACAGTCAGAGGCAGTAAGAATGGCCAGACAGTTGCCACGACAACAAGACTATGATGACATGCAGGACCTCTTGTGTCAAGTTAGAGATCTATTACCAAAGGGCTGCTACTCTTGTCTTCATGATAGACCCTTTTTATATGCAGTTTATGACATGAGTTCTCTACCTTTAACACAGTACTCGCAGTCACAGAGGGATAACATTTAACAGTTATAATTACATGGTCTTAGATACAGACATACTTAATAAACTATGAATTAACTGACAGTCTGACTTGATCATTTACATAAAAGTTTTATCTTTGCATGTTCAGATATGTGGAAGCTCAGATAGGTATACCCCCACAACAAGGTTAGAGGTAGGGGGAGTGAATTTTAGCCTATTAATATACCTTAGTTAGCATTTCCTATGGCTTTTCTCAAGGGTAAGCCAAACTAGGAGATATTCTGTCCGTATGGTCTTGTGCAGATGTGGTGTCTCTATGGATACTTCCTGAGATTTCCTAGTTTAACAGGACTGTAAACTTGAAAAGAAATGTGAGTTTCATTGTTAAGATGCCTAGATTAGTTTTATTTTCTCAAGACGAAATAAAATCTGAAACTCTTAATGTACATGTATTTTAACATTTGACTTGCCCTGCCAGGTTTTATATATTTTGGTTAAGATCCTCTCTATGCCCATGATTCTTTAAAAAAATGTACATGAATGAGCGCTTGCTCATTTTACAAACAAAAATATTTATTTTGCTCTACAAGGTGAAGTGACAGCACACATTGTCGTTTTGTACATATTAACACTGATTAATAAGCAACTATCCTCCTCGCACATATTGTCGTCCATTGACACACACGTGTATTCTCGCCGGCTGAAAAATTATACATGTACGTATTGTCGCTGGCGATTTTATGTACCTACCCTCACTGTACATGTTGCCGCACCACAGTAAGGATTGCCTAAAGGGTTTTTTTTCTTTCTTTTTTCTTTCTTTTATGTTTTGTTTTGTGAATGAATCAATGCAATTGGTGTTAATATCACAGAGTCGTGTCTCCTAGGCTATTTCTCACAGCGCAATGTTACGGCACACATATAGTCTTCGTGTACGTCGCTGGTGACAATGTGAACATACTGTCGTCCATCGGTACGTACTGTCGCAGCTAGGCTGCAAAATTGAACATGTAGCTGGCGACAGTATATTGAGTACATCATTCCACTGTTACAGTAATATGGATGATGTAATGATGATGATGATAGTATACGTTAAATTTTCATGAGATTGCGCATTGGACATTTTTTCAGCCCAGGTGAAGCAGCTGCAAAGTATACATATATGTGTGAAGAGATGAATAGTGCAAATAACATGATTAATAGTACAAATTTATAAAAAGACCATGGCCAGGAATCTCTCTCTCTCTGAAACTTCAAACACACACCCACTTTCTGTTAAAAAAGAACCTTTTTTTTAAACTTTCGACTCACTGATGTTCAGTGCACTAAAGGATTTAACCAATTTCACATTATGACTGAAGAAACACTTAAATATATACAGATTTTTTTTGGAACGCTTGATTCTACTTTAGTTCTTAATTGTTATCAGAGGCGGAGCTTGAGGAATCTGCTCCAATAAACCTTTTCCCAGTCTTGTACAGATAATTCCAAAAATTATTTTTGAGCTTCTCGTTCGTGTGCATCGTATCTTTGCTTGATTTTTTCCTTTTCTTCTTGTTAGATTTTTTCTTTCTCTTCCGGCTTATTTGATTTTCTTCTTTATTTGTCCTTGACCAAAAGAAACCAGAAGAACTCTCCTTTTCATCGCTTTTTTCTTCGTCAGCTTCAGAAGTGTCTGACAACTTTTGCGGCTCGGGCTGACAAAAACCGGAAGTGCAAGGCCCTGTTTCCGGTGCATTAGAAGCTTTCTTTGAAATGAAGCTTCGCCTCATGTCAAGAGCAATAGCATCTTCCAAGTATCTTCTGCATTTAGAGGAACAAAAGTAGTTTAATACTTTTTAATACATACGAAAAATAAATACTGGCTATGCAGATACCTCAATAACTGTTATGAAAATTTATTCCTGAAATATTCGTCACGTCAATAAACTTCATTTTGTTTAATGATACATGCATATTCTTTTTACGAGAGTAGAGTACGTTGAGACTTGTTTGTATGCGCAGGGAGGGGGCTGGGGGAGGGAAGAGTAGTGTCAAACAAGTAAAATTACTAGTACTTCAAAGATATTTTGATATCAAACATGCTCTAGCTATTAACCAATGTTAAAGAAACGCTATCGTTGACAAGCTAGAATTTGTATATTGCTCCAGTCCGGCTATTGGAAAGAACCCTATTGTGAGGGCTAAAGGGACTAAACATATTTTGAAAAGAGCATTTTTTGTACAAGGTATGTGATGTTGAATTATGTTCCCAGAGTTTTTCCAGGGGCGAAGTTAACGACAAAAAGAGCAATTTTTTCTTTATCACCTTTAGATCTCTCATTGCAACAACCACCCTTGTTGTAGGCAGGGAAAAGTATTATATTAACCCTCACTTTTGACCAATTTTCTACCATAATTGATTCAGATCTGTTTTTACTTCTTGATTATCCCACATCTAAATATATTTCTGTTATTTCATAATCACTTTTGGCTAATCATTGCGACAGGTTAATTGTACCTGATATCCGGGTCTTTTTCCTCTTCTACATTTTCTTTCATCTTATTCAATTTCCACTGAATCCGGTTCAGTAGTGTTAATTTATCCTCTATCTCGTATAACTGCCTTACTTCCGGATCAAACAGATCCAGATTGGCTTCAACGTCCACCAGAATTTTCTCAAAATCAGAGGCATGGATTAAGTGGCTACGAAGAATAAACAGCGCCTCCTGTTTACAAAATCGTGTTAATCTCTTTTTCGCTGAAAGTAAAAATACCTTATCCTTAAATAAAAGTATTTCATCTTCATCCATTTTTATTTTATAAATAAGTCCAAATTTATCTGAAGAAGCCCTACCTTTTCTTTCCATTTCGTTTTACATCCAATGTAACGTTATATTATGGTGTACGGACAGGGCCATTTGCAAAAGCTCAACAGTGCGTTCAGAAAAACACGCCGTCGCGCTAACACAACGACGGCGTGTTGTACGAACTTGTGTTAGCGTGTTGTGTGTTAGCGCGACGGCGTGTTGTGCGAACTTGTGACAGCGTGTTGTGTGTTAGCGCGACGGCGTGTTGTGCGAACTTGTGTTAGCGTGACGGCGCGTTGTGTGTTAGCGCGACGGCGTGTTGTGCGAACTTGTGTTAGCGTGAGGGCGTGTTGTGTGTTAGCGCGACGGCGTGTTTTTCTGAACGCTCTGTTGAGCTTTTCCAAATGGCCCTATCCGGACACCATATTATATAAAGATAAACAAAAAAAACCATTTAATTTATCAGTTGTAAAGATGAGCAGGTTATCTGCTATGCGAATAATCTTATGTCACTTGCATGAAGAGATATCGGGACACATGTTAAGGGTCATCGTGTCTGACAGTATTTAATTGGCCCAGTCGTAAGAAATAAGAATTCAATGTTTCTATAATTTGTTTTTAAGAAACTCATAGTACAATTATGGGGGTATGTGACGGTACATATTGTCGTTTTGTACATATTGTCGTCGGCGACAATATGTACCTACCCTCACTGCACATATTGTCGTCCATCGGTACATATTGTCACCGACGACAATATGTACCGAGACGAGCCTTAATTTCCTCCTGCATAATGGACGACAAAATGTACAGTCAAGCACCAGCACATATTGTCGTCGGCGACAATATGTACAGTCAAGGTCGGCTTATATTGTCGTCGATATATTGTTTTGACGAATATTTACTTGAGAAAGGAAAGAGAGATTGACAAACACACACAAGCACGGAGGGAGACAGATAACATTACTCGCAATACTGTAGGGCGAAAACTTTTTGGTCAGAAAATTGTGTTCAGGATTGATGTACATCACTATGATATGCTAAAGATACCGTAATTCTTCAGATATCTGATAAATCAGCCTATTCTTTTTCTTGTAATATATACTTGGAGATTGAATACAATATGTATTAATTTTTTTTGTTCAGTAGTAATGATTATTTGGAAATTATTTTTTGCGTTATTCTTATATACAATCATGTGCCCGTGTAATTGGTGTTGGGGTTGACATTTTTAGATCACCTGAACTGGAAATTCAATTGAGCTTTTCTGATCACATTTTGTCTGACCGTCCCTCTGCCTGTTAACTTTTCGCAATTTCAGCTTCTTCTCAAGAACTACATGCACTGGGTCAATTTCAACCAAACTTGCCACAAAACATCCGTGGATAAATGATATTCAAGTTTTTTCAAATGAAAGGATTTGTCCTCTTTCAAGGGAAGTAGATAAGAGCTACTGAAAAGAGCTAGGTTCACTTTATGCATAAAATGGCCCTGTAGATATACCAATTTATTGACTAACACCTTATGTTCCATTTTAAACATCAAGATAAAGTAGAGACTTAGTGCTTTCATTTCCTATTAAATTTTTTCTCCTTAAAGTCCAGGTCTTGGAAAACAAGCTTTATGGAATTGCAATGTTCTTAAATTTTAAGGAAAACAGGTATATTTAAGTACTTTCAGAGAAGAAAAATAATATGAGCGCACCCTCTGATCTAAAAAATAAAACATGTTTTGTAATCCTCAGAAAAGGTTCTATCAGTAAATAATTGCATATTTTAGATCAGAGATTGCGCTCTATATTAAATATCGAAAAATAGCTTTAAAAATTGGCTGTTTTTGTAGAATTGTTCAGGAAATGAGGAAAATGATGCATTTCATGACGTCATAATGCATCGACTAGCCAGAAAATTACGTCATTTTTGGTAGATTCGCAATCGCCAAATGTCTAAATGAAATTTAATGCATTGTCAACTAAAACTAAACAGTTTCAGTTTTTCAGAAATTCACAGGGCCAAAAAAGGCCCTAAGTGAACCTTGTTCTTTAGTGACATCTTTTAAAAATCTTCTCAAAAATCACTGAGTCAGAAAAGTTGAAACTAATGTGAAAGCTTCACTATAAAGTGTAGATTCAGTTTAATGCTGATTATGTTCATTGGGGGAAGGGTGTGGCTACAAAAGGTGATCAAAGGTTTTCATAGAATATTGAAAACAAATTCAATCATTTGTTTTTCAAGTCAGAAGATATGATACTTATGTGAAAGCCTCATTACATAGCTTATGTTCAATTTTGATGTCGTGGCTGGCACGAAAAAAATCCCTCACTGCTCAATGACCCTGAGTGCCAAGTATAGGTCTTAATTTGCAGCCCTCCACCGGCTAGTGGTGACGTCTACATACGAATGAAAAATTCTCTCGAGATGGACATTATTACAAAAAACAAAGAAACAAAAACAATTTTTTTTTTTTTTCAAATCATGACCCCAGGGGTAGGGTGGGGCCACACTGGGTGATCAAAGTGTTTCATAGGAATATATACAGAGAATCTTTAAAAATCTTCTCGAAAGCCGGACAGATGTACATGTAGCACCGGTGCTACCCCCCCCCCCCCCCCCCCCCCGGTGGTTTGATTTTTTTTATTTAATCATTTATTTATTTTTATATTTTGCTTTGGCAAATTCTGTTTGTTTAACTTGTATATACTCTCAATTTAGTCCACAGGTAAGATTTCATAATAAATAATTTACTCAACATATACAATAACACATCTTTACATACAAATTTCATTTTTTTGGCTTGTCAAAAAATATTCTGAACCGCACTCCCCTCCGTGCTGAGAAGCGTCCTCAGGTAGCACAGATTCAAGTATCTTCAAATCAAACCGGGCCTAGGGTTGGATCACAATGGGCGATCAGAGTTCTACATAAGAATACATGGGAAAATTCTTTAAAAATTATCTCATCAAAAATAGCAAAGCAATGATTAGTCATATTTATATGGAGCATTGCTGTGCATTGTCTTGCGACATGTTCTGATTGACGACAATATGCACAGTGAGGGTATGTACACATTGTCGCCGACGACAATATGAACAGGACGACAAAATGTACCGTCACAATCACGCTGCATGAAATGGCATACGAGACACGTCTATGTGATTTACACACCAATTACATTCACAAAAATACTAAAAAACAACAAAAGAAAATTTTAAGCAACAATATCTGTGGGGCGACAATATGTACAGTGAGGGTGAGGTACATAATGTCGCCAGCGACAATATTTACATGTGTAATTTTTCAGCCGGCGACAATATGTACCGATTGACGACAATATGTGCAGTGAGGGTAGGTACATATTGTCGCCGACGACAATATGTACAAAACGACAATATGTACCGTCACAACCCTCACTGCACATATTGTCGTCCATCGGTACATATTGTCGCCGGCTAAAAAGTTACACATGTACATATTGTCGCTGGCGACATTATGTGCCTCACCCTCACTGTACATATTGTCGCCCCACAGATACTTAAGGAATGTTTTTAAGTTTTGTGTGAGTTATTGGTGTGTAAATCACACAGACTTGTCACGTAGGCATCATATTTCATGAAGCGCGTTAGCGCTTCATGAAAAATATGCCTACCTGCAAGTCTGTGTGATTTACACACCAATAATTCACACTAAACTTAAAAACATTCCTTATATTTACATTTTACATGTTGAAAAGCACCAAAAATATACTCAATGTTTGAATTATTCGCTGCCCTATATCGTTACATTTTTATTTACGTCTCTGTAGCCTTATTGTGACGTCACTTTAGCGCGAGTTTCACCGTGTAGGGCCTATATTTCTACGCGTGAGTATACACAAAAATTACTTTCAAATCAATTTCACAGTTGGCTTAGTAGAAAAACACAGCAAATGTAAATATTGTTGCTTAAAGATTTCTTTTGTTGTTTTTTGATAGTTTTGTGAATGTAATTGGTGTGTGAATCATACTGACGTGTCTCGTATGCTATTTCATGCAGCGTGAATGTGATGGTACATTTTGTCGTCCTGTTCATATTGTCGCCGGCGGCAATGTGTACCTACACTCACTGCGCATATTGTCGTCATCCGGACATGTCGCATGAACATGCACGGCAATGCTCCATATAAATATGACTAATCTTTGCTTTGCTGTTTTTGAGAAGATGATTTTTAAAGAATTTTCCCATATATTCCTATGTAAACTTTGCCCATTGTGGCCCCACCCTAGGCCCGGTTTGATTTGAAGATACCTGAGGATGCTTTCATATAAACATCACTAATCACGGACCTACTGCTGTTCCTCAGTGGTGGATCCAGAAATTTTAGAACGGAGGGGGATAGGGTGCGGTTCAGAAATTTTTTTGACAAGTAAAATAAAAGTCATTTGTATGTAAAGATGTGTTACTGTATGTGTTAAGTAAATTACTTAATTATGAAATTTTACCCGTGGACTAAATTGAGAATATATGAAAGTTAAATGAACAGAATTGACCAAAGCCAAACCAAAAAATAAGAAAAATTGAAAAAATCAAACCACTAGGCGGGGTGGGGGTTGCCCCGGTGCTACATCTGTCTTTGGTTTTTGAGAAGATTTTTAAAGATTTTCTGTATATAATTCCTATGTAAAACTTTGATCACCCTTTGTGGCCCCATCCTACCCCTAGGGTCATGATTTGAACAAAATTAATTTTGTTTTTGTTTGTTTGTTGTTATAATGTCACTCTCGAGAATTTTTCTTTCACGTGGAGAGATGATCACTTGTCGGTGGAGGGCTGCAAATTTAGACTTATACTTGGCACTCAGGGTCATTGAGCAGTGAGGAATCTTTTTCGTGCCATCACCTTAAATTGAACGTACGCTATGTAATGAAGCTTTCACTTAAGTATCATCTCTTCTGATCCAGTAGTTCTTCAAAAGAAGATTTTGAAAGATTTTTTTTCAAATATTCTATGAAAACTTCGATTATCTATTGTAGCCACACCCTTCCCCCGAGGGACAAAATTTTCACTAATCTTTAACTATTTCCCTTGAAAGACGGAATCGCCCTTCATTTGAACAAACTTCAATCCCCTTTATCCAGGGATGCTTTGTGGCAAGTTTGGTTGGAATTGACACAGTAGTTCTTGAGAAGAAGCTGAAATTGTGAAAAGTTTACAGACAGACGGACGGTCATACAATATGTGATCAAAAAAGCTCACTTGAACTTCCAGTTCAGGCGATCTAAAAATGTCAACCCCAACACCAATTATATCGGCACATGATTGTATATACGCAAAAATAATTTCCAAATAATCATTACTACTGAACAAAAAAAAAACAAAAAAAAACATACATGTATTCAATCTCCAAGTATATAAGAAAAAAAGAATAGGCTGATTTATCAGATATCTCAAGAATTACGGTATGTTGACATATCATTATGATGTACATCAATCCTGGACACAATTTTCTGACCAAAAGGTTTTCTCCCTACAGTATTGCGAGTAATGCTGTTTGTTGTCTCCCTCTACGCGCGTGTGTGTGTGTGTTTGTCTATCTCTCTTTTCTCAAGTACATGTAAATATACAAAACAAAACAATGCACCGACGACAATATATAAGGACCTTGACTGTATATATTGTCGCCGACGACAATATGTGCTTTTGCTTGACTGTACATTTTATCGTCCATTATGCAGGAGGAAAATAAGGCTCGTCTCGGTACATATAGTCGCCGGTGTAACGACGAAAAGTGACCCCCGTAGAATATTGACCGGGGGGTCAAATTTCTCCGTAGAAAAATGACCCCCCCGGTCAATTTTCTACGGCAAGTAGGGTCATTTTTCGACCGTAGAAAACCCTTCCAGGCCATTAATTCTACGACTGCACACACGTTGAAAAATGACCCCCATAGAAATCTGACCCCCTACTTTTTCACTATATTTTATAATTAAACCTTTAGAAATATGGTGTGATATGCCTTAACCCGATGTTGGGGAGGGTCGGTGAAGGCCTAGAGTCTCCTGATTTTTTTTCTTTCAAATGTATATTGGAGGAGGAGCAAGTACCTTCCCCCCTTAACGCCACTTCATATACAATGTACGCGGGGCCAAAATAAAAAATACCTTTGTTTCCCCTAACGCGACCGACCCAATTAAAATTTGCCGACTGGAAAGTTTTTTTTTTTTCATAAGATTATTCCAAAATTTATTTATATATATATTTATTTTTGATAATTACTGGGACAACAGCATTTATTTGAACATTTGTCTGGTGAAGGGCTCCAAATATAGACTTGTACGCGGCACTTTAGACCATTGAGCATTAAAGAGTTCTTTCGTACCAGTATCTACTGCGACACTGGACCTAAGTTTTGATGGTCTTATTCGAAGAACCGGTCTCAACGTCCCGCATTGGGATTTGAACCTGCAACTTAGAAATAACTCCTTACTTCGAGACTCCAAAACGAAATGCTCTAGACCCACTGCACAATTCGAGGCCTTGAAAAAGTACATTGCATAATATTATGTAAGTACTGGAAGCTGATAGTAGACCTATATGAAAAATATACTCTGATGTCAAGTCTTTGTGTAGCCAAGAATTTTTTAAACAGATGTACAATGTATTAAATTTCAAAAAATTTACTCTGGTATGAGATACATTGTATTTCACAAGTTCCATTGAATAATAGTTGTGAATTAATTTACCTTAAATGTTGAGTCTTAACGGCATTTGTATGGTATTCTAGCTGTTTACAAATCGCTTTCTTTTGTACTGAACTTATTTATACACTGTAAAGGTATCATTCCATTTAATGTGATGAATGTATTTTCGAAGCTGCTGTCAAAATAAAAATATATATTTGCCTACCTACCTACCCAACTTGAGATTTTTTGGGTCGGGTTAGGGGAAACAAAGATATTTTTAATGATGGCCTGGTATGGTTTTTTTTTGCTTGCATCCCATTGAGTATACATTATTGAGGAGCATGAATACATAATTCATATATATATATATATATATATATATATATATATATATATATATATATATATATATATATATATATATATATATATATATATATATATATATAATCCTTTTTGTTTGTTTCTTGGTTTTTGGGTTTTTTTTTCTCAGAGGATTTGTTCCGAAAATGATATGATATGTTTTTGACAACGATATACCTGTATGGAATGGATGTTATCGGACAAGTTTGTGGCCCCATACTTCTAGCTTAAAATTTGTGCCCGCTTTCAAACCTGCCTCCACCCCAGCTTTTACATGTATCAATTTCTGGATACACCATTGCATTGAAACGAAAGCGTATTGTATAATTATTTTTAGACAAGGAAAAATTAGAGAAAGCACGGCATATGAAGCGTCCAACATTAACTGTCATTACTGCTTCATTTTTAATATCATGTAATATCTTTGTCCCTCTTTTAGGTTCATTTATCCTTATTTATTGCATGAATAATAAAAACCCCGCTTCGAAGGAAATGGGGGTATATACCTTGTACCCTGCGAATCTCTCTGTTGTGTGTACGGGGTGAGTGTTTGTGTCTGTCTGTCTGTCTGTCCGAAACATTTTTTTTTCGTTACAGTTTTCTCTGCAACAACTCATCGCCGATGCTTGAAATTTTAATACACTCTTTGGTTCGGCATGCTATACAGTGATATTCATTTTGGTACAAATCTTGTCCGTTTGTCTGTGCGGGTGGGGTATCACTAGAGAGCACTGGCTCATAGATTTCTTGTTTCCCCTGTAATTTGTGTACTTAAAATTATTGTCTGTAGAATTATATTACATGTATATCTATTGTAGGGAAAAAACGAATGTATCTTAATAGCGTTTATTATGAAACACTATATATATTGTTTGTATCAGGATCGCTATATGAAAAACACTGATAGTCTCCAACCAAAAAAAAAAAACAAAAAAAAAAACAAAAAAAAAAAACACTAAAGTTTACCAAAGTTAACTATAGTTACAGTATCAAAGTTTTCACTATAGTAAATCAAAGTATTTTTTGGATATATGATTGTGATATTTTATGTTCTTAAATATATATGTGCACATTTTTTATATTTTAGGGAACTATGAGGGGTGATCATAAAGTTCATGAACTATCTCGTTATTTACAAAACCACAGGCACAGGTCGCACGCGTGGCGCAGTGGTAAGAGCGTTCGCTCTACAGTCGCGGAGTAAGGAGTTGATCCTTACGTAGAGGGTTCGAATCCCACTGTGGGACGTGGAGACCGGTCCTTCGGATGAGACCGTATAAACTGAGGTCCCGTGTCGCAGTAGGTGCTGGCACGAAAAAGATCCCTCACTGCTCAATGGCCGTACGTGCCGAGTATAGGTAAAAATTTGTAGCTCTCCACCGGCAAGTGGTGGCGTCTCCATATGAGTGAAAAATTCTCGAGAGGGACGTTAAACAACATAAACAAACAAACAAAAACACAACCACAGTTCAGATCAAAATGAAATTTGGCACACATTTAGTCATAAACATGTTCTATAAATAGCAGATATTTGCTCCACGTTTGGACGTCACAATATAAAAATGACTCAATATGTAGACGACATGACAAAAAAGGCTGACTCAGTCGTACTTAAGCAACGAACGGCTTTAAAGTTTAACGTTTATCTTAAAATTCCTTTTCAGTAGCATATAATAATTTGTGCACGATTTATGAAGACAAAAAGACATGGCAGAAGTTCAATCATTAATTGGACTGATTGTTTTAGTAAAGGAAGGGAGGTGGTTAAAATGATGTTTGTTCTGGTGCCCTATGAAAGCAAACTTGGGAAGAGATGTGTCCTTAGTTGAGCAATCTGTTACGAAAGATCGCCAAATTACAGTTAGAAAAATAGTTGAATATCTTAACAATAATATAATTATTGAATCCCTAAAATATCGTTTACCTTAGATTTTAAATATATCATATATGATAAAAAGAAGGCGCTTATACTTTATCCACAATGGATAAACGACACACCCCAATACAAAAGAGTCGGGTTGTGATGGTCACTATGCTCATTCTGGGAAAAGGTATCCTAATCCATCAATCCTATTTGTGACAAATGGTCTATTCTTGTTATAAAAAATAACTTGCATGGTAAGAAATATATAAGACTCGGAAAAATCTGTTAATTTCTGTGAACAGAACGGTACGGAGCATGTCACGTGAACGCCTGCATGGATCACGTGATTCGCGCATGGGCAGAGCATTAAAATCGGAGAGGACCACTTTAAAAAATAATAAACATCGAAATCTGATCTTTTTTTTAATGGAAGTAATTCAATTAATTCTCGAACTTTTTTATTCCCCCCTCGTATTTCTTGTTCATTAACATATCATCCCAAAGTTTTACATTACTGATATCAATTTTAAAAAGTTGCAGCTTTGAAATCTCAAAAAAGTTCCAAACAAAGTTTCATAGTTAATCAAAGTATCAAATTAAGTATTTACTATAGTTAATAATAGTAAACTATAGTTAACTATAGTTAACTGTAGTAAATTTTTGTTAGGAGTGCCCTTCGATTGTGATAGAAATACTGGCAATATACTCCCCTTCCTTGATCATTATATAGATACATGTATAATCTACATCATCATGCACATAAGCATTATGTAGCTCGGATTTTTTTCTATAGGCTAGCAAATTTAAAGAGTGGGTTACATCCTCGTTACCCACTCCCTCCAAACTTACCACTATAGATACGCTGACACGAATCAGGTACTTGATTCGAACATAATATGTGTTAGAATATTTATGGCACAGTTCTATGGAGCCTTGCAAACGCAACTTCAATTGTGCTAATATTGCCAATCATACATAGGGAAAAAATAATATGTAAATTAGGCAGAGAAGCTTTTTCATAATGCAACATTCGGTTTTTTCTATTGGTAAAAATTATTACATGTAACTAGAAAGGCAATATACGTACTACTGTGTATAAACTTGTGTCAATTCTTAGTATGCCAAACACCTCTTTTATTAACTAATCAATTTTTTTTTAGGTAAAAAGCCTCATTTTGTTTATAGGCTTTGTTGACACTAGCAAACGACAAAAGACATTGGTAAAGTTTTTGAGTTAACCATTTTTTGTGTCTCCGAGATCGAATATCAGAGAAATTTTGAATTAGTCCTGTCTGGGTTTTTTTCACAAATTTAATTTTCCTTATATTTTTATTAGAAGTTTTTTTTTTTTTTTTTTTTTTTTTTTTTATTTATTTTTTTTTTTTTACCAGAAAATCAAAGATATATATGAGATCTCATTTTCTTGATAATTGTCCATTTTTTTCACGAAGATTTATTTGGGTAGGGTTCGAAAACATTAATCTTTCTTATAACTTCTGAAAAAAAAAAACGCTTGAGACTTTATTTTCATTCTTTTTTTTACATTATTTACCCAGAGTAAAATTTAAAGAGGATCATTACAATTATACGCAGAAACCATGCATTTTTATTCACATATGTTTCTCTCTCTGACACCAGCTAAGTAATTAATCTTGTTGTTTTTTTTTACATGCAGACTCTGGAAACTTTTTTTAATATAACATTTGATAAAACAAATCTAAGAGCACGTGAATTTTTGCCCTTATAGTCGTCGAAGAGCATAATAGCCTATAGTTATTTGTTTTCCTTTAATGGGATAAAACATCTTGTATTATTTATGTACATATGTAAGGTATAGTGTAACCTTTTGTTACTTAAACTTTAAAGCTTTTAGGTTGCGTGATTTTACCTCTACGTATTTGCCTAACAAGAATATTCCTACCAAAACAAGTTTTTGTATATAAAAAAAAGACACGGGGTCATTATTCTACGGGGTCATTTTTCTACAACCCACACGGAGAAAAATGACCCCAAGGCCATAATTTCTACGAAAAAGGGGGTCATTTTTCTACGTAGAATATTGACCGGGGGGGTCAAATTTCTACGTAGAAAAATGACCCCCGGTCAATATTCTACGGGGGTCACTTTTCGTCGTTACACCGGCGACAATATGTACCAATGGACGACAATATATGCAGTAAGGGGTATATACATGTACATATTGTCGCCGACGACAAAATGTACAAAACGACAATATGTACCGTCAGAGGGTATCTGTATTTATCAGCTATACTAGTAGCTCTGCTGGAGTGGACTCTAATAAAACTATATAAGAACTTATTGGTGCAGATGGAAATCATATAATGAACTAAGATCACATATTAGACGAACAAAGGTCTTTCTTCTCAAATTTATACAAAAGTAAAAAACAGTATGGCAATCAAAAATTATTAAATGAAAGTATTTTACTAAATCATAATGTAGATTATCAGATATATACATGTACAGAGGGAGAATCGGGAAGGAATGTAGATTATCACATGTACAGAGGGAGAATCGGGAAGGAATCCTAAAGCTTGCATGACGAGTGTATGGCTGTGATGGCTTCACTGCATAATTATAGAATTTTATACAACTTTTTTTTCGGAAGGATTTGGGAATATTGGTTTAGGAGTGTTTGTTATTCGATCTTTAAATGAAGGATATCATACAGGTCAAATGTCACCATTCAAATCTGAGGGTATATTAACTTATATTCCAAAAGTTGATGACCTATCTCATTAGTAAATGTAGACTTATCAAACAGGGTCAAAAAGGTTTTGAAAGAATTTTATCAGTAATACAGAGAAGGGATTTATAAAGGGACAATTTATTGGTGAAAATATTCGTTTTCTATATGACCTTGAAATGACTGCTTTAGAGAGAACTAGAAATATGTCCATAGGACATGAAAGCCCCGCTTGCTTTTGACCAATCATTAGACATGTCATCTGCAGATTTTTCTGGATCAAGCCTTTTTCATGAAAATGATGTTTCAGCGGGTTTTTTTTTCAGATTCAAATAAAAATTACAATCTAAAGTCAGACTTTTTAGATCCGCGCCGTGTACACTCTTGTCACGGTTCATACTGTCGTCGGTGGTAATATGCACCTAGTCTCACTGCACATATTGTCGTCCATCTGTACAGGCTGCAAAATTATGCATTACATATTGTCGCTGGCGACAATTCGTGCTCTTTCTTTCTCTTTCCCTCTCTCTCTAAATATTTTGAATAATAAGAAAAATAAATTTTCAGTTTGGGTATTGAGTGTAATAGAAACGAATGAACCCCCCTTTTAAAACAAATCCCATAGACTTCATAGTGAAGAAAACCACCCTAACACATTATTAAACGTTTTGACGTTGACTGTAAAATTCAACTACTATAATTGGAATTCATTATATATATATAGTAGACGTATTTTCATGCATATCATCAGTGGCATTGTAAAATTTTAAAATTGACTACAAATTTAAAAAAAAAATTTCAGTGATTAAACTCTTTCTCTCTCTCTCTCTCTCTCTCTCTCTCTCTCTCTCTCTCTCTCTCTCTCTCTCTCAAAATAGATAAATAAATAAATAAACAGAAAAATGTGATTTCAAGAAGAACGAAGTTTAAAAAATAGTTCACTTTTTAAAAAATTATATCTATATGAATGTAAAGTTAAATAAGTGCTCACAGTCACTGAGTATCAAACTTTGTGACAGAAAGCAAACTTGCTTATCTACAGGTATTCATTGTGGGTTATTTAACTTTGGCGATATTTAGTTCATTGTAAATGTGAAAGCTAGCGAAATGACGCAGAGTTGATCAAATATAATGGTCAGCACTTGCAATTATGTCACTGAAATAATTATCAACGATCATGGTAAGCGAGGAAAATATTTGTTCTTTTTTCTTGATTATTATTTAGCTATTTTTATTAATTTATTTCCTTCTTTCTTTCCCCTTTAATTCCTTTCTTTCTTTATTTGTTTGTTTTATGTATTTATTTAACAATTTTAGTACTCATTTTAATCAACCAAGTTCCAGTTTGTTGAACGTAACATTTTTTATTTGTTGTATATATATATATATATATATATATATATATATATATATATATATATATATATATATATATATATATATATATATATGCAAGTTCTTTATAATTTTTCATCGGTATTTTAGGTGTTCTGTATATTCAATCATCATTCCAATGGATACTTAATTTAGGCTTTTCTCATAAAAGAATGAAAATATCAATTGAGATCTTTCTCGATAGACCTATGAAATTAATCATTGAGTAAGTGCACATGTATATAAAATCAAGTCATGCAGATGAGCAATGCGGGCTGAAACATTTCGGTTTTCCTCTGTGATATTCTTCTTTTCCTTACAGTCACTAGGAACTGACTATTCAGCCGATTTTGAATTTTATGACGACAGTAGTGGACAAAAAACAGCGACACCTAGTGAAACTAATTCGCATCAGGGTCACCAACCAGGATGCCAGTACTGGGATTCTAATTTTCCAAGTTTGCTCGGTAGCCTCGGAGTGGAAGCCAAACTTCCGAAAGTTAGAAGAATCCGGCCAATGAAGAGACAGGTCTATTTAGCTCTTTGTCATATTTAGATCTATTTTCATTATCTACTGTTATTAACAAATGTTTAAGTCTTAAAATCAATTGTAGCCCTTCTCTTGAGAGGACGATTTCTAAAGATTTTTCCATTTATTACTAACGCCAAACTTTGACATAGTGTGGCCCCACTCGAGGCGCGGGGTCATGCATAATTTGAATAAACTTGAATTTACACTACATGGAAGTATTTGTATTTTAGTTCAGGAGAAGTCGAAAATAAAAAAAAAACTGATCTCAAACATACATCAAGACAGAGGGGCCACGGACAAACTTTGATTAGAAAAGCACAAAATTTTATATCTGGTGATTGGTCATGTACAAATTACTTTATAAAAAAAATCATTCTGATTTTACACACCAGTACCCTGAAGTTGATATTGAAAACAAATGCTTGAGTTCCTTATTGACAATATACTGTGGAATTCAAAGGGGGGGGGGGTGTCAATGTTCTTGGGAAAGCAAAATTTTACTGAATCATGAGCAGTAGTTTCGTTGGTAACACGTTTATACAGGAACTTCAATGAATCAATACGAGTGTTGATAAAATAATCATTCATAGGGATGTTATTTCATGGGTAAGGATGAACTATGAAATCCACGAACATATGTCCCCCATGAACAACGAGTCTTTGGAGATCAGTTCTTCCCACAAATTGTTGGATTTCTGGTGGGCCATAATTGTGCTTCATCGTTAGCAGACCTGTTTGTATTATTATGAAGCAGAATTTATTTAAAAACTTCTAAATGAGAAGAAGAAATTTCTTGCTGTGACATTCAATTCGACATTTAGACAAATCACCGATGTTTTAATCATTAACAATAGTTATTTTCCAGGGCTTAATATCTAGTTCATGCAGGTCCAGTAAAAAAAATTCAGTCCCAATTGAGAAATGACTTTTTTTTAATCCAAAGTTAAGGTTAGAATTTCAAAATGACAAGTAGAATAAATTTTTCAGTGTTTTTTATCCACAATCGTGAATTTTGAAGTTACAATTGTATATAAATAAAGATCTGAATAGAATATAAGCCTACGTTCCTACTGTCTTTAAATACTAAAGTAAAAGATTAATATATAATTAATATGTCCAAATTTTGCAACTTTTTTCCCAGTTTGAAATTTCCAATTAAAAGGTTGTTGGATCTTGTACCAAAATGGGTTAAATAAGCCCTATTTTTGTTTATTTGTTGACTCGATATACCCCATTTCACAAAATAAAAGATACAACATAGTCTGGCACACTTGTTTCGTATTTGGATGTTTCACTGACACTAAGGACCTTAATGGCAAACTAACAACAAAATTATATAAAAAATATTATGTCTACAGCTTTGAATTAATATTCCAGTATCATCACATCGTGTTCTTGTTTCTCAAATGGTTAGATACATAAGAGCATGTTCTAAGTACAAATTAGGTTTTAAACCGAGGCAGACTATTGAAAAAAATATGTTGATGTTTCAGGGCTTTCTACAGTCTCGTTTCACGTTTGCATTTTGCAAGTTCTGTGGTGATTCTAAAGATCCTGTTTGCAAATACAACCTATCGTTGGACGTATTAGTATTTGAACTGAGATATTTCATACCGATACATAGGCCATTATTTTAATACTAATTTTGACTACTTAATATTCTGCTTACATGATGAATACACGTTCACAGAGAGTGTGACCTTCGACAGGGGTTGCGCTCTGTTCCTATAGACATTTGATTCCTTCTCTGGTTTTCCTGGGGTCCGTGATTTGTTCTGAATACGATTCGTATAGTTTTACAGGATTTTTGAAATCGTTCACTGTTCATAATCTTTACTTTTTCAATTGAATAGATTTCGGGTTCAACGTCACAAAAGACACCAAGAGAATCATCTAAAGCAAGTACAAAGAATTCCTCCCCTGAAGAACCCTGGAGAAGAAACGAGGTACGTGTTTATTGTTTCAATTTTGTCCAAAAAATGCTATCTAGTAATTGAAAGATTGACCAATGAGTCAAAATTTAGGAAATTATAAAATAAAAACATAGGTATCATGATTAATGTACAAGTTAAATAGTAAATAAAAAGCAAGACGAACATCGACGAATTTTATAACGTTTCAATATTTTCAAATATAGTGAAGAAGTATTCCCAATTAAGACACTTGATCATATTACGTTGTATTTTACTGTCTGGAACAAAGCCACTGAAGCATTATTTTTATGCTTGTAACGCCTCTAACGATCGGCATGTTTTGATTTTTTATTTATTGCACCAGAACTAAACAGTAACAAAAAAGGAAACAACAGAAAAAGTTGGATTGTTTGATTTCTACTTATATGAAATTAAAATTAATATTTTGTCATATTTAAATTTTTTCCATTTTTGAAGGCCAGATGGTTGAAGGTAGAAAATATTGTAAGAGAGAAGATGGAACAATTTGATGATTATTGTACACAGCTTGTGTTACACAATGAAGCCAAACGTGCAGAAAATGAGAGGAACGCCCATCAACTATACAACAAACTCTGGCTGGAGGAGGAAAAGGTAGGATAGCCCACATATCTAGGACAAAACTGTCAATATCTTCTATATTAAAAGGACTGTTTAAAAAGGCGACATTTGTACTTTATTTAAGTACATTAGTACTTTTATAAGTACATTTGTACTTTATTTAAGTACATTTTTATTTAAAAAAAAATAAAAAAAAATTAATAATAAAAACAGCTCAATATTCTAGAAGTTAAACTTCCATGTCCATTGAAAGAAAGGACATTTACAAATATGAAAAGTACTTTCAAATCCCTGTGTATGTCTCTAGTCAAGTCTTTGCAATGAAAATGTAAAGTCTTTAAAGCATTGGTGAACGTGGTTCACAAAAGATCATAATCAAAGTTTTTATATCAGTTTGGCCTTATGTGAAAATCCTCATGAACTCCAATGTCTATCAGTTCTTTTCAAAGGTTAATTTCAGCGAAATTTTAAAAAATTAAAGCATAAAAATGTAGAATATAACTTCTTGGACCCGGATGTCAATTTATAATTATACTATAAAGGTCCTCTACCTCTGTCAGGATGTCGCAAATAGTTTGGCAAGTAGATAAAGATTAACGTTAAAGTCGTTTGTAATTTGGGGGACATTGACTGTAATCATTTTCTATATACATTTATTAGTAGCCTCTAGGGATTATCATCGAATTTGTTTTTCTTTAATACTGAGTATATTAGTGCATTAAAGTGTGTATAAGATCTCGTTTTTGAAAAGATTTTAAATACTTCTTGACAGGACATTTTTATTTCATATTTAAATTTCTATATCTTGAAATAAACTATATTACAACTAATGACAAAATTGAGCATCTGATTTTTTTTATTCAGAGAAGGAAGGCTGTTGTGAAGGGCTCTACCTATGACAGAATTTGGAGGCACCATGCCCTGATGAGACAAAGGGGGGAGGACGAATGGAGGAGAAAAATGGCGAGGAATAATCAGCTGCAGTACGATGTAAGTTTATGGTCTTTAGTAACAAGTGCCCTGATACTGTTATCTTTACTGTAATTAGTATATCAAGATATGAAATCTTTCATGTGTAAACCAATTCTTTTGAAAATTTCTCTCGTCTTCAAACTAAGCTTTCTTGTAGATCAATTAATGATTTTGTTAGGGTACAGAGGCAGTTTTTTTTCCAGTAGAACTAATAATCATTTTGACCAATATTTTACTTGCAAAGGGGGAGTTTCGATAAGGCCGCTTATCGGCCCACTTTTTTTCATAAAAATAAATTTCGTTTTATTTTTTGAAAATTGGTTTAGAATTCAAGATATATATGTTAATTTTTGTTATTTATATTTTAAGAGTTTATATGAGATGAATTCACACCGTAGTTGGCACATTCTTAGATGTACTCTCAAATGCTTTAACATTAGGCTAATGGGAAAATATTAGAGGGTGGCATATATTAATCGATGGTTATAATATGAAGTGCATGAAGGACACTCACCTAGTTTTGTTCAGTAATTAGATATACTCTGCACACTAATATCTTAAAATATGATGAGTGTCGCGTGTGCACTTCATATCCAAAAATTGAAAATTGTCTAAAATTTGCATATCTAAAATTAGAAGCTCCTGGTTACTTGATCTTACGCCGTGTTAAAATACAAAGCCAAAAGTAGCATATTTTTTCTAAACCAAAGAGAACTCTCGAAAATATTAACATTAGAAAACATAATCGTATCCTATAGTTATTTCCATACTTATTTCGTCGCCCGCGTATAACGTTAACGTCACATATTTAGCTCACCTACACGAAGTTGGGGAGCTTTTGTAATACCATCGTTATAGGCGTTCCAGGTTATCAAAAGTTTTTAATCAATTTTTTCATATCATCAGAGTCGCCTGATCTAGTGTGTTTTCCTGTCATCTTACGGGTTTCAGATGCTGCATTTTCAGTTAAAGAATGTCCAGGTTAATGTTTTTTAAAGCATGCAGGTTAATGTTTATGGAGCAGTGCAGCTATAAGCACTTGTTGAGAAGACGTGCTTCATGATGCATCTTCGGATGCACACTGTCAGACTTGCTTCAGATGCTAGATCTGACTTACATTTTCTTGATAAATGCTCAGGGTATATATTTTGGAGCATGTCTTATTTTCATGTAATTATAATCCCTATCTTGAAGAAATATGCACCGATGATGCATTTAGGGTTTCACATTACCAGAACTGTTACAGATGCCGAATCTTAGATTTTCCGAATGACTGACTGAACTAAAGAGAAGTTTGAGGATTAGTCCATTCATTAACGTTCTTTATCAAGGATATGGTTATAGCCATTCCTTTGAATAGAAACTCTCCTCGCTTCAATCTGTTAGAGAAGGTTCACATATATTTCCGTGTGGTCTACATGTATGGAACGTAGATTACTTTTAAGACTGGATGTTGATTTGTACGTTTCTGCAGGATATGATTTAACACATACATTTGGTATTTACAAATGCATTTTAAATTGCGGCTATGGTCTAGCAAATCAAATAGTGACTAAAGTTGGTGAAACAACATAACCATCAAAAGGAAGTTGGGAAGCGCGAGGAATTACATGTAGGTCCTCGCTTGCCTGAATTGTCTCATTTTTGCTGAAAACATAATGCACCTCTTTAAGTGCGTAAATACTTTTAAGTTTAAGAATGAATAGAAGACATGCACTCAATGTATTTCAGTTTTTTTTTTATCATTTGGCTATTTATTCACGTATTCTGTAAGCACTGCATTAGCAATAATAGTCCACTATCGGCACACCAAGTGTAACCTGGTTTCCATTAAAAATTGAAAATGCCCTATTTGAAAAATCATTGAAGCGGAAGAAAATGCCAACTTGATCTATAACTCATATACCAAAACAAAAATCAGCTCAATATATGCGATTTTTATTTTTTAGAAAAAACAAAACAAAAAACACCGAACCCCCCTTTTTTTTAATTTGTAAAGTGCGAAAAAGTGGAACAGACTGACAGATAGACAGAGGGACGGAAGGACAACGGACAGACGATGAGGAAACCTATAGACCCCTCCGGCTTCATCGGTATGGGGCTAATAATTACTATCTTGATAAAATATTTTGACTGGTAGTAATACGCTTGGTATTATTAAATACAATGTACATTGCAGAATGATTCTTTTAAATATACTTTAAAAATATAAATAGCTGCATTTTTTAATCGTACCGAATTCCGAAATCTGTTAATTTCAAGATTTTTTTAAAAATTCAATTAATTCATTTTTTGAAAATTCCTGTCTTTATTATTCATATACGTTTTATATGTTACATTCATCCTCTTTGGAAGAAGAGTTACAATTAAAACACGAGAAAAATCTTACACCTTAAAACGCATTCAAATAAAATAAATATCATAATTTTCTGTAAAGAAAAATATTGAAATTGGTTATTTGATGCCTTTATTCACATTTGTAATATTTCATTTATGATTTTGACGTTAAATAAACTCCATTACCCCCTTTAAATATGACGCCTCGAAAAATCTAGGGAAGAGGGTATACTTAAATTTTTAATTATCACGTGACCAGAAAATGTGCAGTATAAATTTTTTTCATATTTTTAGGAAGATAACACTTTTATCTACAACATATCACAATTTCATTATATTTCTTGAGGGGCCGAAAAACAGCCTTATCGAAACTCCCCCTTTAAATATCTCGGTTTTTCTGTTTATCTTCAAGGTTTAATATACACTGTATTCGAAGGAAATATAAACATTTTAAAGAACAGTTACTTTAAATTATGATCAGTGTACAGTTATTTTCTTAAATCTGTTTACTTCTCATTCATTTCACTTATAATTCCCTTTTTCTTTCAGTCTGTGGATGTGTCTTTTGATGAAGAGGCTCTTAAATGATTGGAGGGAGTTACTTTTTTTCTCTTTTTTTGCTTCAACACACATCAAAATCACAGGAAAAAGGAGAAAAAGGCAGAGGGACAAACATTTAGAATCGATGGAACCTTTTTTTGCCCTGGGAATTCACATAAAATGACATGTAATTATTGCCTCTATCATCATTTGATATAATTAATAATAAAGCAGTATGTATAATTACGTACCTCACTTTTTATTGCTACATGTATACGCATCGTGAATTTTCATGTGTTTACGTATATTAAGATTAAGTCCCATTGAGAGTAACACAGTATAATACTTCATTTTTTTTTTTTTAATTGCTTTAATTTTGGATTATAAGCTCGACGTATTGTAACTGCAAAGTATATATATATATGAATGCTGAAAACCTTAATTAAATGAATTTACAGACAGAATGGAAACTAAAAAATTTGTTTATAGAATATACTCAGCCTTCGACAGAATTTGAGTCATATCGGGTTTCACATATCCATTTTTGATTGCAATGTTAATTTATCCTTAACTTGATATAGTTTATAGTAGTTTGATGTAGTTTAAATTGTATCCCAATCAACCTTTTCCCATATTTAAGATTTTGGAAGTACATGTACATGAGTAAGCTGACGAAAAAATATCTTAGCTTTAAGTATAGCTTTATCATTATGTGGAGAATTGCACTGAACATATTGTCAACTCTTGGCAAATATTGCCGCCAAGGACACGGTGTGCAGATCCGTGCGAAGAGCACATATGTCAACACCGAACGAAGACTGTGCTACAATTAAAATCAAGCTAAAGGTATTAAAAGATTCGTGCCAAGGTCTTCTGGCCGCTCTTACTATAATCATGAGTTTTAATGAACAATCCTGATACTACTTGTTAAAGGCATCCTTTCTAAAGAAAGTTCTGGTATCTCAAGTATCTCATTGTTATCGTGGAGCGATTGTTCGTCTGTCACACTTTCTTCTTCCTGTAATTCCTTTTACAATTTAAAAAGGAATCAGTTCATCTTTTGGAATGTGATAAGTGATGTCCTGTAGATGTGCAATAAGGTTTCAAAGTTTTCATTTTTATCCTGGGGGCCAAACAGGAATTGAAAAACGAATTTTTTTTACTACAGAGACCTGGTTCCCCAAACTCCTCCTATAATTTAAGCAGCAGCTAAATCATCTTTTGCAGAATGATTGGTGGTGTCCTGTAGATGTGCAACAACGCTTTGGAATTTTCATTTCACATCGGGGGAAGGGGGGGGGGGGCAAAAGGGTGTTTTTCATTTAAAAATACCTGATTCCAAGAACTCCCCGTACATTTTACACATTAGCCATTTGATCTTTTACAAGATGAAAGGGGGTGTCCCGCAGATGTACAATAAGGTTTCATTTTCTCCCTGGAGGTTAAATAGGGATCGAAAAATGACGTGTTTTATTTTTCAAAAAACTGGTTCCAAGAACTCCTCATATATTTTTCTCAACCCATCTCAATTCTTTACAAGATGATTAAGGTATTCTGTAGATGTGCAATAAGATTTTGGAATTTTCATTTTCACCCTAGGGGCAAAAAAGATTTTCATTTTACGAATATCTGGTTCCCAAACTCTACCTTTACGCAGTAACCATTTCATCTTTTGCGAGATGATTGGTGATGTCTAGCAGATGTACAATAAGTTTTTGGAAATCTCATTTTCACCTATTGGAACCGAAAGGGGTAAAAAAAAAAAGAGAGACCTTTTTCAAGTTCCGTTTTAGACTGATTTTTTTTTCTTTTCTTTCTTTTTCTTAACGGAAAACATTTTTCTAAATTTTCCTCTTTTAAAATCAGAATTATTTCCGCACAATCTTTTATTTCAGACCGGTAATGAATTTATTTTAAAAATACAAACATAAGAGGCCCATGGCCATAAGCTCACCTGTACATTTAATGCCCAATTTGATACATTTATAAATATTTATGCAAATTCTATAATAACTTTTGAGGCTTCTTCGCTACAAGGAACAAGGTAAAAGGAAGCTAGCGTACATTTAGAGACAAACAAGTACGCGCAAGTATTACTGTCTTATGACGGCATCTAAAATTTTCAGTGGTCACGAAGTAATATATAGTTCAGTCTAATAAGCCCTTAGCTGTAGGCCTTTTTTATAAAGGTTGTGGAGAAAGTTTTTTTACTACTGCTAGGCCCCTAATCCCACCTCTGTCGTTTCCAGGAGTCGGTGTTTTTGTCTTGTTCCTGATTAGTATTCTCTACGAGAATTATGAGATTAATCACTGATCGTTATATTTAACTTTCACATTGTAAATGTAGTAAAAGAATATATTAGGATCTCAAAGTTAGTATCATTTTGTGATGACAGCTTAAATATACGGAGATTTAAACCTCGAACTGCGCACTTCCTTAAACGCAATAAGACATTTACATGGTGACAATATGTACAAAACAAGAGTACACTGTTACGTATTCTGCAGAGGAAAAAAGGCGCAAATCGGCACTTATTGCCGATTACAATATGATATGAGCCAATTAACATGTACATTGTACTTCTGCACATAATGCCAATGGCGACAGCAATATATGCCGTTATATATGTTTTAAAAAGCAAAGCTCGAACTTTATATAAACAATTTATATATACAGCTATTTAACAATATATCGATTTATTTAATTTTTTGCAAAATCATTGGTTTGATGTTTAACCAATTCAAGAGTAAAAGTAATTGTAGGAAAGGGATATATATATTTCAAAACAAAGACAAATTTAACTGAATCCATTACCAACTTGAAACATGTTAATTATTTTTTATAGTAATATACTGTTGATCAATTAAAAGAACACGTCATTTATGCCTCATGACTTTATATCTTCAGATTACCAAAACTTTATATATCCATTGTTTTCCTCGTCTGAATCAGAATCACTGTCGATCTCTCCGTCTAATTCGGCTTCCTCAGCGTCTTCTGATCCTCCTACAGCGGCACCACCTCCGCCTGTCCCTCCTGCTCCTACTCCTCCACCTCCAGCCATCCCTCCTCCTCCAGCCAATCCTCCTGTCCCAATCCCAATGGATCCTGATTCTGTTTCAACATCTTGACTTCCTCCCATACCCCCACTTCCACCTCCTTGTTCTGCCATGTCTTGCAATCGATCAATACTTCTCATAAAGATTTCCTCGACACGTTCTTGGTTGTTCGAACCAGGCTGAAGATACTGATAAAACCGAATCAGTTGGAGAAGCTTAGCTCTATACGATTCATTGAATATTTTTGTAATCCTAGCATTGTTTTGAAGATTTATATAACCTTTAAGAATTGTATCCAAAGTCTGCTGATGGTTTCTAGAGGTGCGCAACAGTTGAATGATATCCTCAGAGGACATTTGCATTTGAGCCATTCTAAAAAAAAAATCCCCCATGCTTGTTTTTGAATTTGGTCGACTACGTGATATGGTGGCATGTCCAGTTTGCATACCACCCACTACCTGTCCGCTTCCCATGGTTCCCCCAACATTTGTTTTCTTTATAATTTTTCCACCTTGATTAGTGTTTGCAGAATGTAAACCAGTTGCAGCCTGCCGAAGACGATTGTCTCTGGCAAAGATAGGGAATTTAAGAGTGTGAACTCCAGGTTGAAATCTTGATTGATCTAAACCTCGAACGTGTCTCAACAAGTCTTTTGCAAAAAGCTGACTATGTAGAGATGTTTCGGATATTCCAGGTACTCTTACCAAATTGCTTGATGAAAACACTTTTTTTCTTAATGGTCGCGTTGCTTGACGGTTGGGTATGGTGATTTCAACGATTTTTGGACGAGGTTGAAAACGTTGTCGAGGTACTTGATTTGTCTGTGGACCTGGTTGAGGATTGAATTGAGGAATAGCCATTACAGCCATAGGTAAACTGTGCAAACTAGGTAACTGAATCGATTTGCTAGAAGGAGATAAACTTCCTTTTAAAGAAGGAGATGGGCCTGGAATATTTGGCGTGGGAATTTCATTAATATTTTGAGGAGTAGGTAAAGATTTTTGAGGTGCTGTATGTGATGGAGGCCCAAGAGGAGGACTCAATGGCGGAACAGACATCACAGCTAACGGTAAACTATGAAAATTAGTTATCCCCAAAATTTTTGGCGAATGTGGCAAATGTGCTGGATGTATAGATTGACTTTGGAAATTAGATATTCGGGATTTTGATGTTATGAATTGCTTAGGTTGGATGTTATTGGAAATGAAACTTGGTTGAAACTCGTGTATTGTGACTGATCCCTGGGGTTTAGAAGGTAATGGAAAAGCAGGTTTCTCTAATATAGGCAACGATGGAATAATTGGTTCTTGAGGTAGATGGACAGGTATTCCTTTGATAGGTCGTGGTTGTAACGGTTTCCCGAGAGAAGGAATCTGAAGATCAGGAGTGGTATTAATTTTCAGTCTCTTATCTGTCAATGGAATCATAGGATACGACATCCAGGTGTTAGAGGTATCTGGTCTGCGATTAAAATAGGGATTGGATATCCATACATTTTTGCCTATAGCTGCTATATTGTCAAGTAGACCTGCTTCAAAATGCACGTCTTTGCCTTGGACGGGCTCAACAGGCGAATGCACGAAGGAGACGTGCATGTCTGGCAGAGTAGGTATCATATCCTGGCTAGATTTTAACTGTGGTGCTGACGTCAGAACGTTCTGATCATTGAGAAGTTGTATCTCGTGTTGAGATGCCGGGATTTTGGACAGGGGGCTCAGATCTCCCTGTGTGGCACATTTACCCGTGTACTGACAATCCCACGCTGTAGGGTTCTTGAATTTAGAGCCTTTCTGGCCCAAAATTACATTACCTCCTACAACCTAAATAAATGAGAACAATCAGTTGTAAGTAACAATTGGATATTATAGAAATACTAACTTGGGTTAAGTTTTTTTATGATTCATTTTAAAATCAGAAGCTTTAATTTTTTTGTACATGTGTAAAATACGTAATTGTTATTCAGAGATCTCTGTTCAATCTCCCTTCCCTTTACAATTGTAAGTTAAACCAGGACAGAAAGCAAATGTTGTATTGATTTACAAAGACAGATACATATTTGATTGTCTCGATTTTTTAAAATACTTTTGGAACGACTTTACCGGTCCCCAGAAAAACGCGCTAAAATATAGTGTCACCGTAGGCGACTTCAATATATATGAGATCGCGTGAGCGATCGAAAAAAAAAAAAGAGGTTTTAATCCTTTTTGACCCCAAATTCGAATTCTACGGTTAAAAGTTTAGTTTAAAACTTCGTTTTTAAACGAAGTTTTAAACCTCGTTCTCTGAAAAAAAAATAAATAGCCATTTTTTCATGTAAACAAACCAACGAGATGTCGTTGAAGCTGAATCAAGATCTTGCAAAAAATACAGATGCAACTGAATTTCTTAATTAATCTAAAAGAACAAGACACTAACCTTAATCTCTCGGATGGTATGCGAGGACAAACCCAAATCTCCCAGGCGGATGCTAGACCATGCTAGACTAACCCATGTGCGAGGACTAATCCTAATCTCTCGAATGGATGCGAGGCTAACCCTAATCAGTCGAAAACTTATGCAAGGACTAACCCGAATCTTTCAGGTGGGTGCAATACTAACCCTAACCAGTCGTCGAAAAATGTGCAAAACTAACCTAATCAGTTGAGTGACGTAAATCTTACGTCATAGTGCAATGAGCGCGCGGATCTTGCGGATCTGGGGACCGGTAAAGTAAAGTCTACCCATACTTTTAATCCACGATTTACTTATAATATATATATATATATATATATATATATATATATATATATATATATATATATATATATATATATATATATATATATATATATATATATATATATATATATATATATATATAGACAGGCTAAGAATTAAATGTATATCATTTAGTGGATTCACAAGATTCTATTTCTATGAGATAAGGTTAAGCCGAAAGTTTGATTGAGGAATACCAAAAACTTCATAACAGTGGAGTATAACAATGATAAATTTTACTATTTCTCTCATGAGTTATACCTATTATAATTAAGCATGTTCATTCATGTTCATGGTTAAGATATATATATTTATTCACAAAACATATAAAATAGTTAACTACATGTATATTAGCAACTCAGAAAGCTTAAAAACTTAATAAATGAGATAGGATAATTCTTTTCAAGAAGCGTCATTTTTGATAGTCATGAAAATCTTGTAAAAATGTAATATAATCAATGGCTGTAATTGACATCTGAATGCCAAAACGTATGTTATCTAAATATGAATGTTTTATGGCTTTCTATCAATTGATGTTTCCTTTTGTAGTTCTCTAATACCAATAACCTTTATTATGTCTAGTTTGTTCGGTTATTACTGGTTTATTCTCTAAGTTTGACAAATGATGAACACATTCTTGTCTGTTGAAAAGGAAATTAATAAAACAAGAAGAAATAAGATCTCTGGTTTTGATGTAGTGTTGGCAAATAAATGAACAAGCATGTCAAGCGGTTAATGATTTTTGGAAACGTAGAGACACACTTTAAGGTATTCTGTTTATTTCAATAATTTTCGGCAATATATTATTTAAAGAAAAGTGACACAATAGATAAAAGAAATGTCCGAATATTGTTACTTCGACCGTGTTGATAATTCGAGGATCGAATCATCAAAAGTATTTTCTACATAAAGTTAAAAAAAAAACCTTTTATCTATCAAGGCAATACCCTGTAAGATAGGCAACCTTTCGGTGCTTGTTCATCGATTTTGAGTTCCTCCCCTTTTTTTCCTCAGTATAAATTGTACAGAACGATATAACGTTTCTTTTCATTTAGCAAAAATATTGATCGAGATGATCCAATCATTGTTTTTGATAAAGCTTCTGTGCAATATTAATATACTCATATATAAAATTTATTTCTTTTTCCTTATTCTGTCCCTGTAAAATCAAAGGAAATGTGAAGTGTAAAAAAAAAGTCGAATGAACCCTATTTTGAACAAGGGTTTGATGTTGAAATGAAATCACTCACTTCAAATACTTATTTATAAACGTGTATATTAAAGCATATCTAAAATAATATTTTTTTAATGTGCTGAGCGTGATTATTATCTTTTTCTTCTTCCTTTTTTTGAAAGCACATTCAATTTATCGTCTTTCAAAATACATGTATTTTATACTATTACTTGATACATAAGGATAATCAAATGCTGTAAACTAACTTTTATTCCGCGGGTTATAATTCCCCGGAATTACAATTTTTATTTAATCCGGGGTAGAAAATTACGCAGATTTCCTGAATCATCATTGTATTTCTTAGATTCACTCTAAGTACGCTGTGACAAATTTCTATGGAAAATTGATGACTGCGTACATGGCATAAATTAATCCCACGCGTAAAAATGTACGTCTACAGTACATTTACCAAAAGTGAAAGTTGCGGTTCTTCAATACAAATTTGTACAAATATATCATTATCAAAATATATACGATTAAATGTCAGTTTTTTTTAAAATGTAAATATTCATCCTAGCATTATTATTATTATTTTTCTTCATAATTGTATGCTAATAAGTTTTTAAAAAAATATATAGAAACAATCATCAGATACTTACTAAAACGAGAAATAATCTCCCCAAAATATTTAGAGACCTCATGGCCTTTGAGCCACGTTCGTCCCTAATAACAAATGCAATACCAATAATTTATTAAACATGAAATTCTGTTACTTTTTACAACATCTTGTTTAACATCAAGTTTAATAACCACATGCTTGTCACAGCGTTAACGGTTCAACGACTTAACATGCAATGTTTTTTTCTTTAAAACTTTGTTTAAATAAAACAACTTCTTGTAGATTTGTAATTGTTTGAGAGAAAAAAGTTATTTTTGTTAATGAATTTCATCAGGTAATTGACGAGAATTCTGCTTGATTTTCGCTCGTAGGTGAGACATTACGCACAGGAAATTAATGGTTCCTAACTATCATTATAAAGATATCTTTACATTTATAGTGAAAGGTGTTTCCGCTCTTAAATGTGCAGATTCAATAAAATCAAAGTAGTTAGAATTTAATAATTAATTTTTTACTAAGATGAAACATTCGGTTTTGGCATTTTTGTCGGTCGATCTGTCCAGTTTTCACAAAAAAATGTGTCCATAACTTACGACGCCTTGACTGGAATCAGCTCAAACATTAGGACGTTTTTACTTTGATTGATATATATCAACAGCTGATTTACATCACTTCTCAAAAGTTCATTCAAACAATACAAATCATGAGCAAAGCAAACAGGGACTTTTAAAAACATCAGAGGTTGGATCAAGTGTCATAGAGGGGCGAGATCCCCCTGCCGATCAGGCACACCCGCCGTTGTGCTCCTTGTCATGATCGGGAAAAACGGGAAAATCTTTAGACAATTCAGTGTGTAAATAATGGCCTATCAATTAGTATGAAAAAGATCATTCAGCATTCGAATAATTGATAGATTGTATTTACTGACAAGGTCATTGTATCAACCATAGAACTTGCTAAATGATGACTTCAAACAAAACTGTTGATATTCTTGTTTCATCAACTTCTTTGTCAGTAGCTTGCCTCGTTTTAGAAGTTGTACGTGCAGAGACATAATCAAATTTTGAAAAAGTTACTTGGAATTTTTAAGTATCCACAGCTGATTTACATCACTTCTCAAATGTCTTGTTGTACAGTACTAATGAAGTTTCTAATTCACTCTGCCAATATTTTAGTGAGGAGTAAAGAAAAAGCTCAATAAAAGCTCAAGATCACTGAATGGAATTAGGACACGGAATGGAATTATACAGATTTTTATCACAAATTCGATCGTGTAAAAGTAACATTTCTTCAAATCGTGATTCTTTAGAAGCAGAGTTCCAATATTTTACCATTCCATTCGACAAAAATGTAAAATTCTAGAAAGACTCCATCGAACAATGAAGTTTTAAGAATTTTTTTTTTCAAATTGAGTAAATATATAGTGCCCTACTTCATTAACTCAATAAATTGAATAATTGCTCTCTGTCAGTCAGATTTAGCTATTAAATTTCATGTTTCTCCTCTCTAATTAATTTACAGTATTCTCATTCAGTGGTAATTGAAATCCTTTCAACGTTTTTTTTTATATGGAGGAACACACTTTAATCAAAAAGATGTGATTTGATCCTAAGATTGCTCATCCATTAATGTTTGGTGTATTTCATGTTATGAAAGATATATACTATTTATACCTTTCAATGTGACATCGATTTCAGTAATAAGGAAAGATGTTATATTTTATATCGTTGTACATATGATTGGGAAAGTTGTATTTGACCTGTAAGTAATAAATAAGAAACATTTAAAGTGCATTAGACCAGAAATTGTATTAACTGTCCAATATTAATTAAAAATGATTGTCAGTTTACATTCTGAGAAAGGGCGGTAATCACTTCATTTACAGGTAAGAACAAAAATGTAGGAAACAATTAATAATCTTCACAAAATACAGGTGTTAATCAATTAAAAAATGGCATAAGTGTCAAACAATGTACATACAGTAAACAGACAAGTACACGGACTTTAAATAGATCGAAAAAGTATAAGATTTGGAAATTAGTAAATACTTTAATTACTACAGTAAATTAGAGTACTTTAATTACTTTAATTATTACAGTAAATTACTATAGAGATGATACGTGCTATCATTTCAATTTATAATTAGGAATTGATAATTAAATGAAACAGTGCATTTTAAATGAATTATTATTTAATTTACCTTTTCAAGGAACTGATGAATATAAAGCATAATAATTAAATATTGTTCCCGATACTTAGAAAAATATTAAAGTTTTCAGTAAATGTTGCATTATCATGAAAACACATTTCTATTGATGAGGGTCACGGGGCTATGGAAATGTGTTTTTAATGTTATAAAACAATGATAGGGTATAGCGAATACTCAGTATCTATATTTCACATCATCAAATGTGCTGTAAACCAACAACTACATTTATGTATAAAAATGTACAGTGTGTACACGATAAATAAATCACAGTCTTATGTTAATCAAACAATATGCAAATAATACATGAAATCTTTGGTATGCAATGACTTATCAAAAACAATAACAGTACAAAGTTAATTTAAAACAATATCTACATGGTCATAAATAACTTATAAATATAACAAACTACATGCATTGAATCTTAAATTACCTCCTCCAAAATTTCTTAGTAGTCAATTATACACACCTCCCTTGATATAATTTCTTTGATGTATACCTCTCTGTTTTTCTACTTTTCACACATTTATTGTGTTATTACAGTCAACTATTTTTTTATTTTTGCAAAACATTAAATAATCTATAAACGATAAATGTACTATGAAGTTATAAACAATATTATTATACATCATAAATAAATATATAGATATTCTTAATTCACTGAACTCTAATCTTAAAACAAACATATGTTACTGATCACAGAGAAGCGCTTGTTAATGGAGAGCTCATGAAATTCGCACACTGAGATTCAGGAGCATGAAGATAGTATTAAATATAGATTGAGACAGGTCAACATGTAAAAAGAAAACTACATCTGTACAAGACTATCGAGTAAAACCCAAATACAATCTTACTGTGATCAAGGACAAAATCTGCTGCCTTAATAACTATACCATAAACCATTTACAGTTTGAAGCATTAACTCTAGTAAGTTATATATTTTCCACTGTAACTTCACCTTTCTTGCTTTTCAGGAAACTATTATTTCAGATTATTTCACTGTAATGGCTTTTGGCAATCTCTCTATTCCTGAATAAAACAAATATCCTTGATCACACCTCTCTTAACAAGAAACATTCAGTTGATCGGGACTTAACGGTTTACATTCGTCTATTTTTCCGTTTTGGTATTGACAAACACCATTCTCCTTCACATACACCTTGTTTTTCTGTAATGGATGAAGTTCCTCGTTATATCCAATAAGTGACGTTTCTCGGGTACAGTTTCCATTCTGGTGTTCTTTTGAATCTTGAGAATTTGTTGTTGATCCCAATGAACCTCCACGTGTGTGCGATATAAATGATGTCATAGTCTCTCGAGTGCTCTTTCGACTAAGCCCTTGACCACGTGATATCAGAAACCGTCGCCATTTTTTCTTTATTTCTGCCTGTACCTATCGTATTGTAATTTTTTTTTTATAATTAGACACATTGAACCAATTTAGTCTGAATAAAGTGAACATGAAATTAATAGCTTTAAGAAAATCTTAATTCATCAATTAAAATGGGAAACGTTAGGATATATTCAATGTATGTGATTTACCTCTCCATTGAAGAAACAGAAAATGAGAGCTACTATGAAGCCCTGCAAAAGAGATAGATTAAACCTAGGGTAAATCATTCCTTGATCTGATAATAAAATCAATTTAATTTTATCAATTCTTGTCAAAATATTACATGGAAAAGTGTTAAAAATATGGAGTTACTCTTGTGAGGCACTATATACACAGAGCTGTTTCAGCATGCAATAACGCATTCAGAATGAATAGAGTGCAATATGCTGAATGTACGAAAGTTTCACAAAGGTAAGAAGTGCACCTTACAGTATTACCTGAAACGAGTTAAAGAACATTTCAAAGTAGAGTTTGACCAGTTCCGCCTCGTCACTGACTCTATCCGGTAGACCAATAAACACAACATAATGGACCCCAAACAGAGGAATCAGGACCAATGTCGCTTTGGCTAGCTTCCTGAAAGGTAAAGTTTACCTCGTTATTCAAAAGGCTAAATATTAACAACTTCAACAATACAAAAAGCGGCAAAGAAATTATTTTTATTTCATCATACATTTTGCTCAGCTGCAAAATATAATGGACGTTGAATAGTAAGGACGATATATGCTAAATTTTATGAATATACATGTATATCATTAACACATGGTATTTTAAAATTATTCATGAAGATAATCATGAATATTCATGAAGATTCTGCTTGTTAGGAACAGGTGTTAGACTGCAGAGTTGAAATAAAAGAGTGCAAAAGGCCAAACCGTGATAAAATCAGAGACAAAATACGAAATTCAGAAGAATAAAAACGAGAGGTGGTTTTCAGTCAAACTTAAGCTATAAGATCATTCGTTATCAAATACCAATATGTCGTTTAACATGCATTTCTAATACAAAGTGACAACATAGTTTTCTTTTAATTATATGCTTATCAAGGAGGGTTTTAAAACATTAGACCTGGTTTTGTGACTCATATCAGCAAATAGAAAACAATTTAAAATACAGATGGATCACTTAAATCAAAATTAGGTTAAAGCAAAGTTCACTACAACACAAATGTTACATTCATCTACATGTAAAATAGAAAAAATGAAACTATATTAAGTGTAAATGAACTTAGTACTTATCAAAACAATGATAACCTGTAATGAAAAGAATTATCCCATTGAAAAAGGTATGGTCTTCAGAATAGATGTTACTCAGTTAATAACATAAAAACCAGTGTTAATATCTGTAGAACTTTACTTAGGTCATGCAATGATACATGTATATTTGACAAAATGTTTTTCAAAAGTGCATTAAGGGCATTAAATCCGATATTTATTTGCTCATACACATATCTAACTACAAATTAGGATACAAAAATACTTACTTATACCTAAATTTCTTCGTTTCATTTGCATTAAAAGCATTAAGTTTCGTGAAGAGTATTCGAATAATGTTGATAAAAATCACAAAGTTAACCTGTAAATAAAAAAAAACAACCATATCGTAAAAGTGCACAGTGAACTGAAGTCTTTTTGGGGAGGCATTTCAAAATCTTATTTCCATTTGTCATTGAATCACCACTGGCTTTTACAATTTTTAAATAAACAATGAACTTTGTTTCCTACGCCTTACTCTCCAAAACGAAGACGAGTCTTTGTTCAACGGGATAGGACATATGTTAATGAGACTTTTGTATATTTGGAAACAAATGATATAATGCAACTAATCACTGTTTTATATAATTCCGTTGATGATTCGAATCATTTAAGGCGTTTTGAATAAAATTTACATTATAATCTATTAAAATCCCTTACCACAACAGATGCTACTATAGGACCACGTAAAATCCAGAAGTACCCCGGAGTAGGGTGAGTATTCCAGCACCTTCAGAAGTGTCAGAAAACTTTATTATTCAGCACAATTTATAACTGTTCAAGCAAATACACTATTTTTGATATACATCTATCTTAACCCAGATAAGTTTGAAAATAATTTTTTTTTCTGTAGATATAAATCATAGGACAAAAATGTTTATAAGAGGATAAAAAAAACCCTACAGAACATCTTCTAATGTTGCTCTGACTATCACCCAGGGTACAACACACACCAGCTGTGAGGCTGAAAACATTATAATAGAATTTAATTTATTAATTTACCATTTGAAAAAAAAAATGTTAAATTGAAATAGATTCTGAAAATTTTTTATTTATTCTTCCTCAAATTTTTGCTGAATCAGAATGCAAGTCATATGTCTTGCTCCTTAAATTCACAAGAATTGTCTTTCCTTCAAAATATCTTTCATCATAAGTATTCGCTTTTTCGCCATATTTAGCTGTTTCATAATTAACTTCATAAACAAGGTGTAATTTTAACAAAAGCACCCCTTTAGAGTTCCTGGAATTTTTACTAATTCAATTTGTTTTAAATTGACAGTAATTAAGAAGTAAAGATTTGAACATAAGCACAAAAATTGTTCTGTCATCAACAAATACACGTGCACCTCACAACTTCGACTTACCCCATCCAAACAGAACCAGCCATTTAACACCACTCTTCTCTGAGAAGACTGCCACTGAGACGAGAAGATGTAAATACAGGCCTTCCACCAAAATCCACATGTAGTTAGCGCCCAAGAAGTAGTAGAAGATGGTAAAGAAAAGCTTACACTGCCAATGCTGAACAAAGGGAAACATTTTATTTATACTCTCTAAAACACCATGTTCATGTTATAGTATCTTTGTATTATTTATTTCAGTAAAAAACATTTTCAGTTCTATATTTTATGTCAAACTTGTATTTATTTTCAGCAAACTTTATATATTGTGTGTGCCTTTTATAACTCTAATGTATGAATTCAATAACTCATTATTTTATATTTCTCATAAGTCATCATTATCTCGTATGTATCGCAACATTGCATTTCATATGTGCTATTCAAATATGTACATGTATTTTGTTTGAAATAAATAAGCTTACTGTGCCCTCGCTTTTGAATTCTACGTGTCCGTTGTCTGATTCTATGACGTCACCGCTGAATCCCACTCCACTAACCAATAAATTTTCCTTCATGAATGAGAATGCAGCTCGAATCATAAACGACGCAAACAAGTTTACGTGAATTGTAGTCCGTGGACATCGGAGTTTCCTGATTAAAGTGTTACAAGGCAAAAGAAAAATAAATAAATAAATAATAAGAACAACGTTTTAATTACCATTGAAATACGATAGAATAAATATACATGTATAAAATTAAGGAATCTAAATGAAATTGTGCATAATATCAACAGTGCTACAACCATTTTCCAATTTACAAAAAATTAATACTAGTATCTTTTAAAAGACATTTTTTGTTCCGTAAAGAATTAAACAAGTACTATTTAACGCTCAAAACATATATCGTATTCATTAAGTTTAGCATTTATTCCTACATCAAAACTTCCAAATGTAAACAATAGAAGCCATGTAACGTGTTTAAAACAGTGAAATTATCATATTAGTATTTGTAGAGTACATTCAGTCAAATGACTAGTTTTGAGTAGACCATCTTTAAGATGACATACCTAAACATAAGCATGATGACAGTGGCCAAGAGTAGAGACACGAGAGAGACGCCATAACCAATAGTGTACATCATAGTAATGGACGCCATGTGGTCCTGTGAGGAAAAGCAAACATTAAGTACACGTAAGTACTAATTACTGTAAGTACTAATTATAAGTACAGCGTACTTTATTATTTTTATTAATGCAGATGATAAAGTCGCAGATGTACATTGTATGAATGGATCCGATGTATTGTAAAAGTCATTTTTAATTTGAAATTACAAATTAAAATATGCTTTTTACAATAATTTTTTATTCTATCAAAGTCTTACTATCCGTGGATTTTTATTACATGTACAGTTATAGCAGGCGACACAGGCGTTCCTTGGAACACTCTAGTCAAATTAAAGTCTTCTACGCCTTAAGGAGGGATTCTTCTCATATTTCCTGTATTTAAAAATTAATGAAATTTTCATAGATTCAAGAAGACATTATCACTAAGTGATGGTATCAGTTACACGTAGATTGAATTTGACCGTTTTATTTTAGCAAGGTTAGGTCAAGGTCATTATCTTTTTCCTTGACATTTAGATTAAAAAATTACTGTTGCTAATCATGAGATGCCTACTTCTATTTTAAAAGTAAAAATGCTTTTCTTTTTACACAAAAAGATGTAACCAATTCGGGTCTATCAGATGATTCTACCAAATTAATTGACATAGTTTAACTAAAAGACATATTGGCTAATCCGAATTTCCTCTGTTTTTCTTAATTTTTTTTAGGACATATTAGTTATTTTTATATACTTCTTATATTTAAATATTTCTTATTTTCACATATGATGAAGTAGTCATAGAAATATACAAAATGATATGAAAACAAAAAGATTTTACCGTTTAGTTAGAGAGAAAAACACTTTTTACTGATTTTTTGCTCGAATTTGTTTTTAGATCTGAAGCTTTCAAAAGCTATCAAAATTGTATTTTTTTTAGGAAATCATTATTATTTGCTATAGTTTAATACTTTAGGGTTTTTATTAATTCTAGCTAATTTCAAAATTTCTTTTAAGTCTTTGATTGTTTAAAAAAAATTAACTAAATGTACTGTTCTCTAAGTGATTTTCATAGGCAGAAAAGGAGATATTTTCATATGCCACAGTTGCGCCAATAGTATAGTCCCTGCTGGATTTCAAACTCAGTTTACCATTTCTATTTAAAATTGTACAATTATGATGAGTAAAGAAAAATATGATCTTTTAAGTACATTACAGCTACGTATAAAAGACATATATGCAAATATACTTGGATTATTTCGTCTAGTCAGAAACCAGAGAAGAATCCCTCCTTAATATCAATTACAATGACAAAACATGCAGACTTTTCTACACTTGTATTATGATTCAACAATACGAAACCTTAAAAGCTTCAAGAAATTAAAGCTTAATTAAATTAAACTAAAGCACTACTAAAGCTTAAATACTCCATTTGAGCTTAATCGACTGATTTACTGAAGGAATGATTTGCTAATTTAGATTATGGTTTCAAATTCAACCTAAAACATTTTAATGTGGTTTAATTTTTTTAGTGATATTTTGACAACACCATATGAAATCTTGCTATGGCAGAAGAGATGATTCTTCATCGCACCAACACAAAGGTTTCAAAGGTCTTATCAAGTAAACTTTCTGAAGTCTTTGACAAAGGCACAGTCCCAGTACACTTTAATTAAAACTTTATTTCAAATAAAAGTCTACTGGGACTTGAACTGCCCAGTCTCTACAAAAAAGTGAATATTGTTTTGGTTAAGTCACTTTTACTTTCTTTTTCTTTAAAAATTAAGTATTTTTTGTAAATAAATGTCATGTATCTCATAGTATAAAATAAATTTTCGCCTTATCCCTGTCGCTGGTTTCATATTGGAACAAACTTGAGTTCTAATTTGATTGATGAAATCTTCCTTCTCCCTTTGGTGTTATTTAGAAAGATAATCTAATAAAACATTGTCACATTATCGAAAAGAAGAATACTGCTTGTAAATAGGAATGATGCATTGCAATCAGATGATGTTAAAATTGACAAAAACTGAAACCCCCCAGCAATTTTCAATTTTATTCATGTTATTCTGAAAAAAAATGTGAAACGTTTTACAGAGTTTAAAGTATTTATCGATTTTATTTTGAGTTTCAGTCAGTAAAGTAACAATAAAACAATTTTTATTTTAGTTACGACAAGCATTTTTGATATCTAAAATAGCAAGGATAAATAACTGCCATTATTTGATACATATCTTTACTAGACTTATTTAGATGTGAACAAAGCAAAATAAAGAGAGTACCATTTACTTAAATATGAAATGGTAATATTTTTCTTTATCGTTTCCAGCAATTTGTTTGGCTTAAACTAAATCACAGGATCATTTATAAAACATCTTATAAACTGGGTGTTTTAAAAATGTTTATAAACCTGATATCGATGTTTCTCAAATTGGAAACAGTCTTCTATAAAACAGCAATAGTGATGATGTAACAATATAGTCAATATAGATTGGATGTTCAAGAAAAGAACAAAAACAAAAAACGATACTTCAGCTGCTATTTGTAATTTTGACGTCATTATAACGTAACAATGATTTATATGAGAATGTATTTAGTTTTACATGAAGATATATGGATTTGAAGGATATTTTTCATTAATTGATATAAAAATAATGAAACAAATACGGCCATTTAAATCGGTACAATCCCTAGATATATAGAGCTTAGATAATGCATATCGACCTCGCACTAGCTGATATACATGTATGTCTCGGATTCGCCTCTTCAAAAGGTTCATAACCAAAAAACAAAGATGTTCAGACTTTAATTTAAGGAAACAAGAAATGCTCAGATAAACCTACTGAAATAAAAAATACCTTTTTTCCCCATATGTACCCACGTCATCTTATTATCAAAAGTATGTTCTTTTCTTGTTTACAAAGTCTGTAAAAGTTGTATTGTTGAGGTTTTTTGTAATATTTTTTGTTGAAGCGACAATGACCATAATTCAATTTCTTTTATTAAAAAGAATTGATGTAAGCATTTCTATAATATGATCTGTGAAACTAAGTGAAAAACAAACATATAGAATCTAACACGTTTTTGTCCATGACTTATCATTGACCTTCACTTTGACCTTTTACTTAATAGGCTGTCAGCCATCTCTATCACATATGAGATTAAAAGATCAAATTGATAACCTAGAAATTGTTTCCTCCTCATCTTCAAGTATTATTCACAGGACAGGTATTATATGTCATTCCATCTCTGTTTCGAGAGTATATAACTTCCCTGGTCATCGACCAGAAAAGCTAGGAAAAAAAAATTAAACAATCCTTGCGGAATATCCTTTTCACTGGCACGTAGAATATTTGGAATTAATAGATTATTAATTTCAACCTTACACGATTTTTCATTAAGGATCCCTTAAAATCACTGACACTGAAAACGTTTCCATCTCAGTTGTAATCAGATGTTAGATGTTGTTTGCAGTATACAAGGACTACTATTTTTGATAATGTTAAACCAGACACTTAATAAAAATTACTATTTAAAACCTTTCCTTCATTGTCTAAAGAAAATCTAAGATGAATTGAGTGTGAAAAATTCAAGTCTCATTTATTCTCTCTCTCTCTCTCTCTCTCTCAATGGAATGAAAAACACAATTGTGTCAGTCTTCATCATTCAAAATTGCAATCGAATACAACTGTACTCTTATTTTTTTTAATTATATTGCATTTTTCATAACATAAAAATTAGTTTACCCTATGCCCACCTGGATTAGTTTGGGGACGACAGTGACCCCAGGATCTGGTATGACACACTCCCGATAGTCCGACCAGGTAGAATTTAACTGTGGGATAAATAACCAGGTGCCATTTTCTGTACAGTTTCTGTAAGCTTTGGCTATGTAGGAAAAAAAGTAAAAGATAAAAAAAGATAAATTGGTACCGTATATGATTTACATTCGTTAGTGTTAGGAGTCGAAAACACATCAAATAAATTTACTTTAGTTTATAAATACACAAATAAAGGTTGGGATAATATTAGGATTCTTACATGATTCCTAAATGATATCTAATGATAACTAAAAGTACCTGCAGAATCAAACGAGTTGAGATAATTCGGGCATGGTATAATGGCGGTTTCGCCAGCCTTTGTCTGGGGCCAACAGGCTAGAGAATCCCATGTGGCGGAACAGTAATCGGTTTCAGAAGCTGGGTAAAAATATTGAAAAAACACATTTTTTATTTCATCAGTTATTATTAATATTCAGATTTTAAAATCAATAAATTAATTACTATCATTATAACACTATAATCAATGTGCTTTTCAATCCGAACCCTTATTATGCAAACACACTAGTTTTCTATTTGGTTGTACCCTGGTAGTATCAGAAAAAAAGAATGGCATTTGCGTCAGGGGAGTCTCGGATTACATACACTCTTTAGTCAAGTACAGCGATGATTTTAATTTCGATCTGTTATGTTATCTATCCAATAACCATACACTCTCCATTTATCCTCACTGGCAACACTACAACTACGTTACCATATATGAACTTTCTTCTAATATTGAAGGCGAGAAAATATTCACAACCTCATTAGTTACTGCTTGTCGAGAACTTGGGTTTTAATGCAGATTTCTTTTTTAATTGTTACAAGTTTTTTTTATTCTATGATGTCGATGTAAAACATCTGTGAATGCCTAAAGACTCGGACGCTCTGTCAATCTTTAATATGTGTTTTACCTCACATCCATGAAGTACCTGTTTAATCATATATATTAATTACATTCTGTAGTGTTTTAGGTTCTGGGACGGATTCAACTCTTTCCTCACATTCATCTCATGCTTAATGTCATACTTTATTACGTCATGCCGCAAATCGGTGACAATATGTAAGAACTGGCGTTTATTTCGCCGACCAAAAATATTTGCGACTATCGTTATTGGAGTTAAATGTTCAATAGAGAGAGAATATAATCTCTTTTGTGTTACCCGTCTTATGATAAACTGACCACTGTAATTCAATCACTTTAATCTTTTAAAACCTACAGACTTCATTAATATTATATAAGTTTAGTTTGCAAACTCCATATTTACTACATTGTTGAAGACTGGTAAGATGAGGAAACGTAAATATTTTGGGATTACTTGATCAAATGTCAAGTCCAATGTCCAGATTAACTAAAATCTTTGTCATGCATCTTTGAACGTAACCTATAAACTATACAGATCGTGAATGTTCTAAAGAAGACAACTATAGATTTTAGAAGGGTTTTTTTTTTTCAAATTAAAGGACCAAGACAAGGGTGCAATAATTTATTTTTTTTTTTTACAAGCGCAGTACCTTCAGTAATTCTAGATCTTGTACATCATTTTCAAAACTTGTAAGAAATCTTCACTACATTGATAAACAGTGGTCAGGTAACAGGAAGACAACTATAACTTTTTTGATCGTTCATTCAAACGTCAAGGTCAAATAGTACATTTATAAATGAATACATTTTTATACAAGATTGAGTATACTTTAAGATGCAGCCTCCTATTCAAAACACAATCAAAAGAGGTCTGAGTAGATTCTAAGACAACTACTTCTTACATGTAATTGGTTAAGATCAAAATTATTGATATAAGCATATTACTGGGACTTGTAAACTTTATTAAATTTAACAAATAAATAAAATACAAAAATGCACCTCTAAACTTGAGTATTAAGAGAACTCAAGGAATAAATCCTTTAGTATTCTATGCAGTCAAGGAATCAACATTCCAAAGTAAAAAAAATGACGAAGTGAAAGTTGTTCTTTTGGCCAATAATTTCATAAGACTTCGAATTCTTCTATGGTTTATGCAGTTATTTTTATAATTTTTTCTATTTCTATTTTATTTCCATTTATATGTCGACGCCATATATCGCAGTGAACATGAAATACTAGTAAAAGACATCAAAGAGTCTGACACATTTGTTTCATATTTAGATATTTTACTGACTAAAGACGATAAGGGCCAACTAACAACTAAATTGTATGACAAACGAGATGACTTCAGCTTTTCCATCGTCAATTTTCCTTACGTATGTAGTATTATTTATTCACCTGCAAATGCTGTTATATGTTCCCCTATTGATTCGATACTCAAGAGCATGCCCTGATTACGATCAGTTTTTAAGCCAAGGCAAGCTACTGACAGATAAGTTGATGTTACAGGGATTCAACAACCTCGTTTAAAGTCAGTATTTCGTAAATTCCGTGGTCGTTATAATGATCTTGTCAACAAATATTACCTATCATTGGGTCGTATTTTGGCAGACGTATTTTATGCCAATTGTTAAACCTTTATTTTTATACATGTTCATATACATCGCATCACATAATTCTATGTTGCTTCTTCAACAGAATGGAAAGGAAAAGGACTACAATAAAGGTCATTTGGTCACAACACTCTCCTGAATCAGGTTTTGTTTTCTGACAAAGAAATGAATGGCATCTCTTTTTATGGCCCAATGACATTATTTGGTCATTTTAACTTACAGTGGTTGACACTAAATTAATGAATTGTGCCTTACTCTATATATATGTAAAAATTTGAAATACTCTTAAAAATCCTATTTTCCAAGTTCCCGTGCGAGGTATTAATATTACTGAAACTGCATCATATTGGTGTATTTTAATATTACAATTAATGGAAATATGACAAATATTATAGCAACACTTTTGAAAATTAAAAAGAAATTCATTCATGGGTAAAACTTTGATCACCCACATTGCCCAGGTCATGAGATTAACAAACTTAATTATACAGAGTCAAATAGGATAGAAATGCCTGCACTTTGTTTTGAAAAATTTCTGCTCCTGTTATTATTAAATAGAATAATTTAAATGACTTTAGCCAGATATACCTATGTTTATCCTTGATCCCTATACCATAACGAAAGCTTCCATAAATAGTAAATCAAAATTATTAGTCCCCTACCGGTGAAACCGGAGGGGACTATAGGTTTCCTCTGAGTCTGTCCGTCCGTCTGTCTGTCTGTCTGTCTGTCCGTCCGTCTGTCTGTCTGTCCGTCCGTCTGTCTGTCTGTCAGTCTGTCCCACTTGGTTTCCCGCACTTCTTTTCTTAACGCTTGCAGATATTGAGCTGATTTTTGGTATGTGAGTGTATCTTGATGAGTTACAGATCAAGTTTGCATTTCGTTCCGCTTCAATGATTTTTGAAGGAATGACGACCTTTTCAATTTTTCAGAGTTTTCCGCAATTTTCTTCTAAACACTTGCAGATATTGAGCTTATTTTTGGCATGTGACTTTACCTTGATGAGTTATAGATCAAGTTTATTTTCTCAACGTAGTAAGGGGCATGACTCTTCATTTTCATAAACAATCTCCTTTATTTAGGAATTATATCTTATGTTCAAAATGATACGGTTTTTTAGGGAAAAGCGACAGACGAGTGACATCAGATATACTGATACATTAAAAAAAAAATAATTGAGATTCTGACTCATGTAAACAAATAAAACTCAACGAGTAACATATAAAATGATAGCTACTAAAAGTGTCATCAAATTCCAGGTTACAGAGATTTGATATCGCTCTCTAGAGAATACAAACTGATAAAACAGATACGCCTACAAATGAAAATAAACAAACAACAGAGAAAAGTGTTAGAGTTTTACTACCTCTTAAGTACCTCTACTGAACAAAGAACAGGGCTGGTGACTTCAACAACCGAGGTCACATCGTTATATATATCAACAATAAAAGTATAAACGAAATTTCACTTTAAATAGATGATAAAACCAATGTGACCTTAATTATATTTAATCTCTGGAATTATAATGAAGATAAACAAAAATCCCAGACTGCCTTTTAGTTGAACCAAAACAATCTTTGTCATGTTATATAACTAATGAATACGAGTTGTTAGTTAGGATATAGTGTTTTCCCGGACACTTCAGTGTTTTTACTCACAAACCTGCTTTAATAATATAGATCATTAAAATTTAACTTCTTTGGTATACATTAATTGAAGAAAAATTGTATTTGTTGTTTTCTTTATGTTTTTCTTTTTGACATTGGTTTAGTTTTTAAAAAGAAAGAAAATTTTTGATTTTGTTTACTATTGATTTACATGTATGTTCTTTATTACGAGGAATTTATTTTAACAAGAGGTAAGGGCCTTAACTGTCACCTGAGTATTATTTAGAGGATCCATAGAGTATAAAATGAACTGAAAGGTGAAGCTTTGTTGCCCAAAAGCAAGAAAAATAGGGTGATCAGGATTAACAAAATAATTAGTCTAGTATTCATTAACAGTTCATAAATTAGGTTCTAATCTGTTCCCCATTTATCACTCTCACCAGACAGTATATTAAGAAACTATCAGTGCTTCTGTACTCTTTTAATTCCTTGTGGAAATCTCTTACATTGGCCTGAGTAAGACTCTTGGTCTTTGATGAACATTTAAGGTACTGGTATTCCATCCCTAATAGCCTCAGATTCAATGAATTTGAATACATAACAGATGTGTACGGGTGGAATACTCAGTATATTTAGACATAATCTCCATTCATTACTATTAGCTTGTAAGAATGGAAGTGTCCTAATTTATGACTTGACCTTTGTTGAAGAGTTATCTCCCTCTTTTTTTAAGTAATAAAAATCAATTTTAAAAAAATATACGGTAAAAAATTTGTTTTCAATTGTCATTCTATTTCTAATGATTTAGTGGATCTTTCCACCACAGTAGTTATTGATATTCTTATTATCTGAATTTTTATTTTAAAATAATCGCTTGTCTCCATAGACTTCAATGCAATTTCTATTAATTAAATACTGCTTAGTTAATTACGTTTTTGAAACTTTCACTTGGTAAATCCTTTTCTACTGTAAAGTTCTTTGAATTAATATCAGAGTATTATATACGTGATTGATATTTAAGGATAGAGAATTACTTCCTATTAGGGATGGAAAACCTTAATAAGACAAGTCTACCTGATCATTAAAACTATGAAAGTACTTTTTGTATTATACAATAAAAATTCTTGCATAATTCTCTTATTCTATTAACCTTTCAAGTACATTATTTACAGTGATTAATTATCACAAGTAAATGGCAAAGGGGAATAACTCCTCTCAGTAGAATACAAATTAATAGAGCCCTGGCCTGGACTAGAACACTTGACCAAATGGTCTTGATGTTCAAAAATCTGGTAAAAATACCCTTCCTTATTAAAACTTTTACTCTTTTTGCCTCTGATATGCCCAGGTGCAGAGAAGATTTTTAAAGCATTAATGCATTTTCGATATATAATAAATAGAGTCCCGCCCTAACATCAGAACCTCTGATCCAGGGGTCATGAAATTCACAAATTTGGAAAAGGCATCCTTGCTTATCATAACCATGTATTTGTTTAAATAATACCCAGGAGAAGAGAAGAAGCTTTTCAAAGAAATAATGCACTTTCACTATATGATCTATATAGCCCCGCTCTAGCACCAGAACCCCTGACCCAGGGGCCATGAATTTCACAATTTTGGTAGAGTCACTCTTGCTCATCATAACTATGTATTCAATTTGTTTCAATAATTCCCAGGAGTAGAGAAGAAGATTTTCAAAGAATTAATGCATTTTCATTATATAATCAAAAGAGCCCCGCCCTAACACCAGAACCCCTGACCCAGGGGCCATGAATTTTACAATTTTGGTAGAGTCACTCTTGCTTATCATAACTATGTATTCAATTTGTTTCAATAATACCCAGGAGTAGAGAAGAAGATTTTCAAAGAAATAATGCACTTTCACTATATGATCTATATAGCCCCGCCCTAACACCAGAACCCCTGACCCTGGGGCTATGAATTTCACAATTTTGGTAGAGTCACTCTTGCTTATCATAACTATGTATTCAATTTGTTTCAATAATACCCAGGAGAAGAGAAGAAGATTTTCAAAGAAATAATGCACTTTCATTATATGATCTATATAGCCCCGCCCTAACACCAGAACCCCTGACCCTGGGGCTATGAATTTCACAATTTTGGTAGAGTCACTCTTGCTTATCATAACTATGTATTCAATTTGTTTCAATAATACCCAGGAGTAGAGAAGAATATTTTCAAAGAAATAATGCACTTTCACTATATGTTCTATATAGCCCACCCTAACACCAGAACCCCTGACCCTGGGGCCATGAATTTCACAATTTTGGTAGAGTCACCCTTACTCATCATAACTATGTATTCAATTTGTTTCAATAATACCCAGGAGTAGAGAAGAAGATTTTCAAAGAAATAATGCACTTTCACTATATGATCTATATAGCCCCGACCTAGCACCAGAACCCCTGACCCAGGGGCCATGAATTTCACAATTTTGGTAGAGGGCTCAATGCTTATTACAATCATGCCAACAGTTTGACTGCTTGATGTCCAGGAGTAAAGAAGAAGATTTTTAAAGATTGCATTAATTTTGATGGTTTTTGCCCCACCCCTCAGGCCCCAGGGGGGCAGGGGCCACGAATTTCACAATTTTTGTTCCCCTTCACCCATAGATGCTATATGCCAAAATTGGTTGAAATTGGTTCACTGGTTTTAGAGAAGAAGCTGAAAATGTTCAAAAGTTTACGACCGACAAACGACGGACGACGAACGACGGACGACGCACGACGACGGACGAAAAGAGATAGCAATAGGTCACCTGAGTGACTCAGGTGACCTAAAAAAAGGATACAATGTAAGTCAATAAAATGATGTCCAATTTAACTCTTGAATTAAGAATATGAATTCCCTTTTCACACAAATTTTGGTGAGGGCTTAATCTCAAAAGAATTTTTGAAAAAGAAAGTAATTGTAATGCAAAAAGGTTATACATGTTATATGCAGAGAATAAGGTCTCAAAAGAACTTACATACACCCAATGTAGTTTATGAATAACAGCAAAGATTTTTTTTGTTATTTAGATAAACAAATGGTATACTAGAACGTGATGTTAAGATGATATCAATTAGGTTTGTACAAGGTTATTAAATAGGCAAGATTTTAAGACTGGTTCATAAGTTTCGTCTTTGCCGTAAGTTCTTTTGTTAAGACCTCTGATCGTTGAAACCAGAAAGAAAAAAGTATTGAGACTTTTTTTCAGCTCAAACGTATCTTTCATTTAATTGTTTGATTTCGTATTGCCCTTGTGTATTTACTGTTACAGGTTTTAAAAGGATTCACATAATGTCGTCTTAATAAAGTGCTTCTTAAAATTGACAATGAATCTCAACTCGCCACAGCTTTTATACATATCTGTACCTACACTCATTTCGACGGATTATATCAGATTATAATACCAAAATTACATTAATAAAGTAAAATATGCATTTCTTATTGGTTCACGTCTCCAGCTCTTTCTTTTCTTTTTTAATTAACCTTTTCTTCGTCTCAAGGTATTATGATAAGGTAAAAAATATATTTGTGAATATAGCGTTACCTTAATGCAACGTCGAAAATGTCATTTCTTTTATAAATTGTTTTCGACAGTGGTTTTCAGAAATGAAAAAGTATTTTTCAAGAAGGATTTAAGATTTATTTCTAAATGTGCTATACATACATGTATATGTTATAATCTATATAATGCGGTTCTAGTATAATTTTTCAAGCTTGATTCTCTGAAAAGTTTCTTTTAGTTCTGTTCAGATTCATCTCGTTTGTGTAAATTTCCCCTAGCTTTCTTACTGGGAATACAAATAGCTGTTTTAAGTTAATCTAATCAAATAATTCAAACTCACCATTTTGAAAACTAGAATTCTTCTGGGAGTCTAGAATGTAGATGAGACATCTGTGCATTGCATCGTTCAACAGTTTTGTTTGCTCCTCCAAGGATACAACAACAATATTCTACAAGGGAAATTAAAAAATAAGTGATGTTATCGCTACGTGTAAATTAACAGAGCAACCTAGGTACTCCAAAATTATGATAGCTTCTTTTATTGAGAGAGAGTTCCATCTTGCTATAAGCATCAATGTTTTATAATTGAGTGTGGGATGTTGTATAAAGACCACTATGATATTTTATTTAAATCTATAGAGTTAACAAGTACAATTAAATAACAAATATATGCCTAAACAACAGATTTACATGTAGAATAACAAAATGAAACTGAAAAATGAATAATCTCCCATGCGTACCCCTTTGACTCTGGCTAAAAATAGAACCAGGAGAAGGGAAAATCCAAAACACCATGCAGTCATATCTTGGTGACAGCTATTAGGTCACGTGACGAGCTAAATGAAAACGGATAACAAAGGGATATGAATTAACTGTACCTAATATGAAGTAAACGTTTGGAAAAATTTATCAATGGTATCATAATTCCGTCTAATCTATTTGGTATATTTAGAATGAAGACAGGTAGAAAGAAGGACAAAATCAATTTAAGCGGTTGCAAAACATGCACTCGAAAAAAATTTCATGGTTATACATACATGTATGTTTACATGATCAAAGATATTTCGAACTTAAATGATAAAAAAAAACTTTTTTAGAAATTATATTTTTCTTTTCATATATGGTTAAGTTCAATTCAATTTTTTTGATAGTACATAATTAAATTTCAAATCACCATATATATATATATATATATATATATATATATATATATATATATATATATATATATATATATATATATATATATATATATATATATATATGTATGTATGTATGTATGTATGTATGTATATTTTTTTTAAGGATCCCTGTTCTTGATGAATAATCACAATCTAAAACAGGTTTATAAAGCAAAAAAATGAGGCTATACATCCTATACTCACGTAGAAATATTCTGGGACTCGCATTCTCATTGCTTGCGTGCCTTTTAATGGGTCTCCATACAATGATCTGAAGCAGAAAATAAAGTAATTCAATATATTCCAAAACATCCTATACTCGTGACAAATCAGGGACCAAGCAAGCTGTTCTTAAGAGTTAATGCAAAGATCAAATTTCCCTACATCCGTATAAGAATTAAAATAAGTTCAAGGAGTAGTAGCGGTAAAAAGCAACTGAAAGATGCTTTTATCGCAGACCCAATTCATGTGAACCTGAAAGTCAGATCGTGTTCGATTTGTCAGTTGAATGAAAGGGAGATTTGGCTTCAGTTTCCTGTAGGAAACCCCCCCCCATAGGATTCTATATTTATGCCCCCGGATCGAAAGATCCCGGGGGTATATTGTTTTTGTCCTGTCTGTCTGTTTGTCTGTTTGTTTGTCTGTTTGTCTGTCTGTCTGTTGTCAACTTTAACCTTGCCCATAACTTTTGATTGGTTGGAGCTATGACTTTCATATTTCACATGTGTATTCCTTGTGACAAGACCTTTCTTTGGGTACCATCATATTTGACCTTTTGACCTTGACCTTGGAGTTTGACCCACTTTTACCAAATTTTATGAGACTTTAACCTTGGCCATAACTTCTGAACAGTTGGAGCTTGGGGTTTCAAACTTCACATGTGTATTCTTTGTGACAAGGCCTTCTTTTGGATACCAACCACTTTGACCTTTTGACCTTGACCTTGGACTTTGACCTACTTTTGAAAAACTTTAACCCTTGGCCATAACTTTTGAACAGTTGATGCTTAGGGTTTCAAACTTCATATGTGTATTCCTTGTGACAAGACCTTCCTCTGGATATCAACCACTTTGACCCTTTTTACCTTGACCTAGGAGTTTGACCTACTTTTGAAAAACTTTAACCTTGGCCATAACTTTTGAATGGTTGGAGCTAGGGCTTTCATACTTCACATATGTAATTCTTGTGACAAGACCTTCCTTTGAATACCAACGACTTTGACCTTTTGACCTTGACCTAGGAGTTTGACCTACTTTTGAAAAACTTTAACCTTGGCCATAACTTTTGAATGGTTGATGCTAGGGCTTTCATACTTCACATATGTATCCTTGTGACAAGACCTTCCTTTGGATACCAACCACTTTGACCCTTTGACCTTGACCTAGGAGTTTGACCTACTTTTGAAAAACTTTAACCTTGGCCATAACTTCTGAATGGTTGGTGCTAGGGCTTTCATACTTCACATATGTAATCCTTCTGACGAGATCTTCCTTTGGATACCAACCACTTTGACCTTGACCTTGACGTTTGACTTTTATTTAAAAAACTTTAACCTTCACCATAACTTTTGAACAGTTGTATCTAGGTCTTTCAAATTTCACAGGTGTTTTCCTTGAGACAAGATCTTTCTTTGGGTATCAACATTTTTTATCTTTTGGCCTGGATTTCGACTTGCATTTGAGAAACTTTAACCTTCGACATAAGCTGCCATACGGGGGCATTGGTACTATTACTGAATAGAAATGCATATTTGTAAAATAATGAAGGCGCAAAACTTTTCATTTCTATGTCATTTATACAGCCTTGGAAGTAAAAAAAAAAAATAGACACACTTGACAATGCTCAATAAAATATTTTCTCCTTACAACATTACTGAAGGCTACTGCTGCTGTTTGAAAAGATAGGTTTCCTCCTTTTTTTATTATCAATTTTACTATCAATATAAAATTTCATTAAGAAAAAAAAACATACATTGTACTAGTAATAACACCAAAAAGTAGCATTATAAATTTGATTTGTAGCAGTTTCGAAAGCACAAATTTTCACATTGAAATGAAAAATGAATACATTATCATAATTTTACAATACCAAACTAAGTTCAATGTCAATAAAATCAGAAAAATATATTAAGTAGGGAATCAAAAGCTCAAGGAAACTTATACTTTAAAACACCAAGAATGGTTGAAATTGATCAAAAAATTAAAACATGTCGAGAAGCAATGCGTTTTGTGCCATTATGATTATGGAAATGGACAAAAACCGTGGCTCGCGACAATGGTCAAGAGTTCTATAGATCAGATGTATCGTAAAGCATTTTCTAAGAATCTCTTGTTCCTTTAAACTCGCATTCATTGAGCTCGAAATGGTTTGCGATACATTTTACTCTCTAACTGTTGCAATCCTTATAGTTCAGCTGAACCTATGTGTATCCTTAAACCGATACGTATTCCACGTACGAGTGAATAGACCTACTACATAATGAACGATAACTCGTACTATGAGCGATAACTCGTGTTCGCCTACCTGTACATTGTACCATCTAGTGTTAATCCTTACCTCTGATATGCAACCTTATTGAATGATTTGTATGTCGACGAAAGCATGTCCCTATGAACACAATGCACGAAAGGTGATTCAACAGTAGCACTTAATGTAAAATTATCCGTAATACAAAACATTTTTTTCTATTAAGAAGCGTTAACAACGGGTTTAAAAACATTTTTCAACAAAGATTGATGAATTACGTTGAAAATTATTGTCTTTCAGAGATATATCGAATGATTAAACATTCAGAACTTAATCAGAAACGTTTTAGTCAACGCTTAGTTATATTCTTTCCTACACTTATAGAGGCATAAACATTGCAGTTTTCAAAAGTCATGTTTTCTGAAAAAAGTTTAGCTTGTTTCATAGGGACTAATTATTCAAAAAAAGAAATTTCATAATTCTGTGAAGCTTCCTTGTTTTGTTCTCTTGTTTTTGTTTGTTTGAATGCTTTGTTTATGTATTTGTTTGGTTATTTTTAGCTAATTAGATATATTGCTTCAAATTAGATATTCCATATAGACATATTTTTTTTACGTATCATGCTTGTAAAGCTGTTTGTGAGCCTCTTCACTACTACATCTCCGAATTCTTCATAATCACTAGTACTTCCATAATTTTATCCATACTTAAATAATGTATAATGAAAATTAACATTAAAGATCAATGGTGCGATATTGATCCTAATTGACCCTAATTATCAAATATAAAGTATATGAAGGATAGCTATTTTTCACAGTAAGGTTGTATGTTAACCCTTAATAATTAAAGAAATAAGAAAGGTGAGATTGAAAAGCGATCCAGTCTTTAGTCTTTCAAAATTCCGAAAAGTTTACTTGGCTCTCTCTGAATTTTTAACAGGAAGCTCGATGTGTCAAAAAACGACTTAAGTATAAAAGTTTATGGCAGAGTAAGGATCTTTTTCTTTTTGTCGAAATATCATCGAGAAGTTAATTTGTCTAGACAACAACAAGTTCTTTTGTGAATTCCAAAATGTTCGTGTTTTCCTAGTTTGACTGTGATTTAAAGATAGTAGGGGTTTTTTTAGGTCTTCTCAGTGAAAAAGCAGACATTTTAGCTGGAAGAACAAAGTTATGTATTAAATTCCAACGTTTTGTGACATATCTGGAACACGCCAAAAACTATCCGACAGCAGAGGACAGAATTATACTGTCTGCTGCTGCTGATGGTTGTCAATGAGTTCACAGTGTCAAATAATTCATTAGACTATAACTAACAAATATCATCAAATCAGAAAGTTAATTATTAAATTCCTGCCATTCCCTTTACATGTATATAGAGTCTTTATATTTAGATTTTTATATATAAAGAGCTTCAAGTTTACAGATTTTATACACAATCAATGCATAAAACTTTATCTTAACTTCAGTGAAGCAACTAAAATAGCTGATGCTCAAATAAATGAAAGGTATCATTTAACATATAGGCATTATCCAGAAATCAATCGAATCAGAATTTATTGTTTCTATTTTTATGTCTGTAAAAGTTATGATCCTCTTTCTCAATATCAAAACTAAAATGCCTTTTTGTGATGGAAGAAGATTATTTTCGTGTCATTAACTGCACTATTCTTTGAATTGGAACTTGCTTTCGTATTTGTATGCAAATCAAAAACAAGCGAATTACGCTTAAGTGCACGACTCCTAAAAAGCAATTTGCAAATAATGATAGAGGAAAATAAGACACGAGAAACTAGAAACACAAGCAGCGGTAAAATGTCATTGAAAAAATACACATAAGACATACAGTATAATTCTTAAGCTCATGGACAAATAGCCCTTAATGAGGAAAATATATGTTGCTTAAGAGACCACTGATCATTAAAAATTATTTTACAAAATACTCGATCAGAAAATTGCATGGTATAACTATCATTTAATTTGCATAGTTCTGTCTTGTAAGAAGTTCCACGAGAGATTTGATGAACCAGTCAAAAAGATGCTCAGTCACGTGTTTCAGGAACAGGAAGTTTCGCACAAGACAGTAGCTTCAATGGTCTGAACTTGAAAAAGTTTAAAAAAAAAAAAAAAAAAAAGTACAGGGTGCACTTTGAATGTAATTTATTTATTTCAGTCCAAAAATCAAATCATTAAAAACTAGAAAGGCGTATTCTGTTATATTCAATTTTGAAGAATTCTACTGGAAAGTACTAGCAAATTAGAAATTTTTTTCTATTATTGTAACAGTGTAACAGAAGTTTTCATTGAAATTAGAAATGAATTCATTTATCTTGAAGTTTTGATGAATTCTACATTTGTGTATGTTTCATTCAAATCAAAAGTGAAATGTTTAGGAATTTGTAATAATTTAGCAGATATTGTAACTTTAAGTTACATGTAAGATGTACTAATTCATTTAAAAGTATTCGTGAACATTCGTTTTCGGATCTTTCATTTCTTGTTGATGTTGTAAGTGATGGATACATGAAAACATGTTTCACATTAATCGTGCTAGTAAGTTAATAAAAAGACTAAGTTTGATCAATTTCAAAACATTTTTTAAATTTCGTATCTAAAAATGTTGTTTTTACTCAGTGTAAAGAGTTTCGTATTGTGAATTGTAATAGTGTAATTAAAGAACTCAACGCGATGAACCTTCTAGGAGAAAAATGCAAGGTGCCCGATCACAGTATACTTAAGTTTGAACTAGTCTTTGGATACACCGTACATGCAGATGTTGATGTAAATAAAAGCAACCCGAAAAAGCGATATAACCTCAGACGAATCCCAAGCGATTTCATGAATTCTAATTCAGCCATATACGCAATAAATTCGCTTATTAGAAAAATAGAGTTGTGTCGTGAAACTCAAAGAGAAATAAACGATATCTATGAAAATTTCTGTGATATGGTGATTAGTGAAATGATTGAATTAATACCTAACTATGATTGGTCAAGAAAATCCAAGAAAAAGTTGCGTATTCATAAGCCATACTGGAACGACGAGCTAACAGAACTGTGGAAAACGATGAGAAATCATGAAAAACAGTTTTTGAAATGCAATGTAAAAGATCGTCGTAAAACGCGTGAATTACGGGAAAAATATAAATATGCTCAAAACGTCTTAGACAAACGTTTTCGTTACTATGAAAGAAAACATAACAGAACCTTAGCTCTAAATATTGAGTCTGTGTGCTCAGATGATCCTCGGAAATTCTGGGAACATATTAAACGGCTGGGTCCTAATCGGAAAAAACATTACCCAACAGAATGTTATGTCGAACAAGGAGAAATAAGTTCAGATGAAAAATTACTGAAACAAACATGGTATAAAGAATTTAAAAAATTATATAATCCTGACTCCGATCCAGATTTTGACGCCGCATTTAAAAACGAAGCTATCAACCAAAAATTACACTTGGAACGTATGATGCTTGATCCTTTGTATGTGCCAAATACTTCTTTGAATACTCAAATAAACGAAGAGGAAATTCGAAAAGTCGTCTACAAAGCAAAAAACGGCAAGTCAGTCGGAGTAGATGAACTGCCATACGAAGATCTAAAAAATGAAAACGTTGTCAAAACATTGCATAAAATGTTTCAGTTATGCTTTGATACTGGAATTGTACCACATACTTGGCGTAAAGCAATAATATGCCCAATTATGAAAGATAACAAGTCGGATCCTAGAATTCCCTTGAATTATCGTGGAATCAGTCTCTTATCTGTAGTAGCCAAAATATTCAGTTCCGTACTTAACAACAGGTTCCTAGTTTATTTGGAGGAAAATGATATCTTGGTGGATGAACAAAATGGGTTTCGAAAAGATAGATCCTGTATTGACCATATATTTACTCTAAACAGTGTAATTGAAAATAATGAATCAACATTTGTTACGTTCATAGACTTGCAAAAAGCGTTTGATACGGTCGACAGAGAATTACTACAATTTAGTCTGCTGAAGCATGGTATCGATGGAAACTTCTATCATGCAATAAAATCTCTCTATCTTAACACTGAATCTTGTATCCGGATAGGAGACCGCTACACAGGGTGGTTCGAGTGTTCTTCAGGAGTTCGACAGGGAGATAATTTGTCGCCCACGTTATTTGCGCTTTTCATCAATGATCTCGCTACGGCCATCAAAGCATTAAATAAAGGAGTGCAGATTGAAGAAAATTTTAATTTAAGCATTCTATTGTATGCGGACGATATCGCAATCATTTCTCCGAATGAAAAGAATATGCAGGACATGCTCAATGTTGTGGACTCGTGGTGTAAAAAATGGCGTCTTCGAATCAATCCAAATAAATCCAAAATAGTTCATTTTCGGAAAAAACGCAAAAAAAAGAAGTACTCATACATTTTATCTAGGAGGAGAAAATTTAGCTTATGAACATTTCTACAAATATTTAGGTGTAATCTTTGATGAGAATATTGATTTTAGAAGAAATGCGGAAAATTTAGGAAAATCTGGAGGACGAGCTCTTGGATCTATGATATCTAAAATTCACTCCCTTAAAATGGTCGGATTTGAAACATTTGAAAAGCTGTATCTCAACTGTGTTGCTCCTATTCTAGATTACTGCAGTGGAGTTTGGGGAACCACAAATTATTATTGTGCAGAGATGGTGCAGTCCCGCGCCTTGCGGTATTTTTTAGGAGTACACCGATTCACCCCATTGATTGCAATCCAAGGAGAATGTGGATGGATGCCATGCTACTATCGACATCAGATTAACGTCTTGCGATTCTGGAATCGTCTGGTGACACTAGAAAACGACCGTCTGACGAAGAAGATTTTCCTTTGGGATCGGAATCAAAATAACAGAACAAATTGGGCCTCAAAAACTAAACTATTATTTGATTCTCTGAATATGCCGTATACGTACACAAACTTATCAACATGCAGCATAGAACATGCCGAAAGACTCCTCTGTCAGAAAATTAAAAGACAATGGATTGAAGATTTACAAAAAATTCCCAAACTAAGAACTTATCGTCTTTTTAAAAATCAATATGAACTGGAGCAGTACGTCAGTATGGATTTACCGAAACCTGTCCGATCAGTTATGGCAATGTTTCGTTGCGGTGTATTACCACTTCGAATTGAAACTGGACGTTATAAATCTGAGCCACCCCAAGACAGAATTTGCCAGTTTTGCGAAAATAACGAAATTGAAAATGAAAAACATTTTTTACTACACTGTAAATTATATGAAATTAAAAGGATAGACTTCTTTCGTAAAATAGGTTTTAAAAATTTGTCAAATTTGTCTTTAGATGATACATTCTTTTCAGATATTTTATGTAAATTTCCCAGACATTCTGCAAACTTTATATTCGATGCTTTTAAAACTCGTCAGAATTTCACAAAAAGAACATTCTAATATAATTTATCTTCATTTATGTGCCTGTATATATGTATATTGTTAACATATAAACAGTGACATATAGGTCCTTTGGGCCGGGTGTAAAAAAACTAAGTATATTGTTGTAAAATACACTGTATAACTGTATAATACACATTTCACTATAATAAATAATTTACTTTCTTACTTACTTAAAAATAATGAAACAAGAATAATTTTCATCGATTTTATTTGTGTGTGTACTCGTCTAAATATGAAATGGTAGCATATTGTCACAGAATTCTCATTATTACAGGTAAAAATAGATTAAAATAGAACTTTGACAACGACATAAAAATATCTCGTTAAACATAAATGTAGGTTTTAAGTCCCAATATAGAAGGTCATACACGAGAAAGGAATGTATGATAACCTTAAAATCAGGTCAAATTTGCATATGATAACCTAACCTGTTCACGTGGATTTTGAAAATCATATGATACAAATTGTCTTACACTTACATTCATGTGTTTCCCTTTGCATGTCCCATTCTAAGGCGAAATTTACTCATTTGACCTACGTATATTTCATATACATAGGTTTTTACCTAAGTGGGCAAATCTGGTCATTTAAGCATATTTGCTCATTTGCAAATTTTACTCCTGTATGTTAATTTATAACCACCTGGTATTCAGATAAAATAAACCTAACTATATTTCATGCTACTTTGCCGTTTAATGGCACGGAGAACATACTCATATGATCAATTGTATGAGAGCTATATGTGCTTTATAAAGTTTATTTTTTCCTTGGAGGTGGGTTCCTTCTTTAAGAAGTCAGTGAATAACTTCAACTTGAAAATCTGTAGAAAAACCTAGACATACAATTAGAACGAAATGACAAGGAAACAAGTGCTCTCTTCATTTAATGTAGGAGGGAGCAGATGTTAATAGAATAGTGAACAACAGACTACATTGGGAATGACAAGTTATCTATACAAAACAGTATCAAGAAACCAGATATGGAAAAGAAGCCCATTTTCGGATGAAGTGATACATAAATCTACTATAAGGGCGTATCAAATACATATATACTTTTACTTATGTTAGTGGATTTACTTATATACATGTCTTGTTGAAAAATAAATACAACACCAAAATGTTCCTGTATGTAAATTGTCACCGTGTGACTTAGTTTTGGTAAGAACTAAAGAATCACCCATCAATTACTGAGTAATACGACTGCTTTAAATTTTGTCACATTTTTGAGCACAAGAAGAGAAAAAATGGTACCACTTTAGGAACTGACTGGGTTATTTTTATATGTTTATCAATGTTTAGATCACATTATACATTATACATTAGTGACCATTCAAATCTGTTACTGAAATTTGGCAAGAGAATTTATGAGAAATATTAATTGTTGCAGTTTTAAGCAAAAATTCTGACTCATTTTTATTCAAATACTATGTGATTAGACAGAAGGCTACTATTTCAATTACCTCCTCCGATAAAGAACTTGTAGATAAGGTCGGTGCTACAGTAAATAAATCATTGGAAATTTTCAAATCGAAGAGAAAAATAAAATCAATGTTAATACTTGACCAGATAATATTCAGTACTATAATAAAGATGTAACGATTTTCTAGCTGTCAAAGTATACGAAATGTATTTCCAGAGTTCCCGGTACACATCCGGTTAGTAATTAAGATATCTGTTATTTAATATCAACGTTGCATAATATTATTTCTACTAGCATCATTTTGTCCGAAAGTTATGAATGTTTATGGCATACAAATATAAACATTATTCAAATTCTTGTAAATATTTTTGTATGTTTATAAATAAGTACACTCTTGCCATTGGTATTGATTAAAATGAACACGGCTCAAGAATTGATGGCCAGTTTTTAAGTTCTTATCGGTAAGTTTAATAATTTTGAATTGGAAGTTTGTTGACATACTCTGGTTAACTTTTTCATATTGTATTTGAAAATTAAACAATTGTAAGAGAAAGAAGTCTTTATTCAATTTTTTTTTTTTTTTTTTTTTTTTTTTTTTTTTGAAAAATTAATTTAAAAATGTGGTTGTATGTGAAACAAGGTCTTTCATGACTAATCTAGTTGATCAGAAACATGTATTATTATACCTCTATTAAGAATACTCAAATTTGATTGGCTTTTTAGAAGGCTTTTAAACTCAATAATGACTCCAAGAAGTACCGTTTACAGCAATAATGACCTAGGAATCATTGCACGTGGGGTATAATGACCGGTCAATAAAATTAATGACCGCTAAAAATGACCTGTTAATCCAAATTCCATTCAAATTAAAAAAAATATGCATACAGTAATGATTGTACATTACAAAAATTGCCGTTATAAAAATATGTATAGTATTTTTAGGATACGGAACACGATTGGCCTTTAGATGCGTCATAACATTTATCGTTTTCATTGAAATTAACTTTCGTTACAATACAATGTCAAATTCAACGAACGCAGACTCGGCTCTCTTGTACAGTAAAAGTCTGCACCAGATTGTCATTGTAGTCGGGAATGGTATCTGTGAATTTATAAAAATGCAATGTTACTGACAATCACAGAGTGTTTTAATAAATCGGCGGTGCAAAAACTTACAAGACTAGCAGCCGAAAAGTAAACAACTTCACTAGCGAATCCCGATCCCGATGGAACACTGATAACAGTTCGTAGGTCTTATACATGTAATTGATTATTTTAGTAATTAAGCTTACAAAAATTGCCTTAACTTATATCGGTATAATAAAACAATTGATTACCCCTTATGAGTTCAACATGGTAAAATAAGGACCCTCGACCTGGCCCACTCGCTGACCTGACCTGACCTCGGCCGCTACGCGGCCTCGGTCAGGTCAGGTCACCTCGTGGGCCAGGTCTCGGGTCCTTATTTTACCATGTTGACCGCATAAGGGGTAATTAATTGTATATTAAGTACTGAGCATTCCAAAGTTAAGAACGTTACGAGTATAAATGCTTTATTGAATTTCGCTATGGATAGATTTACTAGTGCAATAAACCTATTTATCATTTTACTAAAACTTTGAGTTGATTAGAGATATATTTATTTCCCTTCCTTTATTACACTACAATCCGCCATCGTCAAAATTCCCCAAATCACATTTAATGGTAAAACAGGATATTATTGTTTGCTTTAATATTATTCTAATTATGAACTTTGAAATTCTTATTGAACACTTTTGAAATTACTTGTATTATCAATTTCAAATCTCTGCTTACTTTCAACCATCACTATCCGTTGGCCAAACATCAGCAGCAATTTTTAAGGTGGTAGTATTATAATTACATCATATCATAATAAAAGTTTTTGTATTTTCTGTGCCTCTGATCAAACGGAAAATACAAGAAAAAATCAAATTCAAACAAATTCTTCATCACTATTGCCTCTGTTTATCCATGAACAGAATATGAAGCAGGAATTATCTTCAATTAAAAATTAGATTTCTCTTTTCTCTATATTATAATGTTATATATAACTATATTTTTATATACGAATAACATCACTTTAATATTCATTCGAGACAGCAAACAGGAAGTTTTAAAGTTCTTCTGCTTTATCAAGATTTTATATCTAAAGTTATTCATATATTGTAACATTAAATTAGTTTCATTAGACTGGATGTATCTGTAGCCTTTATTTCGACATTTAGATATCGAAGCCGTATTTTCAGGCATATGTCGAGGGATATATACCAATAAACTAGAAATAAAAGACACCATAGAGTCTGACATATCTGCTTCATACTTGGATGTTTTACTGGCTAAATACCTTAAGGGCCAACTAACAACTTAACTACAAAGTTGTATATGACAAATGCGATGAGCAGCTTTTCCATCGACGACACCGCAGTTATATTCCAATATCACCTGGTGTTTATGTCTCCTAGCTGATTCGAACAGAAGAGCATGTTCTGAATTTATTCAACATTTAATCTAATCTTCTGACAAATAAAATTGATGTTACATGGCTTTCAAAATCTCGTCTAAAATTAGCATTTCCTTAAGTCTATGGTCGATATAATGGCCTGTTGCCAATATACATGTAACCCATCCTTTGGTCATATTTTGACTGAAAGTTGCATTGATTGCTATGGATAAAAAGAGGGTGTTGCAGTTCTTTTGTTATTTTCCCTAAAGTTGTAGCAGTTTAAAAGAAAAATTTTAAGTAACAGGAAACGGTCTTAAATTTTTTCAGATACAACTGTATATACAGCACAGCATAGAACAATATTTAGAAACTGCATATCGTCTTCCAATTTGCCATTAAATGAAATGTAAATTAGTCACATAGCAAAATAAGTCAAGTTTTCTGTTTTTCAGATAGGGAATCCCCTTTGTTCTGAAAAATTGCCTCCTTGAAACAGAATGAATTTGATATACGCATAAAGAGACAGGATTTTTCTTCAAAAGTGCCATTTCCGATTTTTGTTTCAAAGAGGCATATTTTTGAAAATCACAAAAATCGAATAAAAATTATTATCCATCCGAAATACAAAATGTTCACATAAAATAACACATTATATTTCACTGTCGGAGCTGGTCTAGTGGTTAAGCGTGTGGGCTCTATGCAAAGAATCTTTTTCCCGAGAATGAGTTCGAATCCTGGAATGGCTGGTATATACATACATATTTTTTTTCTTATATAATGGAAGTACAATCTAACATCTCTCTTGAAAGAGAAAGAGAGAGGGAGAGAATGTCAGAAAATTAATGGATAATATTTTAAATGCACGCAGAATTAAATTGTTTTCCTTGATATTGTGATCTAAAACTAATAAGACATGTATTTAATGTTATTATTTAATTGCGATGTCTTAAAGTACTATCATTTTAAATAATTTAATTTTTTTCATACGCATTTCGTTTAATAATTGTTCAGTAAATTAGTGGCTCAGATTTGACTTGAAACAACTAAATTGAAATAACTCAATGGAATTTCTTGGATATTGCTTTAACAGCGTGATAAGTGGACACATTTTTATATATTGAAAAATATTAAAGCACGCTGTCTACAGTACATGTACATCTTTCAAAATGATGTGCGAGGTGCACTTGCCATTGATTACCGTCTTCCTTGTTGTGCTTTTTATCGTTTTAACTTTTCTCGTGCAATATGACGACAGTGACCATAGATATGAAAAAAAAGTTTACTTACAGGTCGCCAGTCTATGTTAGGAAAAAAACTTTGCATAAAATAAACGTAAAATGTTAAATGTTTTGTTATAACAAGCTGGACATACCCGTCGTATAAATAAAGTCATCTACGTTGCATTATCTATATTTAGACATAACTCTTCATGCGTCTTGGGTATTTAAATGTCCTTCTCGATATAGGGAATAATCACGAGTTTCTGAAACACCCTATTTCAACAAAAAAAATATTTTATATTTTTACAAAACCATACTTATGAATAGTTTAAATAACATTTTTCCGCTTATCATGAAATGATATGAAAGTCCAATTTAACAATGCGAATTGAGATAAGAGAAAATACAGACTCCTGTAATCATTAGAGATGGGATCAGGTGCCTTTGAGGAGAAAGCATCACTTGTTTCCTTGAGCCCTTGTCTTTTGATCGGGTAAACAGAGTATTCTGTAGACATTCATTATGAAAATAATGGTCGAACAATTTCTTCTTTTTTTTTTTAAAGAAAGAGACATTAGACCTAAATGAAGGGGGCGTATTTCCAAACAAGGTCATAGTATTTACCATAGAATTTGCAAAATGTTGACTTTAAACGATATTGTAGATACCGTTGTGTCATAAACTTATTTGTCAGTACCCTTTCTCGGTTTAGATATGTACATATGTAGAACATGATCTTGGTATCTAATCAACTTGCAGACACGAACTCCATTTACAGGTGGTAATGGTATATTGCGGCATAAATTAGGGACGTTGGCGATAGAGAAGTTGAAATCATCCATTTAATTAATATTTTTTCATCAATGTCTTCTCTGGTAATATTCCACTCATCAATTAACATGTTATGTAAATATGAGGTAGGTTAGAATGAGATTTTATTTCTTTCCAAATGTTTTATTTTTCGGGGAAGCATATCCCAAATTTTTCCCAGTTCACTTCAATAAATTGAAAAATATCACAAATCATTGAATATTACTGCATATCAAGATTTCAATTTCAAATTACACTTTCAGTCGATTTATAATAATATTAATACTAATTCCAAAAGTTCTTTAAGTTAAACGTTAACTTCAAAGAGCCATGGGCATATGGTCTGAGTAAAGTTGACTTTTGTATCATTGTAATTATTCAGCGGTTTTTCTTTTCATATTGTACTCTTCAAAAAGACTAAAGTGAGACAAAATATGTTCTGGACAGAGACATATGACATTAAATATCCATGCTTCTCTCAATATAGTTATATATACATGTAGATCTTTACCGTTTCTTTTCTAAGTACAGGCAGTTTCAAGATTATGTCAAAGAGAATTATAAATCTTTCATTATATTAAGATCCGATTTTAGACACATTTATACAGCATGTCTCTATAAAGAGATTTAGTTTTCCCTACCTTATCTGAGACTCGTCAATGAAATGGCTCACATTCTGCGTGGAGGCTTTTCTACATTGCCTGTGATACTGAGTGACAGACGATGCCTATTTTCCAAGAAAAGCTGTTAATGAGAAGAGATAGAAAGGGATTTTTATACGTACTGGATTTGTTTTCTTATATAGATGCTGAAAGAATGAACAAAGCAAATGATGAAAATTGAAGACATTTCTTTCATTTCTTTACTTGGAGATGACTATATTAAAAAGTCTTACTAATCTTAAGGTGAATTAAACATCTCATTTTACCATTTCAAAAGCTGCAAAAAACTATCATGTTTACAAAGGACCTTTAGTGGGTACTTGAGAACTTTGAAAAAGGTTACTTTAATGCAGTATTTTTCCTGGAGATGTTGACTTAATAAGGGGGTTACAGAACCAGTCATATTTGAATAACCTTCTTTGCATGTATGGTACCCTTATCCTGGTCTAAGTTCGTGTCAACAGTTAATGCAAGTTTAACATGTAGCTAATAAAGAAAAATGAAGTGGATTTTTTTATTATCATTTCTTGGTTAAATTCTTATTTAATAATGCACCAGCAATCACTAAAGCTTGCTAAGTCCAATAAAAGAAATTTCCACGTTATATTATGTATTCATTAATTAAAGTCTCCAAATTTGAGGGGTTAAGTATTGGTTTTGGGTTTATACGTCTGATTGTCACGAAATATTAACTTCGCAATAACTTTGTAACCCTATGGCTGAAATCAGTTCAAACTTGAAAATAGTGTTGCCCGTCAAAACTCAATAATTGACTGAATAAGGAGACATATCTTTTAATTTAAACTAAGCTTACTGTATCATTCTGTAGATCTGTTCTTAATTTCTAATTAATTTTTATAGGAAAAACAAGGAAGAGTATGACGGTTATTTTAAATTATTTATCACTTATTTTTAGTATACTTACGATAAGAAATCAGGAAAAATTTATCCAAATCCGTCTGTTCTTAATTGTTTTTAGATGTAATCATATGACATGTAGACTTTGAAAATCATATTTGCCACGATATGCATGTATTTTAGATATAACACATAGACAATTGTAACGTACTTGCACTAATTAACAAGAGGAAGGAACGAAATATTTATAATTTACATCATTAAATACTCTCAATTGAACATTAATTTTGCTTCCTTTCCTCTCCAATTTTCAACTTAACTGAAAAGTTTAAACAGCTGTAGTAATCCTGCTTAATGTGTAAAAATATCATCAAAGATATATATGTCTACCTGTAATTAAGATTTATGTTAAGCACTAGAAATGTACGTTATCTGCTGATTGTCTGCTCCTCTCACATTTTTTTGGGGGGGAATCTTGTTATTTTTTTTTCTGAAGCGATTTCGATGTTATTTATTAGAGGAATTCTTGCAAATGTCTTAACACTGTCCAGATCACCAACTTAAACGCATGACTATCACTTTGTCATTAAGTGGAAGCAATTTCAAATCAAATTTTCAGGTGGTATTTCACTAGACTGTCACTAAAACGAAAATACTTCTTTGATGAATAGAAAATTGACTCTTTTAATATTCAAGTGTAACATGCAATTTGTAAAATGTAAAGATAACGAACACTGACCGACCTCGTGTGATTATATTATATACAGTGATTATATCTCGCAAATAAACGTAACTGTTTTTGGTCTCGCAAAACCAAGGTCTCTCGAGATCAGAGATTTACAGAGAAGGCGTTAAACAAAAACTTTAAAAGGTAGGATATTAGCAATGCAAAAACTTTTGGCTGCTGATAAATTTCATTTCCTTTCAGAAGCACGAATGTTTCATGATTACATCAAAAAGGAACAGACTATGTATAAGGTTTGCTCAAAGTTTGGCATGAAGTGGAGATTCAACTGTTGTAGGCCCAACACTAACCAAAATTGCCTAGATTTTACTTTAAAATGAATATTGTGACAGTGCATATATTCGTCCTGTACATATTGTCTTCGGCAATAATATGCACCTGCCCTCACTGCTTATATTGTCGTCCATCGACATGTATTGTTACTGGATGAAAATATACATATTGTCGTCCGCGACAATATCTGCATATTCTCACTACACATATTGGCACTTCATGGTAAGGATTACTTCAGGAAGGTTTATCTTTTAGTTTTGTGAATGGAATTTATAAAATATGTGAATCACAAAGACTTATTTCATGAAGCGTGTTATAATAGTTCGAGTTTCTCTTTCTTTATTCATACATGTAAGCACACTAAAAAAGTTGTTCATTTTCAGATTTCATGAGATCAAATGGTCAGTAAAAGACAAATCATTGTTTTTGTGCACAATTTTCGTTTTCAACTCTAAAGAAGCAGCTGCAATGAAATGCCATATCAATATACAAGTTGCATTATGCTTTATGAATAAATTCATAAAAATGCACATAGGGGGCGACCATTTTATTGGGGGGGGGGGCAAATTTTGTCGAGTCTACTTACATGCCTTCGCAGGAAAGAATATTTATTTCTCAGATGACCAAAGTTACCTTACATTCTTCCCGGGAAAAAATTTGCCGCACAGAAATAATCAAGGTCAACTTATTTATTTTCTTCCCAGTGGAGGACAGATGATTTATTTTCAACATTTTCAAGGAGAGATAATTTATTTCCAAAACCAGCCAGCCACCCCCCCCCCTTTCAGAATTAATGGTCTTCCCCTGAAAATCTTTCTTTCTCCCCGACCCCATTAAACATTGGCGACAAATTGTGCCAATGTTCAACATAGTGACATCCCTGTATGCAAGGTATATTTTGTTAATCATTCTCCTGGGACTAAAAAATTGCTGCCGGTGTCAATATGTATGGCGTATAAAACGTTACATTAATATACAAATCTAGTTATATTTGATAAACCTTGTGATTTATATTCAAAATCTTGTTTTCTGATTCATATGTAAAATCTTGTGATTTGAAATGAAATTCTTATTCAAAAACTTGTTATTTATATTTATGGAGTTCCTCATGACACCATCTATGTAGCCTACAGAGACCAGGTTTTCCAACATATTGCTGGAATTCGATAGACACTATTTGTGCTCCTTTATTAATCGACCTGTTTTTATGTTCTTTTAGAACAGGATTTATTTCGGAAAAAAAACTTCTACATGAGAGGAAGAAAACTTCAACTCGACATTCAAATATAACAACGACGTGTTATCAATTAACAATGGTTACTTTCATTCATACGTTGACTCGATATATCCCAGTGAGCTCGAAATGAAAGATACCACAGTGATTGTCACATCTGTTTCATATTTGGATGTTTTACTGACTATAGACGATAAGGGCCAGTAAACAACTATGTTCGACAAACGAGATGACTTCAGCTTTTCAATCGTCAACTTTCCTTATTCATGTAGTAATATTCCACTATCACCTGCATATGGTGTTTACGTCTCCCAACTTATTCGATGCCCTATAACCCATCACTGGGTCGTATTTTGGCTGACGTATATCTACCAATTATTACGCCTTTGTTTTATACTAAATTTGACTGCGGAATATTCCGATTACCTCATCAATACATGTACATAAGGCGGGTGTGACTGGTCGACAGGGGATGCTTACTCCTTCTAGACACCTGATCACACCTCTAGAATCTCCGGGGATCCGTGTTTACAGATTAGTATTATTTACTATTCGCTATCTTCACCTTTTTCATTCAGAAAATACGTGTTAAAATGTCGTTCTTCGTCCTGTAATATATAAGAGTCACCACGAAGCACTCTTATCAGCGTAACGTCATTAACATAAACCTCATAACAATTTGTCAAAAATACTCCACCTCTTCATTTTACACACATACACACAATCTGTTGTACCTTATCCATTATTTTTTTTTTAAAATTCTATACCAATTTACACTTACAACGTAGTTTCCTACCAATTATTTGAGTCAAATTAGTTTGTCGATGTCTTAGAATAGTTTTACTACATGACTCTGCTTTCACAAGCTCTGCAATAGTGAAATGCACATCCCTTTTTAATGACGTTACTAACGGTTATAACAGGAGTTTTACTATTAATCTATTTCCTAGAAGGTCGCCCATCGTCCAATATAGAATTTCTAACTCGGAAAAGTTCCTGTGCAATTTAAATACATATGCACGGCAAACCTCTGATACATTTCCTAATTCCTCCAACATTTTCAGAGTTTGTTACGGAGTTTTCCAGCGTGAAAACACAAACTGTCCCGTGACCGCGATGTAATCCCTCCCATTTTAGTGACTTCCTGTCTTGATTTCTGTTCAACGAGCAATAAACAAGATCTGGAATTGGCATATGAAATGATGTAACCACTTTTGATAAATATAATTAAATTGAATTAAATTAAATTTGATAAATATAATTAAATTGAAATAAATATGAAATGATGTAACCACTTTTGATAAATATAATTAAAAGGTAATATGCCTATTCAAAAACTTGATATTCATATTTGAAACTTGCTTTTTATATTCAAAATCTTGTGATTCATATGCAATATTCTTTAGATTTTTTCTGTGAAATCTGGTTGTCATTTGAATACAATATAAATCATAAGATTATCGAATAAAGCTCACAAGGTCTTGCATATAAATATATGTAACAAAATTTTTTTAATAGAAATATCTATTTTTCGCATTTAAATCAAAGACTATCGCATATCATTCACAAGATTATCTAATATGAATCACAAGTTTCTTGCATATTAATGACAAATTTTCAAATATAAATACAGAATATCGCATATTAAACATAATGTTATCTTCTATAAATCACATTTTTTTTCATAGAGATAACTTTCTTTCAAATATGAACATCCCCTTTTCGCATTTAAATCACAAGATTATAAAAATAACAAATAATGTCATATGAATCATCTGAATCAAGCCTCTGTATATAAATTACAATATGAATATCATCTTTTGGAATATGAATCAAGATTTCGGAAATAAATCACAATAGATATCACTTTTTGAATATAAATTACAATATTGCACATAAAATCCAATTAAGTTTACGAATATTAATAAACAGTTTTCAAATTTGAATATAAATCACAGGATTAATCCAAGATAACACAAGAGAAGTATATTAAAAATGCAAAGTTTTACACGTCATAAGTACCTACCGATGGACGAGAATATATGCAGTGAGGGTAGGTACACATTGTCGACGACATATTTACATAGCGACACAATGTACCGTCACAAATCTCATTAATAAATGTACGTCGAACTCTTCATGAACAGACAGTCGTGATTTTTAAAGCAACTTGACTGCACTAAAACTGCAGATCAAGTTGTTTAATTTCTACTTCTTATTTGGTTATGACAAGCCCAAATCCGATATACTTTAAATGCTAATATGCTCTTAAGTTTGATACCCGAAAATGTTCAAATATGCACAATAATAGAATGCTTTCCTTTTGACTGATAAAAAATTATTGCAAAAATTTCTGTGTACAATTTTTACAATTTATCTATAGAACAAGATAGACAGAGGGGGTCGACGAAATGCGTTTATCTATAGTAGTTATATACCGACCTGGTCGTGATACTCCGTAAAATTGGTTCAAGAAAAAAACTTTAAACCCAATTTCTGCCTTCCAGTAGATACTTGAATAACGCGGAAACAATCAAGTTAAATATATTCAAAATAGAAAGTTGCATTAAACGTCAAGTATCAATTTTGCAATAAAAGTGTACGGATTTAGTTTCCTCAATAAAAATATCACTATCAGTTGACACAATTATATCTCAAACGAATAATCTACAATTATATTTCCCTCAGATAACATTACAACATTAGACTATCTACCGAGTACGATATAGCGGGTATGTAGAGAGGGACCCAGTGACAGAGGTTGTTTAAATACGTTTAACTTTGCTGGCTAAATAGAAAAATGATACATCTTATATATAGGCTGTCAGAGATTTAATTCTTTGCTTAATTTAAAACTGTCGAAATCTCTACACCAAAGTTTTGGATCAGTAATATTTTTACTATAAAAAGAAACGCTTTAAGATATTTTTGAAACAAAAATAAATTCATTACTTATTTGTTGAAAGTAAAGCTGATATATTATGGAATTCATTATTTTAAGAATGAGGAATGGACCAGTCCCCACCATAATGGTGCCCATTTATCATACAATTTCTTGCTTAGAGAAAGAGGAACCCTTCTTAGATTCCCCGCACCCCCTATCCAGACACCTAAAGAAGGCCATGCCACTGTGTCCTGGAAGCAAAATGGAAGAATCGATTTGACTACCCCTCTTTATTAAAAATATAACCAATGAAATATGGAGATAACGGACAGTATTCAAGCTCAAGTCCATTAAAACAATACATAGCAAACACGGAAGGGAAGTTGACGATTGAAAAGTTAAGGTCATCATGTTTATCTTAAAGGTTTGTTGTTAGATTACCATTAACGTCTTTTTCTAATAAAATATCCAAATATGAAACAGATGTGTCAGACTTTGTGGTATCTTTAATTTCAAGCTCACTGGGATGTATTGTGTCGACATTTGAATGGAAGTAACTATAATTAATTGATAATACGTCGTCGATATATCTAAATGTCGAGTTGAAGTCCACAGCAAGAGATTTCTTTTTCTCATGTATAAGATTTTGAATAAATTCTGCTTCATATGAATAGGTGTGCTTACAACGGGGCGCAATTGGTACCCACGGGAATTCCAACAGATTGCTAGAAGACCTGGTCTCCAAAAACCACATAGATATTGTCAATCAGAAACTCAAGCATCTTTTTAATATCAACTTCAGAGTACTTGTGTGTACAATCAGAATGTTATTTAACAAAATTTTGGAAATGACCAATGACAAGGTACCATGACAAACTAAGGCAAGTAAATTTACGAGTTCCATTTTTATTGAAAAAGCAGTTGTCAATGATGTTAAAAAGCCTGGACTTTAATTTATCGCGGGGAATGGTTGCATACAGAGTTGAAAAGTCGTAAGTTTTTATGTTATTGATTTTGACGAAATTTTGTGAAAACATTCCATGATTAGGGGCAATTGATTGACAAATACTTACAGTTTTATTAATTTTGATCCAGAAATACTCTTTCTTCCGTCATCCCATAAAACAAATTGAACTATGAAAATTCCAAAGATCAATACATCAACTTGTTCATTAATTCCATTCTTTAGCTTTCCCACATAGACGTATAACAAGATCCTTCCTTTATAATTTTACTCACACAAAAACAGAACACTATAAAAACAATTACATCGTTCAAACACCAGCCAGACCTTGTCAATTAGCGGATGCAGGACTGAAGTATTGGAATGCTACCAGGGTTGAATACTTCTTTTCTATTCTGCGGTGTCTCTCAAAAGGGGACAGAGTATAAGGACATTGTTAAACCAACAGTAGTTGTAGAGGGTTAATATTTGACTTTCATCACAAACAAAAACAGACAAGCCCTCGTCAGCAATTGTCGGTGGAAAATCGAACTACTAACACATGTGTATAGTAGTAAAGAGGGCTTTTTAAATTGCTTTTATCAAACATGAAAAATGTTTTTCGAGTATTAACTTGTTAATAGAAAATATTTTCACCGCTTTTCTCAGGATTGAAGGGTTTCATTGCATCAATAATAGATAGTTTGGGGGTATTTGTATGTATTTGGGGTTGTTCTTTCTATTGAGTACATGTAGGTTAGACGTTGTTTTCGAGGGTACACACAGTTCACCTGAGAGATTTTTTTAAAATGAACATGTGCACTCGTTTAACTTGATTAATATGTACATTGTATATAGACGATAAAAGGGGTGAATTGCAAAGAGAATTTTACTGAGGCTCTACTTGAAGTAAAATGGACCACAGAAAAGGTACAATCATGTTACACTTCGTAAAAGGTATTTATTGTTAATATTCTAATCGTCGACCTCTTATAAGCTAATGTAAACAAAAACGTTTAAAATGTCTTTTATGAAATGTGAAAATAAAGAACAATGGTCATTCTTAAACAATTATTCAAATTATGAGCAGGAGCAGAGCCAACACGGACCTCTGAAATAAGAGGTGGGATCAAGCGCCATGGAGGAGTACATGTAAGCATCCCCTGTTGACCGGTCACTCCCGTCAGGTGCTCCTTGTCATGATCGGGTAAATGGCAAAATCTATCGACAATTCATTGTGAAAACAATGGCGGAAAATTCGTGTATATATATATATATATATATATATATATATATATATATATATATATATATATATATATATATATATATATATAAATAAAGGGGGTTAATTCTCAATGGATTTACTTTTGCACAAAACGTTTTTTGTCTGAATCCCAGAGAGATTTCCTAAAATTATTATCTTTCTGTGGTGTTGTACTTCCAACAAGTTATATAATCTTCCAACTTCTGGCATTTTAATTTACATTAATGGACGCTTTAGAAGAACAGACAACAGTGAATCCTATGTAATTATTACATAATACGGCAATAAACCCCTGATCGCCTGCAATATAAATGTGCTTTGCATCTTCTGGTATGTAAACTTTTTTGGCCAGATTCTCCATTTGTCACAGGTTGTCCCAAATTTCAGCATTTAAAACTGATTTTTACTCCTTGCATTTTTTTCCTTCTCCTTTTGCTATTTAATTTTTCATTGATTTCTTAAAATATATTTTGCTTTGTTTCTCATTTTATATAGACGTCTTGACGAGTTAATGCTTCCTAATTACATATTACTTAGATATAATTTGGATTGAGGGTGAAAAGAAACATTTGAATGGAAACTATCAAACTTGCAGTCAATCTGATACAGCGTTTAAATTCACTATGCGAAATTGACATCTGCCGTAAAATTGTTTGAATTTCAATCTGAGTTACTGGATGGTAAATGACTGCAATGTTTGTAAATAATTCCTCTCTATATTTAGGCTAGCAAGCCAATTACAACCTTGTTCCGAGGTAATAAATCGGGATTTAAGGGTCTTACCGGATTCCTTCTGTTTGATTGTAGCTCATATTTCTACCTGGCCTTGAAGGAAATGACGGGTGGGCCCTAAAATCTGAATTGTTTATTGGCAATAAATGAAGTGTCAAACTTTTCATTGTGTCGACAAACTACGACGATTAATTACTGACATCTAATAAACTTTTTTCTATAAAAATAGTGACCCCTAATTTACCCCTCGCTATTGATAGATATAATTGATTTTATTTACTGCGGTATTCATTTCTTTTTTCAATTAAGATATAAGATATCATCACTTATGGTGATTCATAAATTTAAATAGACAATGCATTTGAGCATTTGTTTGATTTCCCACATGGAATATTTGACAAAAAGATTTCTATATACAGCAGATTCAAAGCAAAATTTGGAAAGGTACACTTTACCATAATTTATAGGCAATAATGCATTTTATTTATCATCGGCTTCTTTGAAATCAGATTGATCAGTAAAGGTAGAAATTATTATTAAACAGATAGCTAAGATGAGCATTAACTAGGCCCGATAATTTGACTTTCAGAAATATTTGTCTAAACCAGGTAGCCAGGTCATGGATTTTTTCGTGTATTTTTTCATTTCCTTATTCCAGATGTCTTGTGTATATGTTGGTTAAGAGTTTACTTCACTTTTCTTCAGTATACATCCTTCATACATAGTTCATTTTCTGATATACCATGATAGTGCAAAGTTTGAATCCTCCCACATCATGTCAACTTTGCAAATTTTATGCGCAATTCGTCACTTTCAAATAAATTCGCGAATATTAATTTTCGCGACTGAGAAAATATTCCATGTAATTAACAATTAGGTAATTTATAAGAAGCGATTTTTTAAAGGTGGGGTCTAAAACCCCAATCTTCTATAAAATGGCTATTTAAAATGCACGATGTTTGGGTAGTTTCATAATTCAAAATTTTCTTAGTAATGAGATTTAAATTATTTGTTAGATAGTCTTGCAATGGGTTTTGCTTGCTAAGGTGTCAAATGATTATAAGCAAACACCTCAACTGACTGATATAACAGTATATTTTATGAATGTACATGTATATTCATCAAATCAAATGAACACCACCGAATCCGAACGATTAGATTAATAATATGGAAATTCGTTTTTTACTTTTGTTTGTTTTTACAACCTTTAGAAACTATACATTTAAACATTAAAAATAAGCTTGGCAGTATTTTAAATTAAAGATTTTTTTCTAAATGCATAAATATTTTTATTGACTCAACAGCAAGTAATTCAAAAGTTATTTTTCATTCTTGGACTGATTTGAGGAACAATTTGTATCGATGTGCTTACGTCAATCCTATACTTAAAGAATAACGATCTGTGTTGCATTCAGTGACACATACTAACAAGCCGTTGGTTGGGAACATATAATGTAAATACAGCATGAATGAAAACATTCATTGGACTAAGATATGAAAATATAGGTTGAATTCAGCTGTAAACCCTGAATCATAAAACTTTAAAAATTTCACAAACTGAAGTCAAATTTCTATAAATTCAATTAAAATCTACACTGTGTATTTGTGAATTCGTGACTTGTGTTTTTTCTTCTTTTTAAGAGAAATATTTAGTCAAATTTCAAACATCTAAGAGAAGAATTGTCGTATTGGATGACAGTAATGCATTTTTAAAAAGTAGTTTTAGTGGGTTTCTTTTAAACACCTATGTGGTGCCAACTGTTTTATATCAAACCATGCTCAGAGGTTTATGTCATTTAGAATTTTTTTTGCGAGGGCATACACTTCTCCTTTTAGACTATGATTTTGATACAAGGAACATATGAATTAAAATATGTTCCTATATAGTATAACAATACAAAGTATACAATTAAAAACTACATAGTGGACTACTAAGGTAGAGAATAACTTCTGTACTTCCTTAAGACTACATACAAAGGTGATATATTAATTTAAAGTCTGCAAAATCAGAAGTACTGCTATTTTCATAAAAATTGAATCGGCATTGAGCTCAAATTGTGGCAACAAGGACTTTACATGCAGAAACTTGTACCCGTTGTTGTTATGAAAGTTCAAACAGACAAACAACCGGTTATTTATCTAAATGAACAGATAGATAGACATACCTCAGATTAAGCTTTATAAAGCAAGCACCATTAAACGTTTTCAATCCTAACAAAAAATACTATAGTAAACTATAGTTTACTATAGTTTACTGTAGCTAACTATAGTAAATCAAAGTGTTTTTAAGTTATCACTATAGTTAACTATAGTATTCAACGTGTCAAAATTATCACTATAGTTTACTATCGTATTATTTTGGTAAGGGAAATGCTTAAACATACATATATACACGTGTATGAATGCATTGCAGTATTCGATACATGTATGTCTCATCAATAAACTTTAGGATGTTTTTTTTCTGTTAAACATTACGTTTACAGTACTAGGTATATGAGACTTTTCTTGTCATATTTATCAGTGAAAAACTGACCTACAAGGTTACCGCAAAGTGGAGCATTCCCTTGCAAAAGAGCACATCGTTTTTCGTTTATACACACACACGCAATCACTCACTCACTAACAATAGGCTAGCAACGGTTTTAGAGGGGATAACCTCCCTTTAAAAAATCTGACAAGACGTACGTAAACTGTCCAAACTCCAAATACAATTTCATGAGAGGGGGGATGTAATATAGGCTTTTCTCTAACTTTTAATTATATAAGTATTTTTTTTCCAAACGCTGGAATTAACCAGTACTAGACCTCACAGCAACAAAAAGTGTGTGTGGGAGGGGCAACCAGCATTTAAATGAAAATGTACACATTAAAACTATAACAAGGACGAAATCCCCACCCGCATTCTGCGGGCCTGAACACACACTCAATCGCGTTACTTTATCTCCTTCAACTTTGCTGCAAGGAGATAAATCCCATGGTAATTTTTAATTAATAATTATTTCAAAACTTAACAGGAATTGCTGCTGATTCTGCGAAGGGTATTCCTTTTTGTATATTTTCCATGACTTTTGAGCTAGAACATTTTTTTACAGATAAAAACATTACATTTTTTATCAAATGTTAAAAACTCATTGGTTAAATCATGATATCGACTGTGGACGTTATGAAATCTCTGAGTGCGGGATGACAACATCTAGATGCTGGCTATGATTAAGGGCTGGGATTAAATTCTGACATTTTGTCATTAGCGTGTAGAAGTTAATACTCTGCATTACACTATTTCTGCAGCTGCCTGAATAAGATCAAACAATCATACCAAGAAAATCATATCGTGCTGCAAAGGTAATATAAGACTCAAGACATGGACAAACCATAGATAACTAACAAAAAAGACAAAATCAACACAAGGGAGACATTTAAAAGTACATGGTATATGTTATGAGCAATTACGTATATATTTATTTCGGTGTAAATCACGCTAGTCTTCTAATATTACCCCCATGTCGACAAAAACATTCACTCCACTGACTGAAAATAGAACTAGATTTACAAAGCTCTTTCAGTCGAAAGGCCAGAACAAAGAAATGGGTTTAATAAAACATGTGTTAAATCTTCCGGGGTCTTCCTACTTACAACGATTGCTCGTTTCTAGGTAAGATTTTAAGGTACGGATTTGGTAGACAAATTCATTTGTTACAACAATCGACCACAAGTCTTTGCTTGATTTATTTCAAACAATTTATTTTTACTTAGGAAAATAATTTTTCAAAGTGCGGATGTCTTGATTTAAAATAAATAAAAGATTTTCTTTTGATAAAAAATTCAAGGTCACGCATTTAACACGACTAGTCATTTTAAATGCTTATTCCTCCTCTAGATATTTATTTTTCTTTTGATGCCTATTATATAGTTGATATCGTTTACTAAGTGACCTACCATCCTGAGTACTCTACGGGGTATATCGAGAAGGTAAGAAAAAAATGCAAAAGAGCAGCACAGACTGTTTAAACACCAAAATTACAAGATACAATGTACAGAGTAAATGATAAAAGTGTATTTTGCGTTTGCTTTATACGTTATAATCAAACAAATCGGTAAATGATAATGCTGTATTTTGCGCTGCCTGGAGTGAGAACAAAAATGCCTCCATGTGATGTAACATAACCGTGGGTCCTTATAAACAACTAAAGATATACAGAGCTGTACATGTTTATATCTCATTAATTAGATGTACAGTAATTTTGAGTTTTGTCGTATTCTCTTTATGACGGAAATGAAAACAGATAAATGTGAAATTTACCGACATCCTATACACTCTACTAGTCGACAAATATATTCATTGCTACTGCAGTATATAGGCTTGCATAGGGATACAAGTTGTATAGAACATTACTTTTATGAAAATCTTGCAAAAATCAGTAATTCAAATGGCAGAAAATGATATTAACCAATGTTTGCAAAGCTTCTGATGACAAATTCATGTTGAAATATTTCACACCACTGTAGGTGATTTTAAAATTCGAACAAAAAAATCAAGAATGAATGATATAATGAAACGAAAGATAATTTCCGTAACTTACTTGGAAGAAATGCTATATTCTCGACAGAATTAATTCACCATCACAGCTAACTCGGACTCGGCGCTAATTCTATCAATCCTGGATGCTTGGAAGTCCTTGAGAATATTCCATCGTTTATTAGAAGACAGACAAATCGTGAGTGGTCTCGATATCCCTCGATTTATTTATCCTTGTATAACGAGTTATCTCGGGGGCTTGCACCATATGTTGAGGATCACCCGCTCGCTTCTCAGAGAAAAGAGTAAGAGGGAGAAAAAAAAATCTGCGACACTAACGATTGTATCTTCTCAAGACCCCACTGTCCGATATTTCATTGTTGAGGTAATGTTTGAATTATTTGCTCTTCTCACACAAGACAATAGGAATCTATATGGTATACTGCACGATATCAGGTGAAGGCGATCCTCCTCCTATTCTCATGTAACCTTTGCTATTTTTACAGAGGAATCCCGGAGATCTAGAGCAAGCACCACCACTAAGTATTGACCCCGAGTACAAGCATTCCACCCCCAGACCGTGTACCTCTTCTATCCCAGGAATAATTTGCTCTGTCATTATTGAATTCAATAAATGCAGATATTTTTGGGTTCACTATTGTTCAAGTTTAAATACAAAATGTTTGAATGGTTGAAGGCAAAAGTAAACGCTTTAGTGCGAAATTCAAAGAAAAGCATTTAAATAGAATATGGATAAGTATTTGCTAGACAATTTCGATTTTCTCTTTTTTAAAGCACAGTGGTGGCAAAACGACTTTCACACGGTTACCAATTTGACAGTATTGATTATATCTTCATCAAATTCTTTGCAAGTTTTCTCAACAACTAAAATGATTTTAAACAGATTTTCCTTATATTCTTAAGTTTTTGACTAACGGTGACCGGTATTACTTATAATCCCGAAAAAATTATGATTATCCCTCACTTAAATAAATCACAATTCTTAGTCTTCAGACTATAGTCCATGATACTTGGCCATTACTTTTAAATGGTTGTTCCTAGTGATTTCATTTTCAAAGGTGTATCCAAATATTTCCCCTGTGTACCTACAATTTTGACCCTTTGACCTTGAACTTGGAGTTTGACCTTCTTTTGAAAAACTTTAACCTTGGCGATAACTTTTGAACGGTTGGTGCTATGGCATCATATTTCACCTGTATATTTCTTGTGACAAGACCTTCCGTTATGTACCAACAGCTTTGACCTTTTATCCTTGACCTTGGAGTTTAACCTAATTTTGAAAAAATAAACATTTGCACGGTTGATGCTAGGGCTTTCATATTTCACAGGTGTATTCCTTGTGACAAGACCTTTCTTTTGGTACCAACAATTTTGATCTCTATACCTTGACCTTGGAGTATAACTTGAATTTGAGAAATTTTTACCTTTGCCAGATACGGGGTCATCAGTGTTTCACAAACACATCTTGTTATTTTCTTTATTGTAAGAATAATGATAAAGTATTTATTTTACACCATGAGAAAAAAAGTACGAATACTAAGACCTTGAGATAATCTTGTTTACGGACCCAAATGTGAAATATCAAAATAATATTGTTGATTCTATGTACAACAGACGTGTATTTCAATGACCAATGTAACCATTTCTCAATTCTAACCCCCTTTCTTTATACTCTTTTACCTGTTATTTCTTTGTTTCCCTGTACTTTAATAGTTTACATTTGGTTTTCTTTTTGTTTGTTTGTTTTTTGTTTTTTGTTTTGTTTTGTTTTTTTTTTTTGCTTCTTTGTTTGGTTGTTTGCATGTTTGTTTCTTTGTTTTTGTACATTATGTGTCTTAAAACTCATTTTCTTTATGTTGAAGAGAACAGTCTAAGATGGTACAACTTGTGTGTCCAATTACGTTTAAATAAAAAATGATTGAATCAATCATCAATCAGCGGGGTTTTTTTTAAATTTGGAATCTATTAGTATTATCTCCCTGGCTATACGCCTATATAAAGCTCTTCATACTATTTCACTTCTTCTCTATAGAGTATCATTGGACTGGATTAAGCACTAAAGATAAATGAAAATCGAAATCCAGTTTTATTCAAAAGAAATCCGCAAACTATTCTCATGGACAGAGAGCTAATAACAAGTCGAAGTATAGGTAAAAGTCTCCAAAACGGCTTTGTGCATGTCGATCCTATAATTTACGACACTAACTATTAATATTCAGGTGCAAATCTGTTTACTCATATGCAAAAGCAAATAATGTGTGCTAAATGGTTCATCTATGGTTTTTTTGATGGAGAAAGCTTTCTAGTAAGCCTTTTATAGACGAAAAAGACCAGTCTCCTTCTTAATTCTAAACTTCTCAAACCATTTTTTATCATTTATCTTAAAAAGAATAACATCTCTAACTAAATGCTTCATTGTGGTTTTCTTTTAATTTTACACTCAATCCCTTAGCTTATTAATGCATATGCACGTATGGGATTTCACACTGTATGGAGTATGCCTTAGGAGAATCTAAACTAGCCAGTCAACAGCAGGCTAATTTGAAACTTTTTCCCAAATTGTAAAATGTGTTATGTGGTGGGAGTCGACTGCTAGAATTCTAGCATCATGCCTCTCCAAAAATGTTTTTCCATCAATCCTAATTAATTAATTTGCCACTTTCTAAAAATTTCAAATTTCTATTGATTTTGTTTTCGAGCTACCAGTATATACGCAAGTGGTAGATTGTGTTTTCGTTGCATCGTGCAGACATGTACAGATTTAAGTTTTTAAATTTTAAAATACTGAATTTTATGCATTAATCAACAATAAGAAATGAATTCTTCCGAATAAATAATGGTTATATATGTTTATCCAAAACAGTGGTTCTTTAAAAGTTGCCTCTAGATTTTTACCAATTGTTATTTATCTCCACTTGAAAGAGGGCGTGTTGTAAAGACGAATAATTACCCGCGTAGAATAATGACCGGGAATTATTTTTCGGCGTCGAAAAATGACCCCCGGTCATTATTCGACGTTCAAAAAATGTCCCTTTTGCCTGTAGAAAAAGTGGCATCACCCTTAAAATCTGCATTGCGAAAAAATGCTAAATAAATAATACAACTAGTTAACTTATCTATCTGCAAAAGACTCTCTCTCTCTCTCTCTCTCTCTCTCTCTCTCTCTCTCTCTCTCTCTCTCTCTCTCTCTCTCTGTGTGTGTGTGTGTGTGTGTGTGTGAATCCCTGTCTTTCTCTCTTCACGACTTTAGTAAAATATTCCCCCAAACGACCTATCGGCGACAAAAAGTGCAAATGTTCACAGTCCATATTGTCGCCGACGACAGAATGTGCCGATGCAAAACTGTACATATTTTCATCCATTATGCAGGAGGAAGCAAAGGCTCGTTTCGGCACATTTTATCTGCCCGACAGTATGTACCGATGGACGACAAATGTTCAGTGAGGTATGTATATATTGACGCTGACGACAATATGTACCGATGGACGACGAATGTGCAGTGAGGTATAAAGCCTTCTGGGCTTTCGTAGAGGTATGTATATATTGACGTTGACGACAATATGTACAGAACAACAATATGTACCATCACAATGGTACATATTTTTTCAAAGCAGAAGGCAAGTGCATTGTGTGCTTGAATCTTTAAGAATTCACTGTGAAGTGGAATAATTTAAAGGTGTCCTAATTCCATAGGAATTTTAATGTTTAATAATAAAAAAAAACTTGATGAGGAAAGACGACAACGTTGAATTGTAGGAATCCAATAGAACTAGGTGTGACCTATGATAATGAACTTGAACAGCGCTAGCAATTTCAGTGAGTACAACTTAATCAATATTCATTAAGAAAAGACCAAGGAATTAATGATACATGAAAAGCAAAGTTAAACCAATAATTTTACCGATTCTTGGTTTTCGCAAATGATCTCGATGATCTGTCTTGTTGAAAACATGGATTAGAAAGCTATAATGATATAATAAATAGAGGTATCAGCGGATTCTTATTTCATTAAAACGATGACGAATGAATACTTAATGTGCTTTTTTTCTATAACTACAAATTAAGGAGACATCGACAAACAGAATATTTTCTTTTGATCACATTTTGATGCTAGAAGTTTTATTTCGAACTGCAGTGTATATTTGCTTGCATGCAGAAGAACAACCTTTCGAGCTAGGTCTCAATTCCAGACGGTGTAAATATATGCTTAATATTTTAAAAGTCATACCTCTTAAGATCAATAATTTCAATATTACAAAATATTACTAGGACTGAGGTTAAAGGTCAGGATAAAATTCACTATATGTTATAAACCCTACAGGGATTAAAAGCTACCAAGTCCGTTTAAGAAGCAATATGTCTCCAAATTCTTATCATTATGATTCAAAAATATCGACTTAAACAGGTGGACAGATAGGCTGGAAATAGACTTTAACAGGTGGACAGATAGACTGGAGACAGGCTTTAACAGGTGGGCAGACAAACTTTAACAAGTGGACAGACAGACTGGAGACAGACTTAAACAGGTGGACAGAAAGACTAGAGAGAGACTTTAACAGGTAGAAAGACAGACTTTTACAGGTGGACAGACAGACTTTTACAGGTGGACAGACAGACTTTTACAGGTGGACAGATAGACTGGAGACGAACTTTAACAAGTGGAAAGAGAGACAGGATAGAGACTTTAACAGGTAGACAGATAGACTGGAGACAGATTTGAACAAGTAGACGGTCAGAATGGAGACGACTTCAACAGGTAGATGGTCAGACTGGAGATAGGCTTTAACAGGTAGACAGATAGACTGGAGACAAACTTAAACAAATGGACAGAGAGACTGGAGACAGACTTCAACAGTTGGACAGATAGACTGGGGCCAGGCTTTAACAGGTAGACAGATAGACTGGAGACAAACTTAAACAAATGGACAGATAGACTGGAGACAGACTTTAAGACTTGGACAGATTGACTGGAGACAGACTTTAAGACGTGGACAGATTGACCGGAGACAGACTTTAACAGGGGGCAGGAGAAGGATTTTAACAGGTGGACAGATAGACTGGAGATAGAGACGTGATCCCTTACTTCTCGGGCCTTCCCGACAAGCGGAAAAACGCAGGGCCACACCCGCCGTGCTATATAATGCCAAAGAATAAAAAGGCTGTAAAACTGACGGATAAACCAAACGAATGAATCTGGCAAAAAGTGAACAGATCAGAGTTTGTTTTAAAAGTAAAGAGAGCGTGTTCCCCGGCGAGTATTTTATGCTCAAAGGGTAATTATGATCCCGGTTATAAATGTACTTTCTTACTATTTCCCTGACACCTTCGTTTATCCGTAATCCTGTCCTTTGACCAATGAACCCCAACATGATCAAGGTATATCCCTGATTTTGTGTATTCATGATTTTAGGGTTTTTTGGCTCAGTCCCCATCCAATAATAACAGGGGGTCTGGACCAAAGCTCTTTTAATGTAAAGTTTCCAGTTTTATTGCTTCACTGTAATTCTTAAAAATCTTAGTTTTAAGAGCTGTTCTCTGTAATCACTGAAACTTCTTTGCCACGCATGATCGCCGATTTTGAGAAACTTTGCTCATTAGACCAACTTGAAATCAAAAAAATATATAAGAAATAAAATTTGGTTGACATGGTAACAGCCGGAAAAGTTTTTTTAAAAATTGAGATTTTTAGCCATTTTTAATCCTTTTTTAGCCTTAAAAAGACCACAAAAACTAACCATTCTTACAAAAACATTACACCTTGTTGCCATTTATGCTATAAAGAAAATAGGAAGAATATATCTCTAAGTAAGCGGTAACCATGAGTACATTATGAATACAATTAAAATGCAGAAAAATGCTCAATATTCACTAATGATAGATGTAAAATGATCCAACTCGATCAACAATAATTAGGTATTGGCAATATCTAAAAAAAGAAAAATAACTTTCATGATTACTATGGTTACATAGTGCTGTCATACAAACTTTTTTTCTGCTAAGTTTTGGATAATGCTACAATCCCGAGGAAAGCATGGAAATTCAAGGCTGGCAAATTTTCATCGCTTGAACCTTATAATACAGATAACGTAAGAAAAAATGGGATAAATTGTTACTTTGCAGTGTAACCATGGAAACAGCGTACTAGTGGTTTAAAGTGATATTTTTTGCTGCTTTAGGAATTAAGTTACCTTTTAATTAAAAAAAATATTATTATTTGACTCAACTTGAATGGTACTTATCTGATAGAACTAAAATTGATTATCATACATTGATAAAGTTTAATGAAGAAAATTACACTGTTGCTATTGTTACCAAGAAGGGACAATGTTATCTTTTGAGACTATACGTACCACAGTTCCTATATAAAATTCCAAGTCATTAAAGAGTTTGGCTCTTATATGTAACATTTCCTTTCAATTTCATTATTTAGTATCAAAGGGTTTGATTGGTCTATTCTAATCAATATTCCACAACAAAACAATTTGAAAAAATTATAGTTCATTGTAACAGCATTATATTACACTCTGTTCTATTAAACTAATTACATGTATAGTTTATGAAATTAATTCCCTTTTCTATTTTTTCCTAATAATTTGGTCATTGTATCTAGGCACAGTTGGATCTCCATCCTGGTTATATAGACATGTAACCTATTTCATTCTACTGTCACCAGTAATTTCACTTTCACTAACTTAAATGATTATTATATAATTATAATATAAAGTCCATCATCATCATCATTTAAGCATACACTTAATGTTAAAGATATTCAAATAAAGTATCAGTTATAAACGCAATAGATTTACATGAGATAGATTATCAAGCCTATGTCTGCATCTATATAAACTTCAAACGAATCTTTTCCCATGAATTTCATGCACTGTTAGCAGCACGGAGTATCTGAGGTCGTACAACTCAATCTTTTTTGTGGAAAAAGCAAGACTGAAATCAAAAGTAAGATCACCCAAGTTTTATGACCCCAGGGGCAGAGTTTGAGTGTGTCCGTCTCCTTTCAACTAGAATCATCAATTACAGGGCTAGGACAGACAAAATGGATAATATTGATTTAAAAAAAAACAAGGTCTGCTTACAATAAAAGAAGATTCAAGAAAACTCTGTCCCTTTCTAATGACATCAAGGAATAAATCCTATGTATGATATATCCTTGATGAGTAAATATCTCTTCATGAAGAAAATGGATTATGTCATAAAAGTGTATTTTTAAGGTATAATGGGTCTTTGCACCAAGGTTTGTTTGTTTTTTTTTTTTGTTTTTTTTGTTTGTTTTTTTTTGGGGGGGGGGGGGGTGTTTTGTTTTCTTTTTTTTTTTTTGTTTTTTTGTTTGTTTGTTTGTTTGTTTGTTTGTTTGTTTTTGTTTTTTTTTTTTGGTTGTTGTTGCTGTTTTTGTTTTTGTTTTGTTTTTTTTTTTGGGGGGGGGGTTTGTTAACCGAAGAATGTACTTGTATGTTTCTACTCATATTTTGAGAATAAACTTTCAAAAAAAGAAATGGAGCGAAGACCCACTCATAGGAAATATTGTGTGAAGAGATTATCATTTTTATGACTGGTCAACAGAGGATGTTTACTCCTCCTAGGCAACTGATCCAACCTCTGGAATTTCCAAGGGTGCATTTTTTATGCCATGTTTACAGATTTGTCTTATTTGTAGATCATTTTGAGATCGATCACAGTTTCTTATTGTCAACTTTTTCATTCTGCCCTCTATTGTGTATGTACAATATTTCATAGATGAATAGTTTTAATCTCTATGATTTTACATAAAGTACACGTTATAGTTACATGAGATATCAGAGAATGTTTTGTCATAATTGAGATTTCATTTTTACTTTCTTATTTGTCACACAACAGGCTTTTTGATCGCTTGGTTCCCTTATCTTGTGACTTCTCAAGATTTCTTTGAAAGAAATATTTTCGCATCCTCTTGAACTATCCACCGGTAAGAAGTAATGATAAAGGTCACACAGCACTTCATTAAGCTAAGCGGAGAAATATTTCTTAGACAGTTTGTCATTTCTGTGTTTTTATTTAAATAAGTGAATTGTTGGAATCCAAATATATACCTCAGTCATGTATATGTGATGTATTTCATTATCGATTTAAAATGTTCTTCATAAGGGAGATGGTTGAAGATATTTTCTTCTACACGTCGCATATCAGTCAATAGAGAGGTTGAGATTCCATACTTGTACGTGTACGGGTACGTCTAGTAGGGGAATTCCCTAAATTTCTTGCGTATTACGTCATCAGTTTTGGTGTTGATAAGTTTTCTACACGTTCCTACAACTTGTAAAAAGGCATCTACACGTAGGTGTAAACTTGTAGCTTTTTCAGTAAAAACTAGTCAATTTATGTGTGAAACTGTTATTGTTGTTAATCATTTAGGATGTTGAGTTTCATGAACACTTATTTTAACCATGTTTTGCCCACTAACTAAAGTCAAACTAATTTCACGTAACTACAAAATAGTTGAAACAGAGACACCGATTACAGTCTACACGTTCATGTTACGCGTCATTGAATCTCAACAGACAAATTCAAACAACGTGTACGTGTACGTCAAAGTTTGTACACACGTACACGTACAAGTTTAAAATCTCAACCTCTCTAATATAACCAAAGATATTATTTTAGGAATGACTCTAATTCTTGGCCAAATTATTCGAGTATAACCTGGTTTGGGTCAGTTTACGCTTTATAATCCGCGAAGCGGATTATAAAACAGCGTAAACTGACCCAAACCAGGATATACTCGAATAATTTGGCCAAGAATTAGAGTCATTCCTTATAATTTAATTTTAAAATCATTAAATAACTAAGGGTGTAAAATTTCGTTGCTTTTTATTAGTTCAAATTTGCCGCTCAATAATACAACCGTAGTAACGGAAGTGATGGGAAGCGAGGGGAGGTAAAAACTGATACATAGGCCTAGCAGCCTTGTCGTTTGTTTACATGTGGTAAGATCGAATTATTGTTTGAAGTTAAAGGTACATTTATTAAATCTGGAATTTTCCATGAATCCCGAGGACTGGAAATGAGAGGATTGCATGGATACAGATGATTCAGCTAGTTGTTAGGGGGGTGTGTCCCCATACCAAACCAGGTTATACAGAAATAATTTGTGTTCCTTTTTGGATATTAACCAATCAGAAGCTAGAATACCAACAAAATTAAATTATTCCAAAATAACTTTATCGTTAATCTGTATTGTACATATGGAAATGTGTTATTATATTTAATTGCTTGAAAGAAAATAACAGTATATGAAGTCCTTTACTTTGGTAACTATAATTTTTAAATATTTGATGCATGTGAATTGTGAAAGAGGTATTCATGGATTTCAAAACAAGACATGTACATGTACCTCGGTACTCTAAACTTTTAAGTTTTTAACACTCATCTTTACTTATTGACCAGCGTTGACCGACAGGTCGTTACAATATTTGTAAATCAACTTTTAATATACACGAGTACAGGAGTTTAAATGTACTGGAAGTAGAAGGTTAAATGTTAAACAAGCAGAGGTTTTTATATAAGTAACTTTGTAAATGTTTCTTACTCGAGGAATTTGTCAATATTTGAAAAGTTTTACATTTCAGAATTATTTCACAAGTTCAAAGTAGTTCATTGGACAATTCTTTTTGTATTTTGAAAAGATCAGATGAATTGTAATTAAATAATCCTTGATGTATATTTTCCCCCAAAATTCCTTATGCTTGTGAAAGCAAATATAAAGAAAACTTTAAATAATAATGTTCACTACATAACATAAATAGTCTTAGTAAAATTCTTCGTTCATAATACTCGTTCATTTTCGAAATTTTAAAATCAAATTTAATTGGTTTTATTTGATACTCTCTCAGTAAACAGGTTAATGAATTCAATCGTAAAAGATACATGAAGATGTTTAAAAAGATAAAGAGATCAATTCCCTACTTTGGGTTGAAATATCATAATACTAGTATATCGTAGTAAACCGTTCTTCAGGGATACATTCAATTGTATTTTAAGGCATAATACACAAGTAAAATACCTCAGATGAAGTGTGCAAATTGAATTTCATTATTTTTACGTAAAGACACTGAAATATTTTGACATGAACAAATACCTGACTTCGATACCAACAGAAACCAGTTTGAATTCAGTTGATATTAATTAATTAAATTTTTAGTTGAATATGCCAACGGTAAGAAATCTCATTCATGTACCATACAAAAAAATATGGGCTGCAAAAAAATTAAATAAATCGGCCGGGGAAAAGTTTAGGTGGCGAAACCTCGAGTACAATCAGAATTTCGTTTTATAACTTAAATACATGAGTATCCCTGTACCACAATTTCCAGTTTTAACACCTTCAATCGTTGCAAGTTGCCATATTAAGGCCCAAGAGAAGTTGCATTTAATTTCATTAAACAACGATAAAGGCTTTTTTTTCCTTAGCGGGCTGGGTATTTTTATTGTTATGTTTTGTTGATTGTCTATAATAACCTGTATATCTAATCAAATATGAATTGATCAAATAGATCAACACCGGTGTTCTATTTAACCACAAGAATACTAAATATAGCAAAACCAATATTGAAATAAAACTTTAATCTCAAATCAAGACACAGTAGGTGGTACATATATATATATATAGATTTTGAACTGTTTATTCACTTATAAATAAAGAATCCACATTGATTTATTTTCTAGTTCGGTTTCAACTGCAAATAAACATTTGTTTGAAGAAGTTACATAGTTAAAATTCTCTTTCTTTCTTCTGCGAGAGAGAGAGAGAGAGAAGTGAGAGAGAGAGAAAGAGCATTATTTCCAAAGAAATTATGTAGCAGTGGCCAGTTTTAAGCAAATAAAAGGATTAACAGGATGTAGCAAGTTTACATTTTAGAAATATGCATGATAAATGTCAGTAATCAAGTGGTCTACATCGAGTTTCCCGAGGTTATGAAGCTCAGGAGATATGCAAAAGCAAAAACAAATAAATATATAAAAATTTCGAATCTTAGCTGCCTCCTTATTTAATAGAAGGAGATACTTACCTAAATAATACATGTACAAAACATAAGATCCCGTTTCTCTGGAATGTCTATGACGCCAAAATTGTACAATTTGTTTAGTGGTTATTGATTCGGAATTTCAAAATCTGTTATCAAATCTGCTCGTGACAAAAAAGGATCACTTCATTATAAATAGAGCTTGGACCTACAGGGCCGGGATTGGTTTCAGTTTTTACAAAAAGCTTGTCGATTTCGTTACGGTCAATGACTTTAGACTACATACAAGTAATGATTCGTTTTCATTTTATCACTTTATGAAGAGATAGAAGGAACCTTTCCATAGACATTTATTATGAAGCATATTGTTAACGCATATTTTGAGATTGTTACCTCAAATGTTATTTTATTTGATTTTTCCCTTACTTTTCATTGTAAATAATGGTAATGTCTATATTCTTATTTTTTCTTGATGTGTGTTTATTGTACAACACAACTCCGTTGATATAATAAAACATGCCATTATTAATGTATACAAATTATAAAAATTAAATCCAAGGGAGTGTAGATACTGATACGTTATTCTACTGTTTGAAAACTTTAGATCTGAAACTTATTGACTCGGTATATGTATGTATTTCTATATATATTAAGCTCATATAATATAAGCAGTACGTTTACTCCCGGCCTTTCTGCCTCTAACTTTTCTATCACAGTCATTCCAATATATATTGTACATATTTGAAATAACTAGAAATCCATGTCATATTGAAATGAAATGCAGTTGTTTTGATCGAATCTGGAACTTCAAAATGGTGAGTACTATTTATGTAACATAAACTGTGAGTAGACATAAACTGCATGCAAGAATGGAATATATGGAGATAACGAGTATTCAAGCTAAAAAGTCCATTAAACAATACAAATTTTGGAGCAGAACAAACACGGACCTCTAAATCATCAGAGGTGGGATCAGGTGCCATGGAGGAGTGAGCATCCCCTGCCGACCGGTCACACCCGCCGTGTGCTCTTTGTCATGATCGGGAAATAACGAAAAAATACGTCGACAATTCAGTGTGTAAATAATGGTCTGACAATTAGTATGAAAAAAGTCAGTCAGCATTTGACTCAATGATAAATTGTACTTGCTGACAAGGTCATTGTATCGACCATAGAAATTACGAAATGGTGACTTTAAACGAGACTGCTGATATTCTTGATTCATCAACTTGTTTGTCAATAATTTACCTCGTTTTAGAAATTGTACATACGTAGAGCATGTTCTTGCATATCGAATCAACTGAGAGATATAAACCCCGTATGCAGGTAATGAAGGTATATTGCATGCTGCATAAGTAAGGAAAGTTGACGATTGAAAAGTTAAAGTCATCACGTTTATCATAAAGCTTTGTTGTTAGTTTACCATTAACGTCTTTTTCTAGTAAAATATCCAAATATGAAACAGATGTGTCCGACTCTGTGGTATCTTTTATCTCAAGCTCACCAGGATATATCGTATCGACATAAGAATGGAAATAACCATTGTTAATTGACAATACATCGATATATCTAAAATCGAGTTGAAGGCCACAGCAAGTGTTTTCTTCTTTTCACGTATAAGATTTTTGACAAACTTTGCTTCATATTAATACAAAAATAGATCTGCAATTGCAATTGGCGCAATTGGTACCCAATGGAATTCCAATAGATTGTTGGAAGACCTGGTCTCCAAAAACCATATAGGTATTGTCAATCAGAAACTCAAGCATTTTTTTGATATCAACTTCAGAGTACTTGTGTGTACAATCAGAATGTTTTAACAAAATAATTTTCCAAATGACCAATGACAATGTAAGAAAATTTACGAGTTCCATTTTTATTGAAAAAGCAGCTGTCAATGATATCAAAATGCCTGGACTTTAATTTATTAAGGTGAATGGTTGTATATAAAGTTGAAAAGTTTTTATGTTGTGATTTCAAATTTTCCAAAAGTTCCTTGGAATTCTTAAATATCCACATCTGATTTACACCACTTCTCGAATATATTGTTGCACAGTACTCCTGAAATTTCTCCTTCACTACTGTTAATATTTTAGTGAGGATCAAAGAAAGAGGCTTGGAAGAACATTTACTGGAACCCCGCTCTGTATCTGTTTGTAATGAAGATTTCGGGATCCAATAAAGATATGGTAATTCAAATTCATGTTGGTTGTTGGGAATATCAAAAATATTCAAAACTGACATCTGATTTTGAAGAATATCCCTCTTAGAAAAGGAGCTATGGGTATAAGTTGGATTACCACTTGTAGGATAAAAATCCCAGTTCCTCTAAAATACAATTTAAATTATGAGCCTTACAAAGACAATGTTGTTAGCTGCTTTGTCAGCAGGGACCAATACATACTGATCGTGTAATCTATTTAATTCTTTTTTCACTTCTGAATTATTGAACACAGAAGGATAGTTGGTTTTTATTTTGCCCCTCAATTTTACAGATTTTAAAGTACACTCAATGCATTTAATCTATTCTGACTACGTGTCAATGTCTTCTTTTTCATGTTTGGCCCATCGCCTGGCGTAAATTTCCACAGAATCCCAATAATATTTATGAAATTATGACGCCAGTTAAAAGATCGGGGTTCCCAAAATTTTGACCATTTTAAAATTAATGATTTAAGGTTTTCATTATTAACTATATTTACGTCACCAGTAATAACGTATCCAGCAGGACTATAGTTGTAGGGTGAAGAACATGAAGAGGAAGGAGGATTATGTTTCAGAGATTCGATATCTAGGCTCTGTATAGTTTTCTTGTAATTAAAAAGTTTGGAAGCAAAAGTCGATGTATATTTGTAGGAAATACAAGGTGTAGTCTTCATCTTGAAATATGATGGAATATAAGACTGGATTTGTGATTAAGAATATTATTTATATTAACCGCGTCAATTTCTTTGTTGGCATATTAAAGTTTAAGGAAAAAACAAGTTGTTATAGCTGCATTTTCTTCTGTAAAACGTGGCGGTTTAAAAAGCCTATGATTTGCAATATCCATAACCACAGATCCGGTCGCCCGCGTGGCGCAGTGGATAGAGCGTCTGTTCTAGAGTCGCGAAGTAAGGAGTTGATCCTTACGTCGCGGGTTCGAATCCCACTGTGGGACGTGGAGACCGGTCCTTCGGATGAGACCGTATAAGCCGAGGTCCCGTGTCGCAGTAGGTGCTGGCACGAAAAAGATCCCTCACTGCTCAATGGCCGTAAGTGCCGAGTATAGGACAAAATTTGCAGCTCTCCATCGGCAAGCGGCGGCGTCTCCATATGAGTGAAAAATTCTCGAGAGGGACGTTAAACAACATACAAACAAACAAACACAGATCCGAGCCTGTATTTTGGTGTCGAGGAATCAACATCAAATGATTTGGTCTCTTGAAGTAATACAACATCCATCATTTCTGCATTTACATGTAGGTAAATAAGAGGAGTGTTGAAATTTCTTCTCTGGAAATGGGAAAAGTTTCGTTGTCTGGTATTTTTGGAATGTCCTTTTGTTTACAAACACAAAGAAAACGCAAGAGCGATACAATACTCATGTCAAAAGAAGATACACATACAGATGAAAATTTTCCTTCTGAGCAGAATTCGTTCAGTATAGACAGTAATTTTAGAATGTTACAGACTGTCGTGTCCTCAAATGTTGTTTTGTTACTCATACAGACTTTGGAAATACAGTGGTAAATGTCAACGATATATTTCTTTTCGAAACACCTGTGTTGTCGTGACGGGAAATGTGTTGTCTGTAGGTACCAAGAATGGTACTGAAATTTTACATCTTTTTTCTCACATTCGTTACTCCTGTAAGTCCGGGAAAACAACGACAGTGCATGCTATCATTTCCCAGGGCACACAGCCCAAACACACATTCATTACAGTAACACCAGAGGTTACCCACTCCTTGATTACACTCCTTACCGGAAAGACATCAATGTGATGTACATTGGTTTGTATCTTGATCATATTGAACACCACTGTAACTGATCATGGAAAATCTGTTTGGAATTTAAGTTATTATTGACTGTAATTCTTCTATATTTTCTCCTTGTCTGTTTTAAAAGAAATCAGTGTATCACTTGAAGTAATTATTTCACAACGTCCAAAGAGACATAGATCAGAGAGAAAGAGAATTGTGTTTTTCTCACAAAATCTTCCTTCAAAATTAATGCTGCTTACACAATGTGTGTTTTTGTTTTTGTTTTTTGACACGATACATGAGCCGCCATTGTAACATTTGAAATTCTCAGAACATGTAAATCTAGAAAGACCTGGAGGACAGATACAGAACCGCTGACCATTAGTTACAATCCATGTAATAATAAAATAATAATAGTGTATATGCATAAATTAAATAATTTTATCATTAATCTGCACTATACATATGGACAATGTGTTTCATTTTAAAATTGCTTGACAGAAAATAACAGTATGTCATGCTTTACTTTTGAAGCTGTAATTTAGAGTAATTTTTGCTGTAGGTGAAAGAGGTATTTATAAAATTTAAAAAAAAAAGAAGACATGCACATGTACCTCAGTACTGCAAACTTTTAAGTTTCTGACATACATTTATGCTTATTGACCAAAGTTGACCGACAGGTCATTACAATATTTGTAGATCAACTTTTAATATACATAAGTACATGAGTTTAAATGTAGTGGAAGTAGAGGTTTAACTGTTAAACAAACAGAGGTTTTTATATAAGTAATTCTGCGTTTGGAAATGTTTCGAACTCTAGAAATTTGTAAATATTTGAAAAGTTTTACATTTCAGAATCACAAGTTCATTGAACAATTCTATTTGTCAGATAAATTGTAATTAAATCACATTGATATACTTTCCCTCAAAATTCCCTATGCTTGTTAAGGCACATGTAAAGAAAACTTTGAGAAACATAAAGAAAAGACAAACGTACACAACTGTACATGTACTTTTAGACCAAAATGCTTGTTGATTTTTAACATCTCTGAATAGCAAGTGACGAACTTTTAAAATCATTTTTTTTATTTCCCTATTTGAGGTGATTTTTTTTAATATATCGAATTTTATTGTTCTTCGGGATTACATTGAAACGACATTGTAAACGACAATACGCATACTGGTAATTTTTAGGCATAATACACAAGTAAAATACCTCAAAATAAGTGTGTATATTTATTTTCCTTAATTTGATTTTTATTTAAAGACACTGAAATATTTTAATAACTTTAAAACCAACTTTCAAACCAACAGGGCCCAGTCGATATTAATTAAGGTCATATGATACGTTCCTCAAAAATATATAATTTTTCCGAAGAATTTGCGATTGATGTACTGCTTTTTTCACAAGTTTCTTCACAAAAATTGAGGTTCATTACAAGGCATTTGTGCAGGATACCAAATGATGGTGTGTGTTTTCTATATAACTGGAAATCTGTAGAATTGTCAAAATTACAATCTTTGGTGTATGTATTTTTAAGACAATTCGAAAACAGTTTAAAAATTACAAGATACATGTAATGATAACTATGAATATTTTTTCTATTTATTATGAAGAGATACAAAACAGATATCCGATGAGCATGTCGTCAGACCTTAATTAGTAAAATAATGTGCCAAGGATAAGAAACCTTATATATATATTTTATTTTCATATTGATTACCGGCGTTTTTTGGAGATATATATATATATATATATATATATATATATATATATATATATATATATATATATATATATATACCTTACAAAAAAATGAATGAGCTGGGGGGTGTTAAATAAATCGGCCGGGGAAAAGGATAGGTGGCAGAACCTCGGGCACATACAGTATTTGGTTTTGTAACTTAGATACATGTACAAAAAGGAGTATCCCTGTACTACATATTTCCAGTTTTTACACCTTCAATCAATGCAAGTTATCATATTAAGACCCAAGAGTAGTTGCATTTAATTTCATTAAACAGCAGTAAAAATTGAGCTTTCTGCCTTTTTTTCTTTGTGGGGTTGGGTATCTATTAACAGCCTATAACACTGCATACTGTATATATATTTAAACAGAAATGAATTGATTAAATAGACCAAAGCCGTGTTCTAATTTAACCTTAGGGATACTAAATATAGCAAAACAAAATATTGAAATAAAACTTTAATCTCGAATCAAGACACAGAAGGTAGTGCGTATATAGTGTATATAGATTCTGAACTGTTTATTCACTTAGATATAAAGAATCCATTGATTTATTTTCCAATTCGGTTAAAATGGCAAATAACCATTAGTTCGAAGGTTACATAGTTAAAATTCACTTCCTTTCATATGAAAGCCAAGAGAGAGAGAGAGAGAAAGAGAGAGAGAGAGAGCATTCCAAAGAAATTATGTAGTAGTGGCCAGTTTTAAGCAAATAAAAGGAATTCATAAAATGTAGCAAGTTTACATTTTAAAAATATGTTTATAAATGTCAGTAATCAAGCGTTAAGTTTTTTGGATTTATGTCGCTCAGGAGAAATCAGGAAAAATGAAAAAAATAAAATCTTTGTTGCTTTCTTATTTTTTACCTTAAGAAGTGCATGTAGTAAAAATGAGTTTCCATTTCACCGGAAAGTCTATTTCGCTAAATTTATACTTTAATTTGTTTCGTAGTTAATAATATGAAATTTCAAAATATGTTATTAAACCTGCTCGTGACGAATAATTTTAAATTTCTAAACAAAAGTAAACAGCATCGTTATTGTCCAAGTTTCAACTTCGACAAAAGAAAATATTGTAAGTTTATAGATGACGGGTGAAACACAGCCAAAGCAACTCAAAAGGTGAATCTGAGAAGTATTTGAGTTAATTTGAGCGTAAGACTGAACAGACCAGAAATCTAACATTAAATTTTAATCCTTCGCTGCAATGATAGTTACAACATTTAATCCAAATCAATTCCAGTATCCATCCGTCTACGTTGCACTGTATTTCGAAGCTTAAACATCCCAATTTTTCTTTGAATGTTCAAAATGCAGTGACAAGACTTGGTCACGCTTCGCTTTTACCTGTCTCTGCCCCATTAACACGAAAAAGCCTGAAAGTACATGCACGGGGAAGCATATTATTTGCTGTGTTTGAAAAACTTTCTAGAATACATTTAATTAGATTAACAGACATTTTCAATGTTAAGTACTGTATCAGTTGGTACTGTTCACGAGTCAATGGTTTTGTATGCTTCTTATCTCCTCTGTGTAAATTTGACTGATTTTTGCTTTGCATTTCATAAAGTTTCATTCTGCTCATTTGGGTACAAATATTTAGACCTTTTGACCTTGACCATGGAGTTTGACCTACTTTTGAAAACTTTAACTTTGGCCAAAACTTTTGAATGGTTGGTGAAAGGGTATTTATTTTTCACAGGTGTATTTCATGTGACAAGAATTTTTCTTGGGTAGGAACAATTTGACCTCTTGACCTCTAAATTTGAGCTACTTCTGAAAAAAATAACCTTTGACATAACTTTTTAACGCTTGGTGCAAGATTTTTCATATTTCACAGGTGTATTCCTTGTGACAAGATCTTTTCTTAAATACTAACATTTTTACCTCATTACCTTGAAGTTTGACCTATCTTTTTTAAAAACTTTAACCTTGGCCATAAATTCTGAATGGTTGCTGCAAGGGCTTTCATATTTCACAGGTTATTTTCTTGTGACAAGCCTTTTCATTGGGTACCAACATTTTTGGTATCCTGACTTTCACCTTGGAGTTTGACTTGCGTTTGTTACACGTTAAGCTTCGCCATGAGCTGTCATACCGGGGAATCAGTGTTATACAAACACATCTTGTTCATATTTGTTCCCTCTTACTGTCTAAGAATAATAAATATGACTAACGCCTTTTTTGTTAATTAATGAGGACTTCATAATACTCACTTCTTATTTTCCATGAAGATATCTCTTGACGTCATCAGTTTTGGTCGACTCCGTTCGACATCTTCCGGAAAATTTTCTGCTGTAGTTTTTGAAGGAACGTTAGAATCGAGAGTCGGAGGAATATATAACAGTTGTGGAAACTCTGCCTTTCCTCTAAAATAAGTTTTAAAAAAGAGCGGATTGGAAAACTCGACATGGAGCTTTTGATTTAACATTGCAGGGGTTTCTTTCCATTATTTAAATATGTCAATTCACTGACACGTACTGACAATGATTTTCATGTAAGAGATATGATATTTTTGTCTGATATTTTAATATCAATCCGAATTAGTATGAGAGGCAGTTTGAGTACATTATTAACTAATAAAATCAATGATTTACCTATTAATAATGCTCCATATGTAAATACAATCATGATATTGAACAATGTTTTCCATTAAAGTCTAATGATTTTCTCTAAATCAATTTGAAATATTAACCTTGTCGAACAGTTTCCTCATTTGCAGTGAACAGTATCTAATATCCATATTATTTAACTTTGCTTCAATTTACTTTTAAAGTTGATATTAATCAATCTTGGCATTTCTGAAGTCGTGAATTACAAAAAAATGATCATTTAAAAGCCTACATGGAGGATTTTAAACACACACACACATACACTACTGTATATCAGTGTCTCTATGAATTTAAGAGTTAATATTCTGTCAAAATACGCAATTTGAATATCAACTCAATACAAACAGATGTATTTATACTGTCAACTACATGTAATTTCAATTTATACAAAATTCATACACTATTTTCAATTGTTTCTTTCTTTAAAAAGAAATCTAAGAGTACCTTAGTCTTGATCGTTTGAAGCAGACGCAGGTGGATCCAAGTATTAAAATAATCAGAATAATTGTAAGAGAAATGATCAAGTAGACAAATGTGTAGGATTTCTGATTCCCACCATCATCTGTAAAAATAGTATGAATTCATTTCGTTTTTACTTTATGCTGTCAACTTCTAAATTCAATCATGCACAATGCAGGTAGAAATCTAATTGATAATGAATATAAAGAAGAAAACACATGTTCGTTTTACCCCTTAAGTTGTGGCAAAGATTTTCTTTTTCCTTCGATGGACATGTGCAGACGTTGCTAATGTTTCCACTGTTATGACTTTTTGTTCTCAATTCAATTTCAGGAGACATCTTGTTCCATTTGCAGCAGAAGCTTTCATTACATTTTTGCTCACACATGTACGTGACATTTCCCGACGTGTGCGTCTTCAAAAACTGAGTTTCATTGTCAAACGACAAAAACAAAATCTCTAATGACATATGAAGAGTTTGATGATTATAAAAACCTCCTTGTGTATCTGGAGTTCCCGTTCCTAGCCTTTCTGACCTCAACTTTTCTATCAAAGTCATTACAATATATACAGATTTGAAATAACTAGAAATCCATGTCATATTGAAATGAAATGATATTGTTTTGATCAAACAATTTGGAACTTCAAAATGGTCAGTACTATTTATATAACATTCCGAGTAGACATAAACTGGACGGACGAACTCAAATGACGTGACTTCTTGAAGCAACAACACATCAATCATATCTGGATTGTTCGATAATTTACATCTAAGTAAATAGGAGGAGTGTAGAAATTCCTTCTCTTGAAATGGAAACAGTTTTGTTGTATTGTTTCTGTCTGGTATTTTTGGGATGTCCTTTTGTTTACGAACACATAGAAAACGCAAGAGTAATACAATACTCATTTCAAAATAAGACACACATACAGATGAAAAATTTCCTTCTGAGCAGAATTCGTTCAGTAAGGACAATAATTTTAGAGTGTTACAGAATGTCGTATTCTGAAATGCTGTTTTGTTACTCATACAGACTTTAGAAATACAGTTGCAAATTTCAATGACATCTCTTTTTTCGAAACACCTGTGTTTTCGTGAGGAAAATGCGTTATTTGTAGGTACCAAGAAAGTTACTGGAATTTCACATCTTTTACCTGTAAATCCCCTGTAACAATGACATGTTACTTCCAGCTTTTGTTTCATGCAAACTCCATTTTCACAAGTGTGTATGGTGCAGACGTCAGTTGAGTTCCAATGTTCAGTTTTGTCTCTCACAGAGACATTGCACGTTTTACCTGTGTAATTTTCATTGCAAGAACAAACAAATCCATTCACGAAATCCACACAATCTCCGTAGACACAGGGACTTTTCTCGCACTCATCAACATTTTGTGAACAGTTGTCTCCTGTAAATCCGGGAAAACAACGACAGTGCATGCTGTCATTTACCATAACACACAGCCCAAAAACACATTCATCACAGTAACACTTGGGGTTACCCACTCCTTGACTACTGTCTTTACCGGGAAGACATGTATATGACTCACATTGCTTTGTATCTTGATCACATCGAACACCACTGTAGCCTGGGTAACATGTACACCGAAAACTGTTATGATTCTCTCCTCGCAAAATTTCACTTAACTGATCATGGAAAATCTGTTTGGAAGTTAGGTTATTATTGGCTGTAATTCTTCTATATTTACTCCTGTCTGTTTTCGATGAAATCAGTGTATCACTTGAAGTAATTATTTCACAACGTCCAAAGAGACATGGATTAGAGAGACAGGGATTTCTGTTCCTCTCACAAAATCTTCCTTCAAAATTAATTCCGCATACACAATGTGGTTTGTTATTTTTGGACATGATACAAGAACCGCCATTGTAACATTTGAAATTCGCACACTCAGAACATGTAAATCCGGAGAGACCTGGAGGACAGATACAGAACCGCTGACCATTAGTTACAATGCATGTTCCTCCATTCAGACATTCGAACAGTATACAGTTTGTTGACTGAACTGTAAAGATGGGGTGATTTGATTGATAAATGAAAAAGTATGCATGATTCAAAATGCAAATTCTGCATGATGAATGTATCAACAGAAAAAGGACAATCAATAAAATTGACTTTAATATGCAGTGTTATAAGTATGATTGTATCATGAAGTGTATGTAATTTTATATGAATCATTATTTCATATTATCATGTGCACATGTGCATATTATCATTAATATATCAGTTTATTCTTTACTGTATTTATTTAAAGCTAAATTTATTTTCAAATAATATAATACAATTATACTATACAAAAAATCATTGTACAGTACTTAAAGTAAGTAAATATTGTACCAAAACGATATATTCCACGATACATAAATGGAACGTAGTTTAAAACAAACTTCAGGTAAAGTCTTCTTCCAACAGACCGCACCAGATAAGCCGACTTGCTATCACAAATGACGTCATAATACCTTGTTTGGTCGGTGTGGGAGTATGATATGAATATTCCATAATCTGCTGTTGACGGTGGTGAGCATCGCATTTGATAACGAAAATTAACATCAAATAAAATTTCTACTTGCTGTCCAGTTGGAGCAATAATCTCGTAGTTGCAGGTTTCGTTAGAAGTCGTCATGTTCCAGGACAGATTAGATATGATCTTTTCCTTGTGGTTGAAATATTCTGAACAGTTTTTACCTGTGTCTGTGTTAAGTGATAAAATGCTTCAATTGATTATATAATATTCTTATTTAACCAAATTATAAACAAAGAACCATTAGAAAGGAACAGCAAATCGGAAGACCTTGATGCACCCCTTTTCTAATACTATTGCACATACAAGTAATACAGAAATAGCAATGTGAGTGATCATCATGAAAACAATTTCAATTTTTCAATTGCTCCTGGATACAGTTTGTATTTTGAAAATAGATAGTAAGAAAACTAAAGCATACATAAAGTACTAATACTTACCATTTCCATCGCTATAGAACATACAGGATATAAAACAGAATAACAGAAGAACAGAAACCATTTTGTTTGCTTTCATGCATGTTCCTTCTGACAGCTGTGTTTATGTACTAGTTATCTTATCCATGGAATATTTCTTTTCTCAAATGATAAAGCAAGTCTGATAAAACTATATATCACAACTGTCCTAAGGCTTTTACATTATCTAAATGACTGTAAATGTATTACAAAATATTTTGGACAGGAAAATTAATGTGAGTTTGAAAAAGCTAAGGATCTCCCAACTGATTGGTTAATGTAGCATAGTGCAACTTTAAGGTAAGATTACGTAGAGAACAATACGAGTTCATAATGTTTAAAATAATTATGGCGTTCTTACATTTCCTGACTTAGAAAATTATATGGTCAAAAAAAGTTCCATGTCGTTTTCTTGTATCATATACATTGCAATAAAGGAGGATATACATGATAAATTCATTGGTCTGAAATAGTATATACACTTGAATTATACAATAAAGCTACTGACTTAAAACGACATACCTTGCATCTCGCTACATATAATACATTTCTTTTTCCGCAAGTCAATACGTTGAGGAAGAAAGATATTAAAATGTATGTGATAAAATACTGTTTATCTAGTTAAATTATGTATCTATGATATTTTCTTGAAAAATATTCAACAAGTCTAAGATTGTATATGCATAATAGTTTGCAAATAAAGTAAATTATATCTATTTAAGAGACATTGCTCAGTAGCTATTTCTAGTCTGATAATCGTTTGTTGTGCTTCCAGTCGCCTCATTGACAATTACAGATATGCCATGTCCATTGTTTGTTCGAACACTCCCATGTAAACACTGGCTACTGCAGATGCATCGGCAAAAGAGCCGTAAATCTTTCAACATATACTTTCTAAAATTCTGGAGTCGAAACGAATACACAAATACGTTGACACAGGAATTGGTGAAAACAAAGATCCGACAAGTGGCACTGTAAAGAGTATTTTCATAAACATTATGAATTTGATATTTTGAACAATCTAAATAAAAAAATGATGACTACATATGTACTTGTTTTGAAAATCTTACAAAATCTTACTGTAATTATTGGTTTCTATTGAAAAATATTTCTTCTTCTTTTTTTAATTTGATGGACTTCATATTTTCATAGAGAAATTTTATACAAGATATACACACTTTTAGGAGAGGAGATTTTTAGTGTTATTAAGAAGAAAACGCTTGCTTTGGCCATCAACTCAAAATTTAGATAAATGGACGACGTTTCCTCAATTAACAATATTAATAGTTACTTCCATTCATATGTTGACTCGATACATCTCAGTGAACTCAAAATAACCACAGAGCCTGCCACATCTGTTTCATTTTTGGGTGTTATACTGATACAGACGAAAAGGGCCAACTGACAACTAAATTGTATCAATGACAAACGAGATGACTTTAGCTTTTCAATCGTCAATTTTCCTTATTTATGTAGTAACATCTCGCTATCACCTGCATATGGTGTTAACTTCTCTTAATTTATTCGATACTCAAGAACATGCTCTGAGTACGATCAATTTTTAAACTGAGGCAGACTACTGACAGATGATTTTATCTTACAGGGATTACAACAACCTTGTTTAAAGTCAGCACATTTCGTAAATTATACTGTCAATCTTATGACCTTGTTAGCAAATATTGTAATTGGGTCGCATTTTGGCTGATTTTATACCAATTGTTATGCCTTTGAATTTATACTAAAGTTGACTACGGAATATTCCGTCTACCTGATCAATTCATAAGGTGGAAAGGATGCTTACTCCTTCTTCGCACCTGATCCCACCTCATGAATTTCCGAGGGTCAGTGTCTTATGTCCTATTCACAGATTTGTATTTTTGTAGATTTTTTTAGATTGATCACCGTTTGTTATCTGAGAGTAAACCAATATCAATCAGGTGATAATAAGTAAGGTTTCATTATTCAGCATCCCTAATGCTGACCAGGCGGGGTAACATTTATTTGATTCTTCAATAACATTCGACCTTCTTGTTGAAATCATTTATACTTTTTAACTCCGTTGCATAATTTGTAGTTACTTATAACTTTTAGAAAAAATTTAGAAAATTTTAGGCATAAATTTTTAATACTCATGGTAATATTTGTTTTTATCCTATATTCAAGCAAGTGTGTTTGGCAGAATCCAAATATTTCGAAGTGTAGCCATTGAATTAAGACTGCTTCGCAGACGAACATGCTTAGTTTGTAGTCACCATTGTATATCCCCGAGAAATAACATTTCATTGTTTGATATACATATATACTTGTTTGCATCTTTATATACGATCCCAGGTGGATTCAGAATAAAGACTACTGACCTGATGTAAGCACCCGGGTGATCTTTACGCAGGAACACATACAGGAAATAAACCAGAATTGGTGTCCAAGCGCACAGATAGAAGGCTAGTAATAAGCTTATTAGTGCTATAGATTTTTTGTCAGAGATTTTCGTCTTTTTTGCCTTCTGTTTATTCCCATTGGTATTGGTGCTCTCCACTGCGTTTTGTTGATCGTGGATACGTCTGGTCTACAGAATGAAACAAAAGCTTGAATATCTACTTTTAAGAAACAAGATAAAACAATACATGTATAAGGTAAAAGTGAGAGGCATATGGAGTTACTTTAACAATCCAAGGTGGAAGTTATAGAAATGATTTATTACTTAAGTAAACCATCTAAATTTTGATTTGGATTTTGAATTATTATCAGTGGGGATTTTGAAGTTATTCTTTTTTATAATCTAGTATTCAAGACCTGAAGATGTGAACTTGTTGATTTTTTTTAAGTTCTTTACCTGGGATCTGACGATTTGGACAATTTTTATGTAGAAGATTGTCATCACTACAAAGGGAATTAACCCACTCACTAGGTTCATCAATATAGTCTGCACTAATGTATACATGTCCTCATATCGACATATTGTAAATTCCTCATCTATTTTAATATTTAAAAAGAAGAAGAGATTAATTGTAAATTTTAAGAGTTTCGAGAAATAATGAGAATTAATGAAATCGCCACTGAGATAGAAACATCAGATAGCTTCAACCAGGAATAGAAACAAAATGAGTAAATACTTGGGAAAATCAAATAAAATTTAACTTTAGTTTTTCTTTATGCACATAATAACAATTAAACTTCAAAACCAATTTTACGTTTGAGAAAATCTCCGACGATTTCAAGACAAACATCACTTGAATTAAATCCATAGTGAAAAATTAAACAAGCATACTTGGTGAGTATATCACGTGGATGCAGATTGAAAATAGTTCACTAAAAATCCAAAGTGAGGCTATAACAATGGCTGTTGACTTTGACGTCACGTATGTATTGTAGTGGTACGGGAACACAATAGCAATGTAACGGTCAGTAGTAACCAACATCAAGTTCAAAGGTGAAGCTATTACGACTGTTATGACGTGCGATATAAAAATAGTACAACCCCAGTAGTTTGCTAAAAGAATAAAGAATACATTTGTTACACTAATTATTTATATAATGAATATTATGAATAAAATGAAATTTTTGGTGTGTCCGTCCGTTTGTTTGTTGATCTGTTTGTTTGGGTGCAAAAACTTTAATCTTGCCCATATCTAGATCTTCTAGTCGCCCGCGTGGCGCAGTGGTTAGAGCGTCTGCTTTAGAGTCGCAAAGTAAGGAGCTGATCTTTACGTCGCGGGTTCGAATCCCATTGTGGGACGCGGAGACCGGTCCCTCGGATGAGACCGTATAAACCGAGGTCCCGTGTCGCAGTAGGTGCTGGCACGAAAAAAATCCCTCACTGCTCAATGGCCGTAAGTGCATAGTATAGGACAAAATTTGCAGCTCTCCACCGCAAGTGGTGGCGTCTCCATATGAGTGAAAAATTCTCGAGAGGGACGTTAAACAACATACAATCAATCAATTAATCAATCTAGATCTTTTAAATGGTAGGTGCTAGGACTTCCTACTTTTGCAGAAATATACCAAACTTTTACATTTGCCATAACTTTTGAACGGTCTGAGGAAGGGTTTTATATTTCACATGTGCATTTCATGTGCCCAGACCTTTCTTTTGGTAACAACATTTTTGACCTTTCAACTTTGATCTTTGAGTTTGACATACTTTTGAAAAAACTTGGACCTTGGTCCTTGGCCATAACTTTTGAACTGTGGGTGCTAGAACTTTTATATATATCATATGTATATTTTTATGGCAAGGTCTTTCTTTGGCCTCCTGACCTTGACCTTTGTGTTTAACCTACATTTGAAGAAAAAAAATTAACCTTGCCTATAACGTTTGAACGGTTGCTGCTAGGGCTTTCATATCTCACTCATGCATTTCTTGTGACAAGACCTTTCCTTTTGTACCATTATTTTTTAACCTTGTGATATTGACCTACTAGTATGACCTACTTTCAGAAAAACTTAAACCTTGGCTATATTTTCTGAATGGTTGGTATTAGGGATATTATGTCTCACATGTGTATTTCTCGTGACAAGACCTTTTTTGTATTAATATTTTTTAACTCTTGACCTTGGTTTTTGACCTCAATTGAAAAAAAAACTTTAACCTTAGCCTTAAACTGCCATAGGAGAGCATTTTGTTTTATTTAAACTTTAATGCACATGGGTTTAACAAATGTGCTAACTTCATAGTTCGTTGATAATAATTAAAATTTATCAAAGGTCTTTAGGATAGTGATCAAAATGCTGCTCCCCCAAACTTACTCAGTATCTCTATATTGGGTGTCACACAAATAATTGGTGACAAAATTAATACGGAAGGAAAAAGAAAATGGAACACCTGTGACTGGTCTATATTACCCACCAAATTCCTCCACTATAGATGGAACTATTGTGAATTGTGCGAAGTTGTATATCGGATATAGTAACCCATAAAATAGGTCTGCAACCGCTTGATTTACCAGCAAATAGTTACTGTAAATGTGCAATTCTTGATGACGAAATATTGTCGTAATGACAAGAATGTTTCCTGGAATATTCACACACATTAAAACTCCCATAATTCCATAGTAGTAAATATAATATCCTAGTTCCTCCACCTCATAACCGACATTTTGTGTACCATTGGACGTCATATTTCTATTTCCAACATTCTATTTTGACCACATTTCAACTTAGTTTGACCTCAATTAAGATTCCACATTTTCTCTCAGTTAATATTTTGGTTATTCTACAAAGGTGATGACTTTTAAGCAACGGTGTGTGTGTATGGTACTAGAATTTAGCTGAACTAGATTTTCACAAAATTAAAGTTGAATATATGCGACTCAAAGCAACTGAACCTCTATATACATAAACAGACTTCAATTATTATAATTATAACATTAATTATTGATTTGAAATGGATTGCATTATTATCAATGTCCCTATGGACATTTTATAGCTATTTGATTTCAGAACTGAACCATCTGATAAATTGCGGGTTGAACAGAGAATAATTTGACACGTGCTATTCAGTGGTGCATATATTGCACTTTATAGTAGCTGTGCCACGTTCTTAAAATCGCAATGTTTTTACAATAAAGATGGGGATTGCTAAAAAACTGGAATGATGCCAAAGTAAAATTGATTTGGCGATATTTATAGAATTTCTTATTAAATTCTTGGTAATAAGGTCTGTCTCCTCTGGGGCCCATCTTATGTACGCACCAATATATCACATTACATTTCATTTTATTTGAATTTTGATCTAATGATCAGTTCACCTTTGTTCTTATACTTACAATAAGCAGCTAGAGTAATGATTTAGAGTAAGTACATACTTTATCTTTTATACTTCATCCTGATGAATATAATTTAATATTTCATGTGTCGTTTCTTCAACCACTTTATACATATGTTTGGGATAAACTTGACCATAGCGTTAGATATGGAATTTTTAGAATTTACTTTTTTTTTTGGTTTTTAGATCATCCCTTCTGCATATACATGTATATGTTAAATTAACAGGCACGCAGTTGATGGGGGAGAAGGGGGGCTCCTCCGTTACTTTTTATCAAGTGTTTGCTCTGCTCTAGATTTGTTTTGTTTCAATGGACTTTTGAGCTTGATTACTGTTCGTTATCTTCGTATTTCATTTCTACTATTTCTCTCTTTCAAGACTAGTCAAAATTCATTTGACATCGTCACAGACGAGGTGAGAGCGCTCACGTGGATTAGACTTTGTCAGCAAAACATTCTTCTTAAGGTGGACGAAAAGGCCTTTATTGGTAAGCACGATGTATGTAAAATTTTTACGGTACCAATTTCATGCACCAGATGTGCATTTTGACAAATTATGTCTCTTCACTGATGCTCATGCCGAAACATTGGAAATCCGAAATACTTAATTTAAAAAAATGAAGAGCTGAAAAAAGGGCGGTGCCAAAGACTAAAACTGTTGTATACGATTTTTTTTTATACCGGTCGATATGATATATGTCTACGTTTGTGCATTGATCTAAAGAAAAGATATTTACGGATGTTGACTTGTGAAGGTTCGTGCAGTCAGCTGTTGCCCTGTATTGTGTCCCATTGATTACATTATTCACACATGTCAACAACTGTAAAAGAAAATGTCTTATTCAGTTTGTTGAATTTATAAAATTCATAGTATAATAATGAATTACTATTCCTTGAACTAAAAGTGAATGTAGAATGTATTTATATCTTTACATACATGTAAGCGTTTCCTTGATAATGAGATGCAAGTTAAGATATGAGATAATTTAACACGTGACATTCTTTATAGATTTAACACGTGGAGTTATAACTGAATTAAATTACGAGACGCTTATTTCTCACAATGAACCACCGATATATCAAACGATATTTGAAGAGAGGAATTATTATATTTATCATTGCTTTATTTTTTACCAAATTCTTCTCCACTCAAGTTCCAATACACAATTCAAATGTTCCGAAGGAAGATGATATTTTCAGGGATAGACTGGTTGGAAGTAACTACTCAATTAACCAGGGTGATCATGTTCGGGTTCATCAGCAACGAATGACAGTGAAACTGTCTGACGATTATGTCGATGATTCTTTAGACTCCTCACTGTCTAAGTTTGTGGATGAACAAGATGATTCTGAACCAAGCAGTAAAGTTGTGGTGGATAAACACGTTCAAGGTACAATTTGTTTTATGAGCAAGAAAGAAAGAAAAAATAATTGTTGAATTTATTATTTAAAAGTACAAAAGAAACGTTTACTTATAATTTTTCAAAAAAAAAAAAATAAATAAATAAATAATTCTATCTGCAACAGGAGAACTGGGTAAACTTGTGAAAGTAAATATTACACAGTTAACGCCAGAAGAAAAGTTGGAGTATGAAAAAGGTTGGAGAATAAATAACTTCAATGAGTTTGTCAGCAACAGAATATCACTACAGCGAACACTGCCGGACCCACGGGACAAAGAGTAGGCATCCCATGGTCCACTTGGCTTTGTTTTACATGTTTTATCATAATTTTGAATTGAAATTACGAAATAGTTAATAAAAACAAGTTTAATATTAAATAGCTGTATTAAACATAACGAGTTACAAAATTATATCGATTCAACGCACCTCTTTTAGCTAATATACGGTTATGAAAAATCGTTCTTTGTGGTTTTAGATGCCTCGATATTACATACATCCAAAACCTACCGGAAGTCAGCGTTGTGATTACATTTCATAATGAGGCTTGGAGTGTTCTTCTTCGAAGTATCTACAGCATACTTAACAGAACACCTCCCTCTGTTTTGAAAGAAATTATACTCGTCGACGATTGTTCAACTATGGGCAAGTAGATTAAACAGTGTTGAAATTTCAATTAATAGATATCAACTTTGAGTGGTGACTTCTCAATAACTATGTGCTTCTTTGACAGAGCATCTTAAGGGTCCATTAGAAGAATTTCTCATCAAGTTTAAGAAAGTCAAATTGATTCGAGCGCCGAGGCGACAGGGATTAATACGAGGGCGTATTTTAGGATATAAAGCGGCAGTTGGAGAAGTTCTCCTATTTCTTGACTCTCACATCGAATGCACTGAAGGTTTAATGTTTTTTTAAATCAATTATTGTTATACCTTTAAAATTTGGTTCCTATATAAACCTATACTTTAAAAAGGTTTACATTTCTAATGTTTTACTGAGCGGTCATAAAAAATCTATGTTTGACCGCAGAGAGAGATATTGGATCTGTCGATGAGATTTTGGACCGCTTACGTCACGTTGTGGGCGTGACCAGGTAAATCTTACTTTGTAAGTGTTCGACAGTATCATAATTGACCGACTTTTAATGCATTTAAAGGAAATTTGCATCACTGAAGCCAACTCAAGATACACGTACATGTATGTTTAAAAAAATAATAAAATGTGTAACAAAACATCTATTGTCTCTGTTCTCGGGCAAAATGCGTTTTGTCGACCCTCGAACCAAACTGTTTGCCTTCGGCCTAAAGGCCTCAGGCAAACAGTTTGGTTCTTGGGTCCGAAAAAAAGCATGTTGCCCTCGAACCCAGTCAATATGTATATTTATAATCTTTTGGTTGTAGGTCATGTACTTTATAACAGTAAATTATGAATGTATTTTACTGCCAATATTTAGGGTGGATAGAACCCTTGCTAGACCCAATAGCCAGGAACTGGACTACGGTCATGACCCCTGTTATTGATGTCATAGATAAGGATACTTTTCAGTATTCCTATCAAGGAGCCGAGGCGACAAACGTTGGTGGATTTGATTGGTCACTGTCTTTCACGTGGCATGGCATTCCAGAATCTGAGAAAAAACGTCGACAATATAAACACCATCTTCCAGTCAGGTGAGGAACAGATGCCTGGTTTTTGTAGCCAATGTTATCCAAGTACGAGCTATTCTAAACAAGTCTGTTGTTTATCCTCTGTATGTCTTTAAGCATGTTTTAAAATTTTACGGTGGGTCTTGATTGGCTAGGACGAAACCAATCAAGAGGGACTTCTTGCTTCCTTACTAGGTTTGAATTTGACATATCATATAAATAGAGCTTAAGAATATATTTCAGGTTTGAAAATTTTCACTTGTCTCCCCTGATGACTGATGCTTAGTAGTAATAAAATTTAATCTTTCATCAAAATAGCAAGAAAAATTTACCAGTTACCTGACATAAAATTAATGTTCTCCCCCCCAAAAATAAATATTAATTTTCCTTCCTTTCTTGTGAAGAAATGCATGAGGAATAATGTTTTACTGGCATAAAGTCGAATTTTAGTCAGTGTTTTTCTTCCATTTTCAAATTTCACCGAGAAATACAGCATTTTACAACCAAATGTGTGATACTAAGTATGAGTTTACAAATAAATAAGTTTCATGTCAGTTTTATTGCATTTCTGTCTCAACATCTTACTATGATCAACTCCCTTTCCGGTTGAAGCTTTCTCACATGTACAAAATATTAGCTAACATTCATTAACATTGCAGTGCAATTGTTTAATATCTTGATGTTCGAGTACATGACCCTTACATGTTCAGACCCGCTGAGGAGGGTGGGAAAAAAGTCACGATATTGTGCAGATCAAAGCATCTTCCTTACACTGTACTACAAAAAATTTCTTTTCCTAATTTAAAGGTCGCCGACAATGGCGGGGGGACTATTTGCCATCAGTAAGAAGTACTTTGAGTACCTCGGGACCTATGATGAAGGCATGGACATCTGGGGAGGAGAGAACCTTGAAATCTCATTCAGGGTATTGTGATAATCTTTTTTATTCATGCAAGGGTTATCAATTTAAAACATGTACGATTCAAGGGATAATACGGTAATTCGTCACATCCAGGGAAGTTGTGAATTTGTAATCTACAGTGGATCAATTTTAAATATTTTTTTTTAATTTCAAACAACTGTTATTTGAATATTATTCCATAAACTTAATCTAAGATCCAAAGGCCCTCGTAATCACGATAGAAGATGCAGTGTGTGATAAGTGGATCTTTATTAAAGCGTTAATCAATTTCATATGGCTGAAATATAGCCGACTCGGCGTTAAATACTATCAATCAATCAATCAATCAATTTCAATAGAGATTTTTTTTTCAGATTTGGATGTGCGGCGGAACTCTTTTAGTCGCTCCTTGTTCTCATGTAGGCCATATTTTCCGGAAGTCACCGCCGTACTCGTGGGGATCAAAGACCAATGTTGTAAGAAGCAATAATGTGCGCATGGCGGAAGTTTGGCTCGATGATTTTAAAGAATATTACTACCAGCATATCGGATACACTCTTGTAAGATTTAGAAGTCAATGTTACATAATTATTTCTTGCAGATTGTAACTCTTTCATTATGCCAATTTTACAACAAACTACGTGTATTTTACAAGTAAATGGTTAAAATATTAGATTATAAAAATATTGAATAACCATGCAATTATCACTTTCTAGGCATATATACATATATATATATATATATACTTACCGCTCCTGAAACTTCCTGAATCAAAGAACATCTCATGGATGTATGATAACTCTAAAATTTATTGATTGTAGGGCGACTATGGCGACGTATCAGCACGAAAGTCTCTACGAGAAAGACTAAAGTGTAGAAGTTTTGATTGGTTCCTTGTCAATGTATACCCGGAACTCATAGTTCCAGCTGAGGCCTTATATTCAGGGGAGGTAAAAGGAACTTCAACTTCATACGCTAGGGAGCGGTCATTTAAGATTAATCGTCCCTCTGTTGGACCATGGAAAATTTGGTTTTAAGGAAGCTCTAAACACTGTCCAAATTCCATGATAGTTTTATGCATTTAGAGTGATCTGATCTTTGATGTAAATTAGAATAGCTAACAGTAAATGAGATAATTTAAAATTGGTTATAGCATTCTTACCAAACCAAGATAAAGTAATTAAATACATTATTTGCACGAATTTTCCAAATTTTTAAGTTAACAATTTATTTCAGTTCAAAATACTTCATTGTCCTTGAACATTTTTCCAGGAGAAATATGGCAGGTACCCTATGTTGAAAATGAACTAGAAAAATTCAATATAATATACATCTTTATATGATTAAATTTTCTCAAAGTCCAAAAACGTTTTTTGTTTGGTGTTTAGAGCTTCCTTAGCCCTTATGATTCTCTAAAAGAAGTTGAATTTGTAACTTAAATGTGCTGCATTTTTAGCATGCTTTGCAGTGCAAAACTTGACTAAAGTGGCCCTTTCACTCAACGATTTCATTAAAAAAATCTTATCTATCTTATTAAAGGGTTGATGAACCGTAAAGCTTTTGTATGAGAATTCTTAGTTTATATTAGTTCAAGTTGAAAGTATGTTCTTGCTAGAAATGCACATATAAACAGAGGATATGCCATTGCCCTGAAAACTGGTCATTTTGAAATGTGGAATTATTTTTTGTTGGATTAATCTTGCTACGAACTCGAATGTTCTGCTTTTATAATTCCTTTTTAATTGTAAAATGTATTTCCAAAGAGAGACTAGGCTTAAAAACATCTACACCCTCAAAAATAAATATTTAAAGCAAAAATATACATGTACGTGATGTAGGTGAAGATAAGAATAGTGAAAAATATTTGTCTGTCTCATTTATCTACCCAAAGGCAGATACAAGTAAGTGTACTTGTGTATCATAAGTATGCCTGGGAGTTGGAAGCATTTTAAAAAAAAATCTTTTCCGCTTGGTTCTGTGAAAGTTACCTTAAACTAAAGATCTAGTAAATGAAGATGCTTACACTTTTCCTAGATTAGAAAATGATTAAATAAATATATTACATTATTAGGGCATAATTTTAGGTAAACTCAATGAAAAAGAATATTTAAATCATGATTTAAACTCATATTTAAAAGAGATGAAAAACAGTAAAAACTAGATGCTGTTATAAACAACAAAAACAATGGGAGTTTTTTTTTTAAAATAGGGCAAATGAAACTAACCCATATTGCCTACAGTCTCTCAAAAAAACAGTAATTACTAAGTTCTTGGCCTCCGAATTAGAACCATAACGATAACTAGATCTTTACCTTGGGTATAATTTGTGATGTCAAAGAAGAACAGAATTTGAATGTATTGATTGCTTTTATCTGCTTTGAATTTTTTTGTTGTGAAACATTGCAAGTAAAAATAATCTTTTATTCCTATCAATTCTTTTAACTTAAGTCGTCATTATTATTTTTCAGTTACAGTGAAATACATACAACAACAACCATAATGGTGCTTTATAGTGTCATTGAACTCATACTTTGTCATATTCGTTTTTACTGGAATTTGGAAATATTTCAGATAAGAAGCAAGATTCAACCATTGTGTTTAGAGAGTCCCTACAGATATGCAGAAGTCAATAAACCTTTGCAAGTTTATACCTGTCATGGATTAAAAGGAAATCAGGTAAATAAAAGGTTCTATATAATGTCATTTCCGCTGTACTTTTATGAAGAAATGAATGTGGTGTGTCTCATCTCTCAAATACATCCGTACAAAATAAATTAATTTTGTTGTGTAAATCCTCGGCCTTAGTTAAAACTTAATTATCTTGAGCTTACCATTTTCTCTCGAGGGGGATAAGTTCTCTCTCTCTCTCTCTCTCTCTCTCTCTCTCTCTCTCTCTCTCTCTCATTTTTTAGAATGTGATAACCAAACATGCAAGTCAAAACAATATAAATTTGTATTTAGCTAATACAATTATTCTTCAGCAATTCTAAACCATAGTTATTCAACAATTAGTATGCATAATTGTAAACTACAAATAAATAGACAATATTATGTAGAGTATTGCAATTCATCATTTTAGATAATTTCTTTTGCTGGATAAGATTGATTTTTTGTTATTTAAGTATTGGCTGTACACTCGGAATGGTGAGATTCGCCATGATTTGTATGGTTGTATGGACGACACTGCTCAGACAGTATTTGTCAACAGTTGTTACGGAAAAGGGGAAAATCAAAACTGGACTTATCGAGAGGTTATATCTAGCATCCGTAACAAACGATTTATACTCATATTTTTTAATTATTTGTTAAATGTGACGTTGCTAAGTGGAAAGTCATATGTAGAAGTGAGACAAGGGTAAAGGTAGAACTTACATAATTGCTATAAACGAATGACGCCAGGAGTTACCAGCAATAGGGCCTGGATTGTTCCTCTTTTATTTTACAGTTGTCAAATGTATTCCGATTCAATGTCGTTTTTTCTAAATCTTGGCTTTTGAAATTGATTTTAAATGAGTTTTGGGGTGTTCTGTATAATTCTGTATTTTTTTCTTTCTAGGACAATACAATTCAGCGTGTTGGAAGTGACCGTTGTCTAGAACTATCAGAAGACGGAAAGTATGTTTCTATGAAAAAATGTCTGGGTATAGATCGGCAGCTATGGATCTGGAACCGAAAACCACCGAAAGGTCCCAAACGCACCTTTGCTCTTTGATTTCATCAATCATTCACTTCATCGAGCTAATTTTCTTTCATATTCCACTGTGCGACAGTGACTATTACAATCATAGAACTACATTACCTGAAATAAGTGGGAGATTCTAGGATCATTTAGCTGCAAGAGCATTATTTATATCATTATTACAAAATCGTGTTAACTGCCCACTGCTCTGATAGACAGACTTCTACTTAAGTTTGCAAGGTTCTAAGGTCAATGTCTTTGTTAATTCTATTACATTTATTGTTTTATTTATTTAAAAAAAAGGCCTTCAATCGCCAATACGCTGCTGAAAGATAGTAATAAACTGGTGTAAATTTGTAGTTCCCTGTGACGGGAGATCCAGATTTTCTTTCCCAAGGATTAATCTGCCTGTCTTGAGTTTTGATTTTATTAGTATCTTTTCAACTTAATACTCTGCTTCATGTTCCATTTCTTCTGGATTTGTGTAGCGATTTTTCTGGTGAGGAATAAATCTTTTTGGGCTATATATCTTCACAACGTCAGGGGTCCTGAGTCCACTTGTGGCCCTGAAATCCCCGACAAACTTCATCATTTTTCCAAGCATGCAGCTATTTCTTTAAGAGGAAATTATAAATCAGGCTTACTTTTCTTTTCTCTCAGCCAATCACATTTAGCCTTTCGGTGACAAACGACTTTAACCAAGTTGTATTGAGGTGTCATTGAGATATTTCTATTTTTAGTAACCATAGGAACATTGCCATCAATCAAAAATTGATATACCGAATTTTGTATTTTAGTATAGTCTACCTGTGTACTAATTCTAATTGCAATCAAACAAAAACTGTAAGAGAATAGCAATTTGACGAAATTAACAGAATTTGTATTTTTAGTAACCAAGGCAACACAGTTTGTCGAAAATCAGAACCCATATATAGAATCACGTATTTCCATAAAGTTTACCTATGTACCAACTATGTACCAAGAAACTGGGCAAAAACTGTAGGAAGAGTTAGGGTTTTGGGAAAAAAATATTCACATAAACCGATACTTAGAATTACGTATGTTAGTATGTATTATATCTTGTACATTATGTACTTTACCAATTCTAATTCAGATCAGACCAAAAACTGTAGAAAGGGTAATGTTTTGAAAGAATCTCAAACACATTTCCAGTTTTAGAAAACATGGCAACACAATTCGTCGAAATCAAAAACCGGTACTTAGAATTATATATCTTTAAAAGTCTGATTGTGCACGAAGTCTTATTGAAATCAAACCAAACCTGTAGAAGGAGTTGCGAGTTGAAAAACTGTTTACAGAAGGACGGACAGACAGACGGATTCGGACAGCAAAGCTAACAAAGGCCTAACAATCAGTGTGAAGTATGTCAGTCAAAACTAGTTCTAATTGTAACGGAGACCGTCACAGATGTTCCCCAAACGCTCCCCTACTCCCTTTTGGTGTCCCATTCCCTATAAGCTTCATTAAATTAAGCAAAATCTTTGTATTATAGACTTTTGAAAACTATTTTCTAAAGCATTTTTGGGAAATAACAACGCACATATAATAAAATGAGCACAGTCCTATTTAATTTAAGTACACGTGCATGCATATACGTTACATGTACATCATCTCATAGTATGTCGTAATAAAGAGCTACATTTTAAATTTCAAAGAATTTCACTAGAAAACGTTGAATATTAACTAATCAGAATTCAGCACACGTGCATGCATGCCCTCGAACTCATTTCTGATGATTCCATATTGAAGAGACTTGTATTAATAATTTATTTTCATATACTCTGAATTTCGTCTTCTTGCGTTAAAAAACTTAGAAAGTTAGAAATACCTTCAATCTAAGCCAATCAGATTTCAACACAGTTGCTGTCGTGTGTTTTCTAGAATTCTCACATATGCATACTTATAGTGCCTTGGAACATTTTGATGTATAATCTTTTTAATGTATGTGTTATTCTGAATAACTTCTCACTACTCAATCCCATACACCAAAACGTAAACTTCTTCCAGGAGGATGCCTTCTTTTTCTATTTTCTGATCAGTCATTCTTCTTTCACGGCCTAGCACAGAGAACATCCTCCACACATGTACAGGGAAGCCGCTGCAGGCAAACTTGACAGGAAAGCCCCATGTTTGCCATTCTATGTCTCGAACAAAGCCATCAGATCTTTATATTTCGAATTTTTTGTTTCATTGCCTTCGCCATACCGGTATCTCTCATCCCAAGAAACTGTTAACTCCATTATTGCAACCTTCATATGTTTTTAAAATACAGAAAACCATACCTGGTCTGTTTTGTTAGAACAATGTCAGGAAGTTAGTTTCTTTTCTATAAAACTATCTTTAGCTGCATATTTCTATTTGGATTTAATATTCCTCGCATTGTTTGTTTTCTTTTGTCACTTGATTTGTTTTCCTTTACAAACATGATATTTACAGTAAAATGAGACCTTAAGAATAGTAATCATGCTCAAGATCCAATTAAACGATTCAAATTGTGAGCAAAGCAAACAAGGACCTCTGAAAAACCTTCTGCGTGCCCATTGTTATGATTGGGTAAATGGAGAAATCCGTAGACAATTCAGTATGAAAATAATGGCGTAAGAATTTGCATGAAAGATGTCAGTCAATATTCGACTTACATGTAAAGAAAGATTGTATTTGCAAACAAGGTCATTGAATCAAATGTTTAATTTGCCAAATGTTTACTTTAAACGGGATTATTGATACCCTTGTATCATCAACTAGTTTTTCAGGAGAATAACTTTTCTAAGAAATTGTTCGTACATAGAACACGCTCTTGCATATCAAATTATATTGGAGACATAAAAACCATATGCAAGTGTAAATGGTATATTGCTATATAAAATCGGGAAGAAGACAATAGAGAAGTTGAAGTTATCAAATTTGTAATAAAGGTTAATTGTTAGTCATCACATTTGTAATAAAGTTTAACTGTTAGCCATCACATTTGTAATAAAGGTTAATTGTTAGCCATCACATTTGTAATAAAGTTTAATTGTTAGCCATCACATTTGTAATAAAGTTTAATTATTAGCCAACAATGACCTTCTCTTACAGAACATCCAAATATGAAATAGACATGTCATACTCTGTTGCGTCTTTCATTTTGAGTTTAATGGGATATTTCGAATCAATGTACATGTATGGTTTAAAAAATACTGTTTGTAAAACATCATTGATAGATCTAAATGTCGAATTTAAGACAGCGACAAGAGATTTCTTTTCATGTAGAAGTTTTGGAACAAGACACAAAAACAGGTGTGCTAATAACGGGACACAATGAATACTTATTTAAATTCCAAGTGATTGTGTGAAAACCTGATTTCCAAAGACTACGTACATATTTTCAATGAGGCGTACTTGTGTGTAGAATAAGAATGGTTTTTAACAAAGTAATTTAAGCTTATAGATGGCCAATGACAAATATGAAAATATGTAAGTTCTTTTTTTTTTTATTGAAGAAGCAGTAATCTAAGGTCTCAAAAAGCCTCGTGTTTAATTTAACGCGCAGGATGGTTGTAAAACCCTTACAAAAATTTACTAAAGTTAACTATAATAAATACTTTGATTTAGTATGAAACTTTACAGTAGAACTTTTTTGAGATTTTGAAGCTTAAAATCTCTTAAAATCAATACCAATGATGTAAAATTGGAAATGATATGTCAATATACAAGTAATATTTCTATTTAATATAAAAACATATACATGTATGAATAAGAGAACATAAAATAAGCTATCTGAAATCATAGTAAAATAATTTGATTTACTATAGAGAAAACTTTGATACTATAGAGTAAACTATAATAAAATATAGTAAACAGTAGTTTATTTTTGTTAAGGAAATGTTTAAGTCCACTGATTTGAGCAAAGTTCTGTGATTTCAAATTTTTAAAAAGTTCTTTGAAGTTTTAAGTATCTTTATTTGATTAACACCAACTCCCGAATATGTTACTGCACAGTACTGCTGAAGTTCTCCTCCGGTGCTGTAAATATTAAGGAGCAAGAACATTTACTAAATCCTGCTTTGTTTGTTTTATGAAGTTTTGGAATCCAGTAAAAGTAGGTTATTCAGATTCAGTTTGAATGTATTGTAGCATTCCTCTGTTTCTACATAAGGGGCAGTCTGTTTCTGATAGGCTCCACCTGTGCGTGCAGATCTGATGGTGTTGGTAACTCATCATAAACCGATCTCAGGAGGAATTGTAATAAGAAATTGGATTTCTTCTGGCCATGTAAGGGATTCATGCTCCAATTCCCATCTTAACCATGCACCATAGCTATCTTACTCAATTGCCTGCACATCTTTTTTTTCTAATTCTTTTCTCTTTTTTATGTCGCCTTGAACCCCGGCTTCCTCTCTTTCGAGTGTCAGGATTTTTCCAGTAGCAGCTCATTGATGTTTAAAGACCTTGCCTTTCTATTGACACTGTTCCAACTACGTTTTTATACTTTAGTTTACTCTTTGCTTCTGAAACAGTTTTGGAGTCTGACCACTTTTGACCCGTTCTTGCTTCTAATCCTGCTGCTTTTGCTATTCTATCTATTCCAGAATATTCCAAATTCATAACAGACAGTACATTGCCCGATTTAAATTCTTCAACTATTGATGTTAAAGGTGGTTACTTCTGCTTAACAATCTTATGGATGTAGGAACCATTTTCTAAGATGTTTCTTGTTTGTTTTTTCCCAATTTTTCGACTGTTATCAGGTCACTTCGTACAATATAAGTGGCCTAGATATTCTTGACAGTAATCTTTGTTTCCTATTGACCCGTCTTTGATTTTCCTTGTCAGGAAAATACTTCATCAGGAAAACCTTCCATACCTTGTTCGAACACCCCGAAATTTACACTTCTGTTTTGTTGTGGGTTACATGTACTAATGCAAAACAAGAATAAGGTATCAATTAGTCACAGGTTTAAGATGTATCAAATCACAGCATGTGGCTACCTTTTCTTCCAGTCTAAGGTTTGTTTCATTTTTTAGCATTCCAATTGAACTCTTTAAATTTATGTCAAAAGAATAATCATGAAAAATGAGTTGAACAACCCTGGTGTTTGGAAAGGGGGGGGGGGGGCAAAACAGCATTAGTTTTTATTTATTTATTTATTTATTGACTTTAGACATAAACAAACATACATACACAAACACAGACACACTACGGATGGAAAGCTTACATACAAATTTTTAGGAATAAACATGAAATAAAAAAAAAAAAATGAATACACAAGATATACTAAAATAATAATGTAGATGACATAAATTTATCCATATGTTTATGTTTTCAAATATCTGGTTCCAGTTAATCCATCTTCTTTTATACATATGAAGTTCATTGTTAAATTTATACAATTTTTCTTCAAATTTATAATACACATATAAGTATTTAATGATATTTTGGATATTTATATTTTGGTTTTTTCTTGATTGTTGAAAAATGTACTGTTTAATAAGTAGCAATATAAGATTAATAAATGTGTCTTCTTTAGAAGAACCAAGTATAACTGTGCGTACATCAAATTTTATTATTTTTCCAGTTTTTTCAAATATCCAATCTTCTAAAAGAGACCACAATGGGTTAACTTTAGGACAATAAAAGAAAATATGTACAATTGATTCAACATTTTGCTGACATAAAGAACATATTTTATTTTCTCTCATTTTTGACAAAAACAAATACTTATTTGTACCAAGAATCCTATGTATGATTCTTAAATTAAACCATAAAAGCCTTGTGTCTTTTGTTATTGAATAATATTTTTTATGAATTAATTTCCACAGAGGTTCCAACAAAATATCTCCTTGGTTCGAGTTACATGTTATAAGATTTAAGAATTCTGAAAATACATACAGTACTTCTTTCCAAAAGCTATTTTGTGTATTCTTTAGCTATTGAATATTCTGGCCCAAAATGGGACAGGTTTACAATATTACATTTTGTTATTTCAGTGAACAGTGGGATCCAACTAGACTTTGTAAATAGTAATCTTCTGATCCAAGTTAATTTTAAAGATTTAATAAAACAGTCAATAATTGGTCATTTTAAGACCACCATTCTCTTTGGAAAGTTGCATTGTTTTTCTTGAGATTTTTTCTGTTTTATTGTTCCATATAAATTTATAAAAAATGTTTTTCCAAATCTTTAATCCACTTTTTGTTTGGCTTTGGGAGAACAGTAAACAAATGTGTAAGTTTTGATAAAAATAAACTCTTTATTACTGTAACTTTCCCTAATGGAGATATATTTCTTTTTGACCATGATATTGTTTCCTTTTTAATGTTTTGAAAACATTTCTCAAAGTTTAACTGTTCCATATTTTTTAGATCAGCAGTGTATGTAATGCCGAGGACTGTAAATGGTTCCACTGTCCACTGAAGTCCTATTTCATTACATAATGTGTTTCTTGAATTTATTTTAGAACCTATCCATATAGCTTTTGTTTTAGTAATATTTGGTTTAAGTTCTGAAAATTTTGAAAATTGAAAAAGATCTAAAGCACTTTTTAGGCTTTTTTCTGAACCATCTAAAAACATTACTGTGTCATCTGCATATTGAAGTAAACATATTTTTTCCTCACCTATTTTTATTCCCTTTATATTTTTATTTTGTCTAATCATGTATCCCATAATCTCTACACACAGGTTAAATATATATGGAGAGACAGGATCTCCTTGGCGACAACCCCTCCCTATTTTGAAAAATGATGAAAATATACCATTTTGGATTACACATAGTTGAGTTTGATTAAATAATACATGTATCCATCTAATAAGATCAGGTCCAAAGTTAAAAAAACTGCAGTGTTTTGTACATAAGTTTCCATGACACTGAGTCAAAAGCCTTCTCAAAATCAATAAGTAAAATAATTCCTGGTATATTTCTTGTCTTTGCACTGTGAATTATGTCTTAAATTATGCGTGTATTTTCACCAATAAATCTATTCTTAAGAAAACCTTTTTGATTGTCATGTATAAGATAATCTAATACACCATAATAATAATAATAATAACAATGCAGAAGCAATTTTGTATGAAACATTAAGCAATGATATTGGTCGCCAATTTTTTAAAAATTCTCTCGATTTTTCTCCTGTTGGTAAAATTGATATAATTCCTTGATTCTGAGTGGTAGATATTAATTCTTCCTTTTGAAATCCATAGTTAATTGATCTAATAAGGAACTGTCCAATATCTTCCCAAAAAAATTTTGTAAAACTCAGCTGTAAATCCATCACTTCCTAGGCTTTTGTCATTTTTCATGTTTTTCAATGCTGTTAAAGCTTCGGCTTTGGTTATTACACCTTCTAACTGATACCATGTTTCTTTATTTAATATTTTAACATATTCCACATTTAAAATGCTTTTCAAGTCAATATCATTTAGTTTATCATCACAACATGCATATAGATTTTTATAAAATACATGTTGTTCTGTTATTATATTACCACTATCTTGAACTAGTTTGGTTATACTGTTTTGTTTATAAAATTTCTTTTTTCCAAACTTAAAAAATACTTTGTCGGCTTTTCCCCTTCTTCTATCCACTTAACTTTTGTTCTCACAAACAGACCTTTAATGTATTCTTTTCGTATATCTTTCAATTTTCTTTTTGAATGTTCCAACTTTTCTATAATTTCAGGTGAATTATCAGTATTTCTATTACTTTCTAATTGAGATATTTCTTCTTCTAATTTTTTGACTTTATTTTCTTTTTCTTTTTTCTTTCTGCTACAATAACTAATTGTAGCCCCTCTTATGCTTAAAAGTAATTGCTCAAAAAATTGTTGGTCGTCAATTTGGAAAGAAATAATTTCATTTTCCATATCATTAATATATAGCAATAGGATTGTAAGGAGAAGCCATATATTGTTTTTTAAGTATAATAATTATGTCCTTTACAAGCTCAATATATTTCTTATCTGTAAGCAAGGAATTTTTAAAGAGCCATAGCTGCCTTACCGACGACACGGCCGACTCAAGAATTTAAAAGGAAATCACCTGTTTCTATTTATAGATATACTGTACCTTTTCAATTCATGAGCAAACTATCTAATATGATTTGAGGACGAGTGTTGCAAGTATGTCAAATGAAAATCATTTTACTTGTTCAATACTCTAATTCTGAGACAAAAGATTTACGCAGAAAATCAATAAAAATAAAACAAGTTGCTATGAATTTGCAAACTTTAATAAAAGTTATATAAGGACTGTCTTTTCCCGAGATACTTTCAAAGTGTAATGTGTATATTATATCTTTCTGAAATTGTGTATGTTGTAAAACATATAAAGAAAAACGTAGAAAAGATACACAAAGAAAAAATAATAATAAAAAAAAAACATGGAAAAATGTGGGGCTCGAACTCGCGATCACCATATTTACATTCCAGCAATCATACCGCTGCGCCAACGAAGTCCATGATGACAAGTTGATAAATTTAAGACAGATTACTAAATCTTACGATTATATGAGAAGAAAAATTTAATATATATTTTCATCATTTTCAATATGAAGACCACCTTTAACCAAAATTATCTAAAGGGAATGAAGTGCAGACATATCCAAATAAAATTATTCAAAAGTTGTTTTTCTGGTTAAGGGTGGTCTTTGACAACAGTTTGTCATCGTTAGGTGGATACCTCAATATTTACTATATATTCTATACAAACTGGATAATTTTCAAATTTATCATATGAGGGAACTATTAACATTTAAATATCATTATTGTGTGATTTGGTTTTACACATGTATAAACTAAGACTGTATGACAAAATTTTGGTTAAAAAATGTATTTAAGAAATCACTAGTAGAGTAGGCGAAAATGCCTATCAAATGCGCTATGGCTCTTTCCAAAATCCTTTTCCTTTTACAAAATTTGAAAAAGATATAAACAGCTCAACAATAGAATGGTCATAGAATGGTTTTTCTACAAAAGGCATTAATTCATTTGATATTAAGAAAAAATCTAGTCTGGCTTTTTTTATTGGATTATTTTTGAACCATGTATACCTTCGGAGTGTCTCGTATTTCACCCTCCAGGGATCTGTATAAGATTGTTTGCTTCCTTTATGTTTAAAACAACATCTCTAGATTTTTTTATTGTTAACTTGATTATAATTGTAGTAGTCTTGATTTGGATCCTGAACAAGATTAAAGTCACCAGCAGTGATAACAAATTCTCCATCAAAATTTGAAATGATGTCAGAAATAGACTGAAAAAAATCTTGAAAGTCCTTGTTTGGACCATATATGTTAATAAGTAAAAAATCATATTTGTTACACACATTAATTTCAAGTATAATATAGTTTCTCTCCTCTTATCTCTCAATTCACTTTTAACATTATGTTCAAAATTATTATTTAGGAGTATTGCTGTGCCTCTGGCATCAGATTTTCCAGGAGAAAAATAAACGTTGAATTCCCAAAAAGCTCTAATTTGTTCATAATCTTTTACAGTAAAATCTGTATCTTGTACGAAATAAATTGAATATTGCTTTTGTGTAAGGAAGTTCAATACATCTCTTCTTTTCTCCATAGAACCTAACCATCTGCAATTGAGGGACATCATCTTAATGCTCATTGTTTAATGCAGAAGAGAGAAAAAATCTGGTGAGAAAAGGGACAATGATCTGATGATACATGAGTATAAATATAACCTTCCAGTCGCAACAAATACATGCAAACAAAAAGAAAACGACACATATCAACACACACACAAAGCACATATCCACATACAAAAAAGAAAAAAAAGAAAACTTTGATAAATTCCTTGTCCACTGCTAGCCCACCACTAAGTGGTTTTAACGTTTTATTTCAATAAACAATTGCAGGTAGTTCTTTTCCTCACCTGAGCTGTGTCCTTCACAACCGGAAAGTTCATCATGTCACCAACTGTGAAACCGAGTCCACGCAAAACTATTTTTTCAAATTTCATTCTTTTCTTTCCGCACTGCCCATAAACGAAACCATTAAAATACCATGTGGCGGAAATTTTGTGGTGCTCATTCAGCTTAGCAATCAGTGCTGTATTTTCTCTGGTTACATTATCCGCGATCCGCCACCCCTTTTCTTCGTCTTTCACTTCGGATCGCTTTCGCATGATTTTGGATTTTGCCTCGGCTGTACTCATTTTTATCAAGATCGGTTTCGGTTGTTTTTTCTGACCGGGTATTCGATGTATGGCAACTACTTCTGTCGGTTCAATATGTACATCAGTTTTCTGACAAGAAAAAAGTTGCAAGAAAGATGGTCCAGTTCACAAAGAGAAAGTTGTGCAACTTTTTCTAGTCAGAAAGCCGAATTTATCGACTGTTAATCCACTTAGTCGGCGGAGCCGAGAAATTATTCGGCCATCGCCACCATGTCGACTTCCGGAATCAAAAAAACAGCATTAGTTGCATATATACAAAACATTTATATGGGTAATGAATCTACTTGTATTATTTCTGTCCACTGTAGATATTTGACATTGAAAGACTTGTAAGACAATTTTTTTGTATATGGATAAGGGTGTCTATAGTTCAGGCACTTTTTTTTAATAATAATAGTTTTGCAAATACATTTACCTGTATTTATTACAAATCTACATTGCATAATAACAGCTAGTAGTGGTTACAAAGACCTTTATCCAGAACAAAACACCTTGTCAGATATTATCTGTTGATAAATACTGGTTGACTTCCTCAGAACAGCTTACCCTCTTTTACAAAGTGTTGTATATTGATGAATTGTCTTTATAAGGTAACAGAGATTATGCTATCAGCTGCCGCCTTGTCTCTTCTGCGTTGTTTAGCACATACTTTCATCGATTACATTGTTTATAAAGCTGACCATTGTAAAAAAGAAATTGTGGCCTGAAGTCATTGAATTTTTAAAAATATTTTCTTTTTTTCTTCTTAATAATACTTTTTAAGCTATCTACTCATAGATACATGTACAAGAGTTTGGGACGTTTTAATCAGGTACATCCTTTGTAAAACTTCATCTGACCAAACTTAAGATGTAATTTGATACTTTATTGTGACATCTGTTTCAATGCCAACGTGTGGATCTATTTGAATCAAGACGAGAGATTTTATACTGGCTTTAATCCAAACTATGAACTACCGCTACATAAAAAGATATTTGAAGAGGGGAATTATCATTTCAACGGTTACTTTATTTGTAACTAAATTCTTTTATCTGCCGTCTCCAATACAAAATTCAAATTTTCCGAAGGAAGTTGACATTTTCAGTGAAAGACTGGTTGGACGTAATTTCTCAAGTGATCAACATGTTTTAATTCATGGGCAGCAGCGACGAGGGAGCAGGATAGTGACTGACGATAATTTAGATGATTCTGAGCCCAGATATAAAGCTGTTATGGATACAAATGGTCCAGGTACACTATTCAGAAATGAACATTAATACAATAATTTTTTTTCTTTAGCAATACAGTATTTTTCAAAAGCTATTTGGAACTCCTCCTCTCTATTAAATATGATGATAATTTAATTCTTCTTGCAACAGGAGAATTGGGTAAACCTTTTAAAGTAAATAAATCACTGTTAACGCCAGAAGAAAAGTTGGAGTTTGAAGAGGGTTGGAGAATAAATAATTTCAATGAGTTTGTAAGCAACAAAATATCCGTACAGCGAACACTACTGGATTACAGAGACAAACAGTGAGTATGTTACGATCATTGTATCTTTGTTTTAAAGCAATTCTAAAAACACGGAAATTTCTACAAGTTCGTAAATGCATTGGATAGCCCTTTCTTGTAGCAAACTTCCTTGTCTAGAAGTTCTCTCAGACAACCAATGATGATAACTTTAAGAGAACGAATATATTACAAAACATTTTTCAACAACTTCTGTTTCTCTTTTGTTAGCACACCTTGAAGTGCTGAAATGTTATACAAAGTCTGAATGAAAGATAACCTTGACATCTTGAACATATAAAAAAAAATCACTATAACCTCAAACAAGACAAAAAATAAACCAGCTAAGGTCTTAATGGTTTTAGATGCCTCACAGTCAAATACAGTAATAATTTACCGGAAGTCAGCGTGGTGATTACATTTCATAACGAGGCTTGGAGTGTCCTCCTACGCAGTATCTACAGCATACTAAATAGAACACCCCCTTCTCTATTAAAAGAGGTTATCCTTGTAGACGATTTTTCAACTATGGGTGAGTAAAGAAATAGTAATGAAATTCCAGGATAAAGGGTTTTCTTTCAAGCCCATCAAAGATAATCTAAATGCTTACATGTATTCATATTAATTTTTTGGCTTCTTTATTTGATAGAGCATCTTAAGGGTCCATTAGAAGAGTTTCTGATTAGATTTAAGAAAGTTAAATTAATTCGAGCCCCTAGGCGACAGGGATTAACACGAGGGCGTATCTTAGGTTATAAAGCAGCAGTTGGAGAAATTGTCGTATTTCTTGATTCTCACATCGAATGCACAGAAGGTAAACACTTTTTTTTAACTCTATTGATCGTAGGCCAAAAGAGCTTATGTATTAATTAGGTATGTTCATTTCTTCGTCCGTAAACAATTTTTCAAAATGCAAATCCTCCTGCTATTGTTTTTGTTTGATTTATATCAACAAAAGATGTTGAGATACATTGTACATGGCTAATGTTATGAATTCTTTGTACTTCTCCTAAAGCTGTGGTTCGATTTTATTTTAAATAGACTACACCAAGATATATAAATTGTTATAATTATGTGCTTTTAATTCTGAATAATTCTGTTGCCTTGGTTACTTATAAGAGAATACCTTTTTGTTCTACTACTTTTTAGTCTAATTTCAATAAAACATTGTAAGCCAATAGACTATATCAAGGTGCCTTCATGACTGCTTTTTGAATTCGATGAATGCCATGGCTACTAAAATAGGATTATTTGAAAAGCATAAAAAAGCTACTCGTCCTTTAAATAAAATCATTAGGAAGAGAAGAGTGTATTAAGTAATTGATTTTGATGGTATTGCAACGGTTACTGAAATAGAATGTAAATGTCAAATTCTCTCAAAATGCTAATCTACTTAATACGTGTAAGTTTAAGTTTAGAAACTATTAGAATACATAACTCATTTAATGTAAAACACAAAAAGAAGTGATATAAGAATATGTGCAAGTGAATAACGATCGTGAATTCTAACCAGTAGAGGTAGTCTCATTAGAGACTTCTGGCTTTCTCCGTAAATGTTCGCTACTAGATGCCAAAAGACACGAAAGATTTATCAATGTTTCATACTGTCAATATTTAACAGGGTGGGTAGAACCCCTGATAGACCCAATAGCCAAGAACTGGACTACAGTCATGACCCCTGTTATTGACGTCATAGATAGCGATACATTTCAGTACTCCTTTCTACCTGCTGAGACGACTAGTGTCGGTGGATTTGATTGGTCACTGTCTTTTACATGGCATGGAATTCCTGAATCTGAGAAAAAACGTCGAAAATATCAGCACCATCTGCCAGTCAGGTGAAGTATAATGTGTGGGATTTTGTCGGTATATTGCATCAATGGGAAGATGGGAACGAAGTTTGTTATTTTCATGGTGTCTCTATACCTTGGGACCTGAGGAATGAGTCAAAATCCATCAAAAATAATACAGTATTCTTTATTTCCGGAGATGATCTAATGATCAATCATTTTTATGAAATCATCCTCAGGTAGTGTACATGTAGGTTAAAGTTTGTTCAAAATCATGTGTAGGGTGGGGCAGAAAAAAGTTAAACATGGGAATATATAGGAGGAGTCTTTAAAAATCTTTTCCCCAGGAACAGCAGAGCCATGATTAGTCATATTTATAAGGAAGCATCCTCAGGTAGTATAGATTCGAGTTTGTTCAAATCATGACCCCTCGGTTAGGATGGGGCCATAAAAAGTGAACAAAGTTTTACATAAGAAATTGAAGGGAAAAAATCTGCTGATGAAGAACAGAGGGGCCATTGTTACTCAGGTGAGCGTTGTGGCCCCTGTGTATCTTGTTTATATTAAATTTTACTACGGATTATTCCGTCTACTTGATCAACACATAGGACTCACGGCAGATGTGACAGGTCGACAAGGGATGCTTACTCCTCCTAGGCACCTGATCCCACCAGGGTTCCGTGTTTTATGCCCCGTTCACAGATTTGTATTGTTTGTTGGTTTTTTGAGATCGACCTGAAAATACAGAATTACGACTTTAAAAATTCTTCTTTTCTACTCATGGTCATAGAGCAGGCAAACTGTTTCCATGATTTGAATAAGTTCTAAACCTTCTTCAGATTTGAAATTCATGACCCCTTGGCCCATTGCATCAAGTTTGTGATATATTGCACCTTTGAAGCTCTTTTTACCCAAATATTAAGTAAACTATTCTCATGATTACAATGAGTACTTACCCCTTTACCAAAATTGTAAAATTCATGATTCATGGCCACAGCGTTCAGATCTCTGGGTGGTTTGCCACATATTGAAAGTACAAGTACATTACATGTTTGAAAACCTTCTTTACTCCTCATGATCCTTAAGTGGTCGTTCATGGGCCTTTTGTTTTCTTTCTCCGGTCAGACTATTTATGTCTAAAGCACCGAAGTACCTTCAGTTAACTCTCTCTGATCCATGGGAGTTTGTTGATTTTGGTCATCAGACTTCTTCTCCAATACTCTAGGTCACCTACAATGGCAGGGGGACTATTCGCCATCAGCAGAAAATACTTTGAGTACCTCGGAACCTATGATGAAGGCATGGACATCTGGGGAGGAGAGAACCTAGAAATCTCATTCAGGGTATTTGTATTGATAAAACATAAGTAGCTTGTAGGGACAAGAAAAGGATATTAGAACTGACGTTCATTTAATATTGCAAACTTTTTGAAGATGATAAACTTAAATTATATGATCGATTTTGTCTCTTAAATTTCAAGCACGTTATCTCTTTGATCTACTCCACAAACGATATGCTTAAATCTAGCGTATCACTTTATTTTGAAGGAAGGTGACATCACTATGTTTGCTTTGCTCACAATTTGTATCGTTTAATTAAACTTAATTGAGCATCATTTACTGTTCGTTTTCCTCACATTTCACACAGTGGGTAGTTAACTGAGTAAACGTACCACGAAATCACTGTTGAGATAACTTTTGTGTCAGATTTGGATGTGTGGTGGGACACTTCTTACAGCTCCCTGTTCTCATATTGGTCATGTTTTCCGAAAGTCTCCGCCATACTCGTGGGGGTCAAAGGCCAATGTTGTGAGAAACAATAATGTGCGCATGGCGGAAGTGTGGCTTGACGAATTTAAAGAATATTTTTACCAACATATTAACTACACCCTTGTAAGTTGAACGCTGATTCCATATTTTTACTGTTGAATTTAAGCTTCAAGAAACAAATAATAAGTATGTTGAGCATTGAATCATGAAAATATTAAAGTTCTTCATACACTGAGAAGAGAGAAAACTCCTAATGACATACATGTCTACTATTCCTTTATAAATTTGTCAAGTTGAATCATCCTTTTTTGTCCAATTTTGCCCCGCAAGCTCTGCTATAATTGTTTGTATTTTACTTTACAAAAAACATTTATTTTGGAAATTCATAGGATTTAAAGCAACATTTAATATGAGTGAGCAGAGGGTTTATTAACTTTAAATAATAACATAATTTAAATTATGTGAATTAAACCCGGAAGTTTCATGTTGATATTGAAGGGCGACTATGGCGACGTCTCATCACGAAAATCTCTACGAGAAAGACTAAAGTGTAGAAGTTTTGATTGGTTCCTTGTCAATGTATACCCAGAACTCATTGTTCCTGCTGAAGCCTTATATTCAGGGGAGGTTAGTCACTGAAAAAAAGCGTTATATATCAAAATCTTTTATTTAACAGATTTATAATTTTTTTATCATGTTCTAATACTTAAAACGGGTTTACATTATAATTAGTTGCCAAATTATAAAGCCAGTCAATATATTTAGTCAGCAGTATAAATCTTGTAAAAATGTCATTTTCAATTGCATGTTTTTAACAACTTTGTACCTTCAGTTCTGTTTTTAGCGTTTTCTATGGCACGCCGATTGCTTCAAAATTATTTTCTGCACAACGATCGCGATTTTATACACGAGCATGATGAAAAATATACACGAGTAAAATGAAAATGCACGTATCGGTAAAAATTGTACATAGTTTGAAAGATTTTAACACAAACATAACGAAAAATACACGAATCCGAAATTTTTCACACGATTAAGGGGTATAAAATGCACAAACGTAAAATCAAAAACTGCACGAGCAGTACTTGTATAAAATAAAATTAACACATGCGTAATAAAACGATTAATAAAGTGGATTCTTCATGAAAATGATGGCAGAATTGCTGATTGTAATCATTAAATTGTAGAATTTATTTTGGTACTTCTCATTTGTTCTAATTATGAATTCATTTTGGGCAATTTTTTTTTTTTTTTTTTTTTTTTTTTTTTTGCATTTAGGAATAGGAAATTATTTAGTTGGCTGGATATATTTTTTTTATTTTCAAAAAGATTAAAAAGTGGGGATTACCTGACCTTAGATATACACAGTATGTTTTTAAATTCAAACATAAAAAATATTTTATTTAAATATTATACATGTATAATTATACAATGTATTATACATGTATATTTATACATGTATCTTTTTTATCAGTATAAAATATGAGGATATCAATTTTGGTTGGATATCTGTAGCCTACACTGTTATGAATTCCTTCCATGATATCGCATATTTTCAGTCATAAACTACTCAATAAAAAAACAAGACATTCCTAAGGGTAAGCGTTACCCTCATTCGTAATGGCGATTACTTGAAAAATGTTTTCACTTTTAATAAAAAGGACCAGATATAGGAAAACATATATACTCTATGTGCTTTATGTACATGCGGTTTTGTGTTTTGTTACTTAAAATTTGTCCAACTGAAATAACAAAACTCTATACTCAAATAATCCTGGCACCGGTAAAACATATCATTAGTGGCGGATCTGGTTCGTGGATTGATTGAGTCGCAACATCTGAATCTATGTATTTATTAAAGTTTCAAATCGTTGGACCATAACGACACATCAGAAATTTTAAAACATAGTGAATTACTAAATACATCTACGTACAATGTTACAAATAAGAAAAAACAAATTCTCTTTACATTTCGAATTCGTATGCATAAAATTTTAATTATTTTCCGAACACTAATTTTTTGTAAAAACACTTTTTTACCCAAATCTACGTATACATGTACAAGTAATTAAAAAGTTTGCTTTATAGCAATATTGTACATGTGTATCAATGGCATCAACCAGGTCTTGTTTTAATTCGATTATGACTACGAATAAATACATGTATAAGAAAACATATGACGAATAGAAACCTCAAGAAATCTTTGTTTTATTACCGTGTGCAAATTTATTATTGTCAAAATCTGCATTGAAAATAAATATGCATGTGTAGCCAAGTCCCAGCTAATTAAGTTCATCTTGTATGTCTTCTTGAATTTGGTCTTACAATATCATTACAGTTCAGATGAATTGCAATCCAGATTTCGATAGACTATGATATGTACCCTTAAATTCTTAAAAAAATATTTCAGGCACGAAGCATCAGGAGGGGCCCCCACTTTTTTCCAAACATAACCTACTTCTATTGTAAATGTCCATTGAAAAGCTGGTTGCCCCCCCCCCCTTCTGTTGTAGGATAGTTTAAATCAAAGTAATTTGGTATTATAATGTGTTTCGAAAAGAAAGTGGAAGGTGGACCCCCCCCCCTCCACGAAATAGGATTTTCGAGTTTGGATTTGGACACTTTACCCTTTTTAGACGGTGGCTATTTATAGCCACAGGCTATTGCTGCTGGTCTGGGCGATGAATAAACAACAGTGTAAAATCACGGGGACCCTAGCGGCGATTTTTGCAGAGACAAAGTAATGAAAGTGGGGTCGTTTCGATGTTCGAAAATAAAATGTACATTGTTCTTAAGTTATTTCAATGACATTTTGTTGATGGGCGCAAAGTTTAATTCCAGATATTTGCCGTTATAATATTTCTCGCCTCATGAATATTCATTAAATTACGTCGACTTAATGTTAATTCGTACAAAAACTGATTCGCATATAAGGAGTCAATTCGTATGCAAACCACAGAAGTCAATTCGTACATAAAATTTGCTGAACATGAAACAAATGCAAAAAGTCAGTTCGTACACATGGCCTTTTTTACGTTGTGTAAATGTAAAATTTCAATAAAATTTATTAAAAGTAAAAAAAAAAAATCTGGGGGAAAATATTTATGGATAATGGTTTCACATTACACCTTACCATCTTAGCAAATAAAATAATTATTGTTAAGCCAACACACTCTCGGCGGTTTCTTCGCTGTTGGATGTGTGACAAACGCTTATTACGAGATGTTCCCAATATGGTATTCCCTAATTACGAGATACTCCATGCTTGGAAAGCGTCGACCCCAAATTTCTCCATTATTTTCCAAAAATTCAGTTAACATGATTCGAGGACTGCGTATTCCTTGTTGCAGAACTGCATGAAATTTATTAACGCAAAAATTAAACTAAAATTTTCTCCTTTATTCAAACATAAAGAAAGAATTGAACTAAAGGAATCAGTCTACATAAAAAATTTAGCATGTTTTCATAAATTTGACGATCAACATTTCGATTGACCAACACGCGAAGTAAAACTATGTCTTAGGAAAACATTTACAGGTAATATACAGGTAACACCCTGTGTATATAGGTAGGTATACACAAGCCAGCTTGGTTCCCTCGGGGCTTCACAGCCGTTTCAATTAAGCTCCACCCCACACCAAACTTATATATACCTGAGGAAAACCGACCGGTTGAAAACCTCGGCCTTTAAATGTTTTATTTGAGATGTTTTATGGAATTTTTATACAATAATACTTATACAGTTTATGGAAATTTTACGTGTCTTTTGATTATTTGAATTTCTAGTATCTGTTGACGATATTATATTAGAAAAAGATATATTTTCGGAATGAAAAAAAAAATCACGTCCTCTTAAAGTTTACATAAAAAAGAGTTGTTGAAGGCAGGTACGATGCCATTTTGCAAAGTTTATTACGGTTCTATCTAAAAACAAAAGTCATTGCCTAATTATCTCGGACACAAAAACTACTGAAAGGATACTTATTTATCAAAGCTATAATTATAAGACTGTGACGAACAAAAGTTACCCATATATTTCAATTGTATTTGAAAATACTATCGTGCCTCGAATAAAATTTACCCTTTAAAAAGTGTAAGAAAAAAGCTACACAAATACACGTACATGAAATATTAGGATTTTCTTGCGAATTCAGTTGACTTAATATAGGGCAGTCTTCTCCTACATGTACAAGTCATGTGTTTTCAAAACTTCGTATTACGCAATGACTAGCGGGGTCAGTGCATAATAAGATATTAAGAGAAATAGAGAGTGAAAATTATTTTGTTATTCTGTTCTTCTTCTTTTTTTTCTTTTCGAACAGTATATATATATCAAACAAAAAGGTAAAACTCCTGTACAATTCTCGAAGTCTTTCAACCTTATGGAAATAAGTAAATTACTGGAAATTTGGCAAAAATGGAGATCCAAAGATAAAGTCTATTTCATTATCTTTCAGCATATGATTTATGTCGCACAATCTACAGTACAACGCCAAAAGTGATTCATCATTTCCCTTTTTACCATATATTTTAAGAAAAAGTTAGTTTTTGTTTAAAAAAAAATATTGTGAGTTTAATTTTATTCCAGATTAGCAAAATTTGATAATAAACCACTGAGTATAAGATTTTAAATTATAAAATCACAATTTCTAACTTCAAAACACCACGACTTCATGACACTTTTTGTTGTAAAATTTAACTTTTTCATTTGATACTTGATATCGCTGAAATGCATGCTGATAAGATTATTTTCAAATTATGCGAAGAAAGTACAATGAATTCGGAATTTACTGATACTCGCTCATATCTGCAACTCACAATAGGTTTATTAAATTGTTCCTCAAATATCTCAAACACATTTCTGCTAAAAAAAAAAAATAAATAAATAAATGCACTTCTAACTTGGAAGAGAGCCTAAATGGAACCACACATGCATGTATAGAAAGCTATCTTAAAATAGATATGTTCGGTCACCACATGAATATATTAGAACCTTTGATTCCCTTAATTTAACATTTAGGGTAAAATGAATTGTTTTAAGGATTAATTAATGAAAAAAAAAAGATTGAAATGATCAAGCTTTCGTTTCTGGCATTTCAGCACATTTTTTTTCTTCAAACATTATTTTACAATAAAACTAAATAAATATAGAAAATTTCATGCAATAAATTGTTTAACAACTTCAATTGATACATGTCCTCATCATACTGACGCAAATATAAAATAACTCATCAAATACATGTATTGTGAAAAATTGCAACAAACTGTCATAATTTCCATATCATTTTACAGATTCTCATATCGTTTTATTTAATTTAATTCATTCATGCCAGTGGCCAGTAATTAGAGCGTGTGCTCTAGAGTCAAGGAGTAAGGAGTCGATCCTTAGGTCGCGGGTTCGAATCCCACTGCGGGACGTGGAGACCGGTCCTTCGGATGAGACCGTTAAACTGAGGTCCCGTGTCGCAGTAAGTGCTTGCCAGAAAAAAAGATCCCTCACTGCACAATGGCCCTAAGTGCTGAGTATAGATATAAAATTTGCAGCCCACCAATGGCAATAGTGGCGTCTCATTATGAGTGAAAAATTCCCGAGAGGGTCGTTTTTATTAAAACAAACAACATTCATGCCACCGTCTATCAGTACTCACAGTACTTTGATTTTGCTTGTCAACGTTTTTTTCAGGTAGGTTGTCAAAAAAAAAATTCTGGCTGCCCACCCCCTTTCAAAAACGGTACTATACGTGCCTGTACTTTATCATTTTTAAATTTTCTTAACTCATTTATATGCATTTTAACTATTCAAAATAGACTACCGCCGGTACATTAAAAACAACATAAATAAAGCTTTAATTCACATAAGTAAAACGACTGTATATTTTATCTACATTTTCATGGAGTTTTATGAAATCACCACACATTGCTCAAAAGTTAAGACTACATTTACTGTTTACTACTTTGTTACATACATACATCAAAAAGTGAGATATGCGTTTCAAAATTAAAATTTAAGTTGAACAATTATTTACTCGATTTTCTTTACTGTTGACTTCCAAAACGTTTTCGGTCAAATTCCACAACCCAGATGATCGCAACATTGCTTCAAAATCTTTGTATAAATTGCTAGTAATCTTTAATCAAAAGGTATTATTGGTGTGTCAAAGAGCTATAAATCGATTAGCGTACAGGTGTTTTTCGTTCCAGAACCATGCAACAGGGAGAGATCTCTGTATGAAATGGCCACGCATGCACATGCTTGATTATTACCAAAAGTACACATAGTGGGAGGTGGAGGAGAATAGTGTGATTTGTTGTTAACTCTCCTGTATTATATCACATGTTGTTTTTATTTATTTTTATTTAGGCATATATGTCAGTGTTCAAAACTTTCAAAAGAAATTGCTATATAGAGGAATGACATACTTAAAAAATCCAACAATTAAACACACAACTTGTAATATGCATCCCCTTTTTTACGTTATCTATACATGTATTCTGTGTAGAATGTTTTTATTCGGGGGTGTTCATATACTACAAGTTTAAGATTGCGTGTCTGTCAATTTATCTACATGTATAATATACGTTGTACATTCTTGAGAGTCTAGCAGAATTTTAAAAGAATCTTTTTTTTTAAAGAATACTCGTTACTCCACCTTTTGTATTATGTTTCAAGCATCCAAGCCACATTGACCTGTTCTCTACTGAATATTAATGAAATGTGCGCAATGAGGATGCGTAGTATATTATGTCACTGCTGTATTCTCACTCGTGCAGTTTTCTTTTTTACTTTTGTGTAATTTCCTCACTATATCGTGTAAATATTTTGTTGATTGTGCAGTTTTTCTATAGTTTGTGTAAATTTTAATAACTTCGTGTATATTTTCCTCACTTTGTGTAAGTTTTTCCTTACTCGTGTAATTTTTGTTTAAGGTCGTGCAGAAAATAATTTTGAAACAATCGGCGTGCCATAGTTTTCTTGCGTTAATCCAGTTTAAAGGAAAACTTACAATTATAGTAAATAATCACTATACATTTGCATCCGTGTTTGATTTGTTGATTTTAATGCATTTAGATTAGAAGCAAGACACAACCACTGTGTTTAGAAAGTCCTCACAGATACGGTGACGTTAATAAACCACTGAAGCTTTTCTATTGTCACGGACTAAAGGGGAATCAGGTAAATGGTTACTACTGTAGGCTAGAAAAGTTAAGTCTTAACAGTTAAACATATGTGATATTGAACAAAGATGTATAAATTAGAGTAAAATACGTGAAAATTACGCTCAGAATCAAAATTTAAATCAATGCTTAATTTTATTTCTGCAAATACAATTGCATCTTGAAGATTTCACATATATTTCATGCATGGCAAGATGCACGCCTTAGTTATTTAATTGACGACTCGATGAAGTCACCCTTTATCTCTGTTCAACTGATACAATAATAGTTGTTGTACGTTACATAATGTATGGATACAAGTACGTGTATAACAATGCAACATCTGCCATCAATCGTAATCCAAAATTCTGACTGGGCTGGGATACAATTACTTTCTCACACAGTACTGGTTATACACGCGAAATACTGACTGGTCTGGGATAATCTATTTTCTTACACAGTACTGGTTATACACGCGAAAGGGCGAGATACGTCATGATTTACATGGTTGTATAGACGATTCAGGACAGGAAGTTTTCGTCAACGGTTGTCATGGAGACGGTGGAAACCAAAACTGGACTTACAGAGAGGTATGATATCGTACAAGTATATCATATCATGGTCGTAGGAACTGGGAAGGAGAGGGGGTACCCCCATAATTTTGCCTAAATATATATACATGTAGTATACTATACATACGAGGGGTGACCAAAAAGTTCGCGAACTAATTGAATAACTTCCATAAAAGAAATAAAACTAGATTTCGCTGTTTATTATTTTCTAAAGTTGTCTTCTCCGATTTTAATGCACATCTGCCACCGTTCTGCCCATGCGCAAATCACGTGATCCAGGCGGTCAAGTGACATGCTCCGTAGTGTTCTGTTCACGGAAACTAAACGATTTTCTTACCATGCAAGTATTTTTTAAAACAAGAAGAGTCCATTTGTCACAAATGGCCAAATTTCGTCAATAGGATAGTTGGATAAGGGTATCTTTTCCCAGAATGAGCATGGTGGCCATCACAACCCGACTTCTCGGTCTTGGGTGCGTCGTTTTTCCATTGTGGATAAGGTATTGGCGCCTTCTTTTTATCATACCTGATACATTTAAAGTCTTAAATAAACGGTAGGCTATTCCTTCATGTAAGAAGTCACGAAACATTACTTTTAGTTTATAGAATACTACAAGTACTAAGTAATATCATGGGTAAGATGTTTTAAAAAACTTTTCTATTTAAAGAGTCAAAACATGGTATTTGTCCAACACAGTGCTTCTGATAAAGTCAGCGGCATTGAGCGTCATTTGTTCAAAACAGAGCTTCTGGTAAAGTCAGCGGCATTGAGCGGCATTTGTCCAACACTGTGCCTCTGGTAAAGTCAGCGGCATTGAGCGGCAATTGTCCAAGACAGAGCTTCTGGTAACTTCAGCGGCATTGAGCGGCATTTGTCCAAGACAGAGTTTCTGGTGAAGTCAGCGGCATTGAGCGGCATTTTTCCAAGACAGTGCCTCTGGTAAAGTCAGCGGCATTGAGCGGCATTTGTTCCACACAGAGCTTCTGGTAACTTCAGCGGCATTGAGCAACATTTGTCCAAGACAGTGCCTCTGTTAAAGTCAGCGGCATTGAGCGGCATTTGTCCAAGACAGTGCCTCTGGCGAAGTCAGCGGCATTGAGCGGCATTTGTCCAACACAGTGCTTCTGGTAACTTCAGTGGCATTGAGCGGCATCTGTCCAAGACAGAGTTTCTGGTGAAGTCAGCGGCATTGAGCGGCATTTGTCCAACACAGAGCTTCTGGTAACTTCAGCGGCATTGAGCGGCATTTGTCCAACACAGAGTTTCTGGTGAGGTCAGCGGCATTGAGCGGCATTTGTCCAAGACAGAGCTTCTGGTAAAGTCAGTGGCATTGAGCGGCATTTGTCCAACACAGAGTTTTGATAACTTCAGCGGCATTGAGCGGCATTTGTCCAACACAGAGCTTCTGGTGAGGTCAGCAGTATTGAGTGGCATTTGTTCCACACAGAGCTTCTGGTAACTTCAGCGGCATTGAGCGGCATTTGTCCAAGACAGAGTTTCTGGTGAAGTCTGTGGCATTGAGCGGCATTTGTCCAAGACAGAGCCTCTGGTAAAGTCAGCGGCATTGAGTGGCATTTGTCCAACACAGTGCCTCTGGTAAAGTCAGCAGCATTGAACGGCATTTGTCCGTCCAAGACAGAGCTTCTGGTCACTTCAGCGGCATTGAGCGGCATTTGTCCAAGACAGAGCTTCTGGTGAAGTCAGCGGCATTGAGCGGCATTTGTCCAGGACAGAGTTTCTGGTGAGGTCAGCAGCATTGAGCGGCATTTGTCCAACACAGTGCCTCTGGTAAAGTCAGCAGCATTGAGCAGCACTTGTCCAACACAGTGCCTCTGGTAAAGTCCAACACAGAACTAGCAGCAGTCTTCATCTAATAAGCATATACGGAATAAGCAGCATTCATCAAGTAGAGATCTTATACTGAATAAGCAGCATTCTTCATGTAGTGACCATAAACAGAATGAGGAAGTTTTTCATGTAATTAGCATATACAGAATAAGCAGCATTCTTCATGTAGTGACCTTATACGGAATAAGTAGCATTGTCCATGTAGTGACCTTATACGGAATAAGCAGCATTCTTCAGGTTGTGACCTTATACAAAATAGGCAGCATTCTTCATGTAGTGACCTTATACCGAATAAGCAGCATTCTTCATGTAGTGACCTTATACGAAATAGGCAGCATTCTTCATGTAGTGACCTTATAGGAATAAGCAGCATTCTTCATGTAGTGACCTTTTATGGAATAAGCAGCATTCTTCATGTAGTGACCTTATATGGAATGAGCTGCATTCTTCATGTAGTGACCTTATACAGAATAAGCAGCATTCTTCATGTAGTGACCTTATATGGAAGGGGCATTCTTTCTTGTGGTTTAACTTGTATTGAATGGGGGACATTAATTAGTCCTTAGACGCTAAGTTAGACATCTATTTTGTGATAATTTTGAAACAAATCTCATTGTAAAGCTTTTTCTAATGTACCTCAATTTATGGACTCTTTACATATTTTCTAATTTTAAAATTAAAGATCAAAGATATATTTTTGCTACTTATGCATGGGATGCCCTTAAGTTAATAGTCATAACCAAGCAATATCAATGATTACATTTCTTAGAAAATTAGAATATTGAAGCCAGATGATTAACAGTATGTGCCTAATCATTTTAGGGTTTTAAACACTTGCTAAGATTTTGGGACAGAATCACACATTGGTGATAAGTATGTATCTGACTGCCATTACTGTAATGCTTAATTAGCATGCTTCTTGGGTGATAACCGGACAGGATTATGCTATTTAGTGAAGTCAATTTAATCAATATTATTGTATTATCTATGTACTAATGAAAATATGATCAAAAGAAAGGGAAAAAACATAAATGCTAATTAATGATCAAATCCTTGCCATTTAAGAAAAACAAATATCTTTACAGTGCCTTTCATAGATAGAATGGTAAACCTTATCTTAATTATAAGTAATTCTATCAGTAGAAAAAGAATCAATTGTATTTCAGATTCTTCTGTCCTTGGTCTAAACAAAACATTATTTATGCACACATTAATTTTTCAGGCCTTCTGTGACTCTTTTTAAGGCAAAAGAATTTTCATTGTACAAAAGTGAATAAAACATTTTTTTTGAGAAAAGTTCAACTTTTCATATAACTTATTTAAACTTTGCAACTAACTTTAGCAGAAGTACCATGTTGGACTTAACTAGACGCTGTGTGTTGGACAATGCCGCTCAATGCCGCTGACTTCACCAGAAGCTCTGTGTTGGACAAATGCCGCTCAATGCCGCTGACTTCACCAGAAACTCTGCCTTGGACAAATGCCGCTCAATGCTGCTGACTTTACCAGAAGCTCTGTCTTGGACAAATGCCGCTCAATGCCGCTGACTTTAACAGAGGCACTGTCTTGGACAAATGCCGCTCAATGCCGCTGACTTTACCAGAAGCTCTGTCTTGGAGAAATGCCGCTCAATGCCGCTGAAGTGACCAGAAGCTCTGTCTTGGACAAATGCCGTTCAATGCCGCTGACTTTACCAGAAGCTCTGTCTTGGACAAATGCCGCTCAATGCCGCTGACTTTAACAGAGGCACTGTGTTGGACAAATGCCGCTCAATGCCGCTGACTTTACCAGAAGCTCTGTCTTGGAGAAATGCCGCACAATGCCGCTGACGTGACCAGAAGCTCTGTCTTGGACAAATGCCGCTCAATGCTGCTGACTTTAACAGAGGCACTGTCTTGGACAAATGCAACTCACTGCCACTGACTTTACCAAAAACTTTGTCTTGGACAAATGCCGCTTAATGCCGCTGACTTTACTAGAGGCACTGTCTTGGACAAATGCCGCTCAATGCCGCTGACTTAACCAGAAGCTCTGTGTTGGACAAATGCCGCTCAATGCCGCTGACTTCATCAGAAGCTCTGTCTTGGACAAATGCCGCTTAATGCCGCTGACTTTACTAGAGGCACTGTCTTGGACAAATGCCGCTCAATGCCGCTGACTTTACCAGAAGCTCTGTTTTAGACAAATACCGCTCAATGCCCCTGACTTTACCAGAAGCTCTATCTTGGACAAAGACCAAACACCTACCCATTTCTTTTGATTTTCGTGACTTCTTACATGAAGTATGAACCTAAACGGTATTTTATGGATTTAATACTTATAATATTCTTAAGATATTCAACTTTATTTCTAACTGTAACTTGGCGATCTTTCAAAATCAATTGCTCAACTAAGGACACATCTCTTTCCCAGCTTACTTTCACTGGGCACCAGAAAAAACATCATTTTTAACCATTTCCCTTCCTTCACTTAAACAATCAATCCAATTAATGACTGAACTTCTGGCAAGTCTTTTTTCTCCATAAATCTTGTACAAATTATTATAGGCTACTGCGAAGGAATTTCCAAGATATACGTTAAACTTTAAAGCCTTTCGTTGCTCGAGTACGACTGTGTCAGCCATTTTTTGTCACAAGTCATCTACATATTGACGTCTTTTTCACATTGTGACGTCACAAACATGCAACAAAACATTACGTAACATCTGCTATTTATAGAACATGATTATGACTATATCATACTACCCATAGTCCTCTGCGTCTCCGCACACAGATTTGGTTTGGTACAAACGAACTCTGGCGGAAGTTTGATGACTATATGTGTGCCAAATTTCATTCTGATCTGAAGAGTGGTTTTGTAAATATAGAGATAGTTCGCGAACTTTTTGATCACCCCTCGTACGTTATGCTTGTGCCTGATGACCTTTCTTTTTTTCTTATCAAGGAATTTTTACTTGATAGTCCCCCCCCCCCCAACTGAAAATAATTGGTTGTGCCCCCCAACCCACCACCCCCTTGAAATTGCTTACTACGGGCCTACTCATTATATATTCCTACTATTCAACTTAGAATCATTAGACTCATAGTGATCGACACTCTATACAAATATATCTAGACATAATGCTCTCTCAGACATTCGTTTTTGGAAGTGAGTGCCGGGATGGGGGAAGCCGGAAAAATAAATCACAACCAAACTGAAACAATTTTGACAAGCCAGAAAAAGGAAATTATCCAAAGGCGAAAGGGAGGGGCAGGGGGTTAAGATGATTACATGATGTAGGTTCCAAATTTTTTTCGTCAAAACGGAAGAATTTTACTATACATGTACATGTAGTACAAAATAGTGGAGGGGGAGGCAACCACCCTTTCGATGAACATTGTTTATACTAAATTAACAATGAGACATTATATGTCCAAAGCACCCACCACCACCACCGATGCTGCGTGCATGTCTCTGTGAGTTAAATGAAATAACCTTTAATTTCCTGGAAGTATTTCCTATTGGATATAGTCTTTCTATGTTTATTCTTTTGTAAGTAAATTAAACTTTTTTTTCGAGGACGGCACAATTCAACATGTTATGACTGACCGATGTCTAGAACTATCAGAAGATGGCCAGACCGTCTCCATGGAGAAATGCCTGGGAACAGATCGACAGTTATGGATCTGGGACCGAAAACCCCCGAAAGGTCCCAAACGGAGTTCTTATCATTGACTTTTACATACCAGCAGAACGCAGGCCTGAATTTAAAGTATTGGCGTTTCTGCGGAGTTAGACTCTTGTACAGTTGAATATTTACATCCACTGAATATTTCCTTCTTTATTTCTAAAGAAAACCATTGCCGTTTATCAGTTCATGAACAACACTTGGCATATCACCTGTACAGATTTCTTGATCAGTGGCTATTCCATCAATTAAACGTACAATGACGTACATATCAATAATACAATAATTAATCTTTTTACTCCTACTTTAAATGATTATTTAATATACAGATATAAATATAAACAATAAAATGTCTTTCTTTGGTTGTTAGTACGGGAATTAACGTCACAGCTATTGCAGAAAAAATTTACATAACCCGCTTACGCATGTTATGCATTTTTTTCTGCAACAGCTGCGACATTCCTGTACTAACAACGGAAGAAAGCATTTTATTGTTTAACACAGAACTGTTTATTTTCTAATGAGAATCAGATATTGCGCTTACTATGGCATGTCAAACGTTGCAATATTCGATCTTTTCCAGTTGTATTGTATAATTTTCTATGTATTTCCTATAATTTTCCATTTGCATTGTACAATTTTCCATTTGCATTCTGTAATTTTTCATTTGTATTCTATAATTTTTCATTTGTTTTGGATATTCTTTTCATTTGTATTGTAATTTTTTTTTAAATGTATTCTATAATTTTCCATTTCTATTCCATAATTTTCCATTTCTATTCTATAATTTTCCATTTCTACTCTATAATTTTTCATTTGTATTCTACAGATTCCATCTGTATTGGATAAAGTTCCATTTGTATAATTTTACAAATACAACTGGAAAAGTATACAATACAAATAAGAAATTATACAATACAAATAAAAATTATACAATACAAATTAAAAAAATATACAATACAAATAGAAAATTTAACAACACAAATGGAGAATTATTAAATACATTCAAACAAAAATTTTACAATGCAAATGAAAAATTATAGAATATTGAAAATTTTACAATGCAAATGAAAAATTATAGAATATTGAAAATTTTACAATGCAAATGAAAAATTTTAGAATACAAATTGAATAATATACAATACAAATGGAAAATTATACAATACAAATGGAAAAGATCGAATATTGCAATGTTTGACATGCCAAAGCTTACAATTACATGTACAACATAAAATTGAGAAGAAAAGCAATATTTTTAAAACTCTCTTCTAACTAAAATAGATTTGATAACATCATCATTGTAGTACAATAATTGTATTATTATTATTTCGTTTTGGAAATTTTACTTGGCTTCGATGAATGAATTTTAAATGCGAGATGGTGAGTTGTGTTGTATTTGTATATAGCAAGGATGCTAAACTTTGTGAACGCTCATCATTTCCAGTTGAAATTCGTTTCATCAATATCATATGGCATTTGTTGATGATTGTTCGATTTAAAACGTTCACAAACCTCGGATGTGTAACATGACATATTTTATAGACTTTTCTTGCCTTAATAACAATTCAATTTTTTGTTTATTCATTGCCGTTTAAAAAATCATAATCGTATAATGTGTCCACGAATCTCATTAAAAAACATCATCGTCGACATTGGAGCCAAGAAAGAGGACAATCAGCCCTTTAACATCATTGGACCATGCACATTATTGAAAGTAATAGCAGAATAAATGATGCGAAATAAAATGTGTTGTAATTTGTTCTTATGTTAGATTCAATGAGAGTGATGGTTGTTTTGATTTAACTTTATGCCTGCTCCACCATTTGGGGATTAGGCCACCAACAAGATTTCTCCAACCCTCCCAATCCTGGGGTTTCTTCTTTAGTTCTCTCAAAGTAAACTCTAGTTGTTTTCTTTCTGTTTCCAATTCTGATTCCAGGAAAGTTCATACTTTGTGACGTTGGTTGAGGGTCTATGGAGCTGGGTTCTCCAACGCCTCTGCAAGATTTCAGATTCTACAATTAGCAGATTTGTTTTTCAAGAAGTGGTGTTCGAACAGCGTATTTTGAGTATTTTTTAATTCATACTACTACATAAGTACTAGTATATGATGGATTGGTTGTATGTTGTTTTACGGCCCATTCGAGGATTTTTCACTCATATACGGGAAGAGTTTCAAATTTACAGCTACGAGTCAGTGCCATTGAGCAGTGAGGGTTCTTTATTGTGCCAATGCCTGCCGTGACACGGGGCCTCTGCTTTTTAAGGTCTCATCCAAAAAACCTGTGACTTTCACTTTTATTGCCGGGCGCTAGTGGAAGGAGCGGAGGACACCTCCTATGTTTTTGTCTTAGGTTTGACGCGGCGAGAATCGAACCTGGACCTCCCGATCACGAAGCGAACGCCCTACCACTAGGCAATCGTGACCGGTTAACTAGTATTTGATGGTCTCTACTTCTATCAGCGGCTCTTCTTCAATTTTGTAATTACTTCAACATTTGCAATATTGGTTCTATGACTTTTTTTTATGTGAAGTCAAATTTGAGTAGCGAGTTCTGGTGGTTTGTTTGCTTTACTCCGATATCCTGCATTTGCTGTTTTTAATGATATTCAGCAGTATTCCCTGCCCCTGGGGCCTGAGGGGTGGGGCTAAAACTATCAAAATTAATGTTACTTTTTAAAATCTTTTTTCTTTACTGACTTTAAAAACTCAAACTGTTGCCATGGCATAATTGTAATAAGCATTGAGCTCTCTATCGAAATTGTGAAATTCATGGCCCCAGGGTCAGGAGTTCTGCTGGTGTTAGGTCGGGATCATATAGTAAAAGTGCTCTATTTCTTTAAAAACCTTCTTCTTTGCCCCTATGTATTAAGCAAACAAACGAAATGAATAGTTATGATAACCAAGGGCGCCTCTGCCAAATTTGTGAATTTCCTGGCCCCTGGATCAGGGGTTCTGTTAAAGCGGGGCTCTATTGATTATTTTGCAAAAATGCATTACTACTTTAAAATCTTCTCTGTTCCTGGGTATCAAACAAACAAACTTAATGCATAGTTATTATGAACAAGGACGCCTCTTACAAATTTGTGAATTTTCATGGCCCCTGGGCTTCTGGAGGCTGTGTTGAATCTTTAGTGAAAAATGCATTATTTCTTTGAATATCGTCTTCTCTGCTCCTGAGCATGTAGAAAGTAAATAGAATACAAAGTTGTAATAATATAAGCAAGGGTATTTTTACAGGATATTTGAAATTCTGGATCAATTGGTCAAGTGTTCTGGTGCTAGGCAGGACTCGATTAATTTATATTCTACTCAGAGAAGTTATTCCTCTTTGCTTTTCGCCTTTTTTTTAAAGAGCCATTCTCCATAATGACTTGAACTTTTATATAGGAGCTGTGGCACGCATAGTCTCAGAATTTCTCCAAACTCTCTATGATAAAAGTCTCTGATACTGTAAACTCAAATCAGGCAAAAATTGGTTGCTACGTGTCATGGTAACGCTAGCAACATGTCCTAAAGTTTGAAAAATGGCACTTTTCAACATGTTCAGAGTCCCATAGTTAGCGTTTGCAGCAAAGCAAACAAGTGGCAATGACTGTTTCTGAAAGTTGAAGACCTGTTGTCTTAAATGCATGATAAACATGTTTGGTAAATCAACTATCATATACGTTACTATGGAAACAAAGTATTTAAAAGTAATACTTTTGTTCATTTAATTTTATAAAGCCATACACTTAAGAATAAAAACAAATATAGGTTGAAATGCTAGCAAATAATAGACAAAAGATCCTTGTAACATATACCAAGGACGAAATGTGATATTTCTTATAGGTTGGCAACGGTTGCCATGGTTTTAATACCACGAAGGGAGTTTAAATTCACTCTCTTAGTGTTTTAATCTTATCCTACCTTTTTAAAAAGCATATTTCTATGTACCTGATGATCAATTTTTAAAGGCGTAGGTATGACCCTAATTTTCACGTTTCAAAAAATTCAAATTAAATTCTTTAAATAGAGCGTTGCTATGGAAATTAGCCTTAAAATATGCATAAAAATCTGAAAAATATTCTGTTTCCTTGGATACGTACCCTTGTACGTAGATTCCCAAAACTTTTATGATTGTTATTTATGAACAACTAACCTGACTTTAAATTTTGACTACCACACAATCTCTAACTGGATGCAAAAAGCTGGTACATAAGGTTTAATATTGATATAAAGTTAACAAAATCGACAATTTTCCCTTCTTGGTAACCATAGCAACACAGTGTTGTTTGTTTGTTTGTATGTTGTTTAACGTCCCTCTCGAGAATTTTTCACTCATATGGAGACGCCATCACTTGCCGGTGGAGAGCTGCAAATTTTGTCCTATACTCGGCACTTACGGCCATTGAGCAGTGAGGGATCTTTTTCGTGCCAGCACCTACTGCGACACGGGACCTCGATTTATACGGTCTCATCCGAAGGACCGGTCTCCACGTCCCACAGTGGGATTCGAACCCGCGACGGAAGGATCAACTCCTTACTCCGCGACTCTAGAGCAGACGCTCTAACCACTGCGCCAGCGGGCGACTGCAACAGTGTTGTAGTTTTAATCAAACTTTATCAATATACGATATTCAACTTTAGTTCTACCAGAGTCCGGGGCCAGAAAACTTAGATGAGCTTACTATTCATCTCAGTCTCACTTTTCCACTTTATATTCCTTTTATAAAAGTGAGACTGAGATCAAAAGTGAGCTCATCTCAGGTTTATGGCCCCGGAGCCAGATAAGTACTATTCAAGATGAGTCAAATAATATGTTTCTTGATTAAAAGGTAAGTAAGTTCCTAAGGCAGCAAAAAATATCGCTTTAAACAACTGATACGTTGTTTACATGGTTACACTGCAAAGTAACAATTAATCCCAATTTTTCTTATGTTGTCGGTGTTGCAAGGTTGTGCCAGTCATGAATGTTATTGTTTTTCCTCAAGGTAGTAGCATTAACCCAATCTTAGCAACATATTTTGCATGGTTACACTGTGTTACCATGGCAACCATGAAAGTTATTTTTAGAATAGTATTGCCAATACCTAATTACTTGAGGTCAAATATTTTTTGGTTGTTGATTGAGTTTGATCATGTAACAAATATCATTAATGAATATTGAGCGGGTTTTTTTCAGCATCTAAAATGTATTCCAAATGTACCCATGGTTACCACTTACTTAGAGATATATTCTAAATAGTTTCTTTGAGGCGTAAGTGGCAACAAGGTGTCGTGTTTGTGAGAGAATGGTTTGTTTGTTTTTCTTAGCCTTTATTAAGGCTTAAGAAAGATTCAAAGTAGCTGAAAATCTCAATTTTTTCAACTTTTCTGGTTGTTGCCATGGCAACCAAGACACATAGCAACGAAATTTTATTTGATATATGTTTCTGGTGTCAATTTGTAATAATGGGCAAAGTTTCATCAAAATCGGTGACCATGCGTGGCAAAGAAGTTTAAGTGAATACAGAGAATCGCTATATTTTAAAATAACTAATCACTGTAAATAATGTAATTGAAAGGTCTATTGAATAAGAGAATTATGCAAGATTTTAATCAAGATAATACATATATTAGTTGTTTCATAGTTGTAATGGTCAGGTAGACTTGTAAATGATAGATAAATAAAAATCAGACAAAAATATCTATCTTCAAGTTTGTACATTGATTGTTCTTCAAAGAACAAGAGGGGCCAATGTGACGTGGAATGAGATTGTTTACTAACAGTGCTAAACGCACTATTGTTTTGTTTAGTCTGCATAGTGATAGTAACAAATGGAGGCAAATTAATTATATTGTCTTCCTGACATATTTTTTATTTTAATTATCAATAAAAATCACCATTATGATTAGTACTTTAAAGTAGTCATAATGCAATTTTCATTGATAAATAGAAAATATGTCAGGAAGACAATATTATTTATTTGTTACTGGGTACTTATCATGTTGTTGATCCATCTTGCTTTTGGGCAACAAAGCTTCATCTATCAGTTTATTTTGGTTTTTATACACGTCTATGGATCCTTTACAGTGTTGTATTATATTCAGGTGACCGTTATAAGAGCCCTTGGGCCTCTAGTTTCACTTTTCTCTTGCTAGCTTACGATCGAGAATAGCTGATAACTGTTTTCATTTTAGGCTTGGTTTGTTTGTATTTATAGCTGATAACTGTTTTCATTTTAGGCTTGGTTTGTTTGTATTTATAGCTGATAACTGTTTTCATTTTAGGCTTGGTTTGTTTGTATTTAACGTCCCTTCGAGAATTTTTCACTCGTACTGAGACGCCATCGCTTGCTAATAAAGGGCTGCAAATTTAGACCTGCAGTTGGCACTTACAGCCATTGAGCGGTGAGGGATCTTTTTGTGCCAGCACCTACTGCGACACGGGACCTCGGTTTATATGGTCCCACCCGAAGGATCGGTCTCCACGTCCCGCAGTTCATTTTAAATCAGCTTAATAATCAGTGAAATCTTTATGCAATATTCATGCACTTCAATTATTTTGGAAGAAATCTAGTTTATTTCAGTTTTTTAATAACAAATAAATATATAGATGTAGAAAAATGGATTTACATGTAATATATTATCGAAAAGAAATATTCTAAATTTGCTTTCTGAGCCCACGAATAGGGTTGGTTGTCTCTAGCTCTAACAATGGGTTCACTTTTAACATTACGAAACATACTAGTAACCAAAACAGCATATCTTGCTAACTATTCCCAAGTTGAACCAATGAGTGTTGTGAAGCTATTCTTAGTGTTTCTGTCATTTTATAACTACCTATTAAATATAACTAAAAACGCAGACAGAGTGCAGATGAAGGAAATTACAAAACAGAGCACATTTATAATTCTTGGCAAAATAAGCTGTGCATTAAGCCTCTTCGCAGATTTAGCAAAACAGAGTCCGCCATCTTTTTCTCTAAAGAAATTCACGGCAATGGAGTTGACAACCATAACAGCACTGCTGATCATCAGTAATATATAGTACATTCCTGGAAAATAAACGTACAGAATTTCTAAATGTATACAGAAGAAAGTCCAAGGACTAAAAATATTCGGAATGTAAAGAAATCAAGATATTATCAGAGAAATATACATAGTGTAAGTTCCTTTAATAGTACTGAAATGAAATGTGTGTATATCTAATTTAAACACATTCACAATAAACTCGATTTTTTTTTTAGTAAATTGAGTACATTGTATTAATAAAATTTTATATTTCTCATTATTAGAAACACAATGCGGAATTTCAATGTTAATTAGCGCTATATTAGTTGTCGGCTGTTCTCAAAAGTTAGTTAAAGTTCACTGTAGCTTTTTCTTACCAATTTTTGGAACATTGTTGGAATCTTCGGGCAACATATCAGACAAATAAGTCAAAAATACAACGTAAGACAGAAAAATGGTAGTCCCGCACATAATCTTCTCTCCATTGTCATTGGGTAAAAAGAAAGCCACCAATAGGAGAATAGATAATATAAGAGATGGTCCAAACATAGTAAACACGTAATAAAGGGGTTTTCTCTTCAATATAAACTTAAATGAAGCAATTTGGGTTTGGGGATAAAAGTAATTGATTGTGTCTGCACTGGATATTTCCCACACAGGTGATTGTGTGTATAGACGGAGACTCAGACGAACGTCCTCCATATAAACTTCTGAAGGTGTATACTTGTTGAATTGGATTAAAGCTGTGCAAACTTGACTGTCAAATGGGAACTCCTGAGTATCGATATTTGCTGCGAGTTCAATGTCACCCGTATGTTTGGCAGTAACTAATCCATCGCTGGTCACTTCCATTAGGTCCTCTGTAAAACCTTTGGACAGAAACTGTCCTAGTCTGAAAGAACAATGCCATCGATATGAACAGTAAAAATCTTCAGTCTAAAACGTATTATGGTAAATTTTAAATTGATTAAAAACTTGACAATGTTATCACGATCCAGTAATATGGATCTATAATATGGATAAAGATGTTTTTAAACTTGTTTCCGAATCCAGTTTGATCTTTATTGTATGTCTGTACTTAACGTTTGTAATTTTCAAATGAAATATGGTTTAAACTAATATGGAACTAAGCATTTCAATAGGCACCAAACTCATTTGATGGTCCAATGACAGTAAGAGTTACCAGCAACAAGAGGGCTTAATGTCTTAGTGCGTAACAATTTTACTAGAGAGCACTTATAATGTACATATATGTACATGTACCACCTTCAACTTCTCAATTCTTCTTTCTTAGGAAATTACAGTATAGCGTATACATGTCTGAGCTTAAGTATAATTAAACATTTTTTAATCAGTTTTATGTGCGTACTTGTTTAAAACAAGCGGTCTTGGACTCCAAATCTGCGACCCTCCGAAAACAAGGCGTGATATATTTCCGTGACGTCGTGGATTCCAAGTTAGAAATTCGTCTTTCCAAGTCTGTTAAAACAAGAAAATACTAGGAAAATTTAACACCGAAATTTCTTTTTAAATGTTATGAAAACTAAACATTCTACAATGTATTTTGGTTTGCATATGTGATTAAATCTGAATTAGTTAACTTGGCAGTTAACTATTAATGTGTTGGTACTTACACAGCCGATAACGACAGTCATTAGTGTTTTGGACTCTTTTTCAATCTAGAAAGAAAATCATATTGAAGAAATATTAAAAAAAAAAAATAGCTTTTTAAAAATTTTAAAAACTTCCCTGTTGAATAAAAACCATGGGACACAATGCTCATCTGAACAACCTAAAACCTGTTCTTCTTCAGAATTTTTTCTTATATTTTTATGCCCCTGTAATAAAAGATTCGGGGGCATGTAGTTTTGATCTATTCGCCCGTTTGTCTGTTAATCTGTTTGTCATATTGTGAACAAAGTCTAGCCCAAAAGGGCCATGACATAAGGATCCAATCGACATGATGGTGCTTAGTATCAATATAACTAATGCAATTGTGCTGTTCTGGAAAAGGTTTTTATATAAAGATATTTTTTCATAGCATATTTGAAATTTTATCCCCAACTTTTGCCTCACCCGAACCCCGGTTGTATACCTTGAGCATGCTTGACTCCAAACAGCTTTCTGATATTTGTATTTCAATCATTTACGTGATTTAGCGTGGCCCTGCTATTCGTGAAAGATTTTTTAAAATAACATATTCCCATGTAGACTTTCAATTTCTCTTCTAGCCTTACCCTAGGCCCAGAAGGCATATTTTGAACAAAAATATGAATTTGCACTACATTGGGGTTTTGCATATAAATACGAGAAACCGTGGTCTGTCAGTTTTCAGAGGGAGATTTTAGCAGATTTTTCCTACATTTTTAAAATATACTTTGAGCCCTTCCCCAGCTCCAGGGTATACCATAATTTGAACAAATTTGAATCTATACTACATCAGAATGTTTGCATTTTAAATAATTATAGTCATGCTCTTGAAATATTTTTTCTCAAATATCCTCACACATATTATATCCCATTTTAAGAGTTTAAACAAATGTTGTATCCAAACCCTAGACGCTGGAGCCATGATTTGAATGAATTTGAATCTCCACTCAGTAAGGAGGCCTTCATTAAAAGTTTTGTCCTTTCTTCTCAAGCCTTTATTATATGTTTTGTCAAATGGCTCTTGAAAAAAAGATTTGTAAATGACCTCATCCTATTACAATTTCTTAATTATCTCGTTTTGGAAAAGGCGAATCCCATCATTTGAACAAAGTTGAATCTCCGTCGCTTTCCAGTCCACTGCAGTAATACCAAACAGGCACAGGACACCTTACTGGAAAAATCGAAAATGTCAATTGATGTGCTCAACAGTAAGAGGGAACAATGGACGACGAACAAATTTTGCTCAGAAATGTTCAATTGAGCCTTTTACTCAGGTGAGCAAAAAGTGTTGAAAATGTTTCAAAATAAACACTTTTTCATATGATTGCATAACGTACCACTCCCCTAACAACGGCTACTTCCCACGTGACGTTGACGTGTACAGCGTCAGATGAGTTCAGTAGAGGTCGAACTCCGGGGTGGTAGGTCGCTAAGAGAGAATTCATCAACGTCACGGCGTAGGAACCACTGCCTATATGGAGTTATAATACGTAGATATTAATTAAGTCGTTCAGAAAGGAAGATTCCTCAGTGCATTGGAATCCATATACATTTTATTTCAATATTTACGTTCACGGGATCTGATTGTCTTCGGAGTTTGTTCAACTACGAGATCATGGATGATAAAAAGGTGTGTCAATGGGTTTTAAATATTCTTAAAGAGGGATTCTTCTCATAAGAACACTTATTTCTTATATTTAAAAATCAATGAAATTTTCACTGAATCAAGAAGACAATATCACTAAGTGATGGCATCATTTAGATTAAATTTGACAGTTTTATATTAAAGGCAAGGTCAGGTCAAGGTCAGTACCTTTTCCCTGGACATTAAGAATAAAAAATTACTTTTGCCAATCATGCGATGCCTACCTCTATTTCAATAAATTAAATGTTTTTCTTTTTGCATAAAGAAATATTACCATATAGGGTCAATAAGATGATATTACCAAATTGACATAAATAATTTAACTAAAATAGATATTGGCTAATCCGAATTTTCTCTATTTTTCTTAAAATTCTAAGATATTTTAGTTACTTTTATATGCTTCCTATATTTAAATTTTTCTTATTTTCACTTATGGTAAAGTTGTCACATAAAGATACAAAATGATACAAAAAAAAAGTTTTGACCGTTTACTAAGAGAGAGAAAACATTTTTTACGGATTTTTGGCTCAAATCTGAACTTAGATTTGAAGCTTTTAAATGTTAACATAATTTTAGTTTGATTGGAAAATCATATTTATTTGATATATTTTAAAACTTTTGTCCCTTATTATTAATTTAACTTACATTTAAAAATTTTCTCCAAGTCTTTGATTGTGTAAAAATGATAACTAAATTCATTGTTCTATAATTATTTTGAGAGGCAGAAAAGAAGATATTTTCATACACCGCCATTCCGCCAAAAATATAGTCCCTGCTAGATTTCAAACTCAGTTTATCAAATTCTATTTAAAGTTGTACAATTGTGATGAGGAAAGAAAATTATGATCTTTTTAATCTCTTACATCTAAATGTATAAAACATATAAGCAAATATACTTTGAACATTTCATCTAGTCAGAAACCAGACAAGAATCCCTCCTTCAATCCTTCAATCGATTGGTGGTAAAGAAGCACGAAAACGATTTTGGAACCTCTCTATCCCCTGATTGGTAGGTGTTGGCAAGATAAACATTGAAAGGAACCCTAACTGCTATGGTCTAAAACAACTTAAATGTACCACCCCTTCCTTCGCCCCAACTACTATGCTTCAGGAGTCTTTGTGTGATAGGGTTTCAAAATATGCACCGATTCTAATGCAAAACAAATTTTTCTATATTGGTGCTTCTCTTAATTACATTTATGAAACACTTGGTAGCAAGAATAAATACTTCATATTTTTCATCAAGGACACTTTTTTTTCTTTCTTTGTCTGTCTGTCTGTTCGTATATATGGTAGAAAACGCATGGCTGATCATTTAATCGAGGTTGCTTTTTACGTTTTGGAATAGTCTTCTATTCCTTCGTTGCCGTTACAGAAAATCATTAGGTAATTGAAAACATATTGGAAATCTTACTCTTGACTAAGTCTCAAATTTACTTTTTAATTAATGTTTGCACATGACATTGTTGGAATGAAAAAATGCCAATTTAGACAATGAAACTGTATGATAAATAATTAGTCAACCTTGTTTGGTTTTTCGTACAGAAATGTCGCACTGTTCAGCAACAAAGATATTTCAAATGGTCCCTAGTAATGTATAGGTCTGTTTCCTTCACACCAGCCTCAAATTCGGTAGCAAGTTTATAACTCAGTATTGTCCTTCACTAATTTACAATTCTCAGTCGTTAAATAATGAGTATATGACTAATTATAAACAAATAAAAGACGGCCATGTACATTTTCTACCAAAAACAGAGTTTTAATATATTATATCTCTGTTTAAAAATAACTATATAAATGATGTGTTAAAAAATATAATTATATTTAACTTACCCATTACAATTATGGAATACTGTTATTAAGAATTTTAAATATAATTGGAAGTCAAAGTTTTCCTCATGACAGTATTCTTTATAAGGTTTTTCGTAGTAATAAATCAGGTCATTAATTTACAAAAAAAAATAAAGCAAACTGTAAACTATGAAGTTGTATCGTACCTTTAACAGAATTTGAAATCTCCAATAAAAGGCACACTTTAAAAAGGACCCTCATCCACGAACTCATCATCGTCCGATGGAGAGAATTAAGACATCTTTGGAACTTTAATTTGAAAACAGCCACGCAATTGCACACGTGAGATTGTTCAATGGTTACGAAACGAGGAATCCATTAAATAAAATCAATTCTCAATGATTTGTCAGTTTCATCCTTCTCATTGTGTGGTCATTATTTTTAAGTAGAAAGAAAAACACAGTTTGTCTCTGTGCAAATCGGTAACTCCCTGAGTGCTTAAGAAAATCAATATTTCATTACATAAGTTAATTTTGGGGTCAAATTGTGGATTTTTTTTTTCAAATACAGAAATTGACTTCTTGTACCTTTTAGGAGCAAATATCTCAAGTGAATTACACTGAAAGACGTGTTTGCCATCTGTATTTTTTTAGCTCTGTAAACTTTCCCCCTTTTCATTTTATCGTCTTTTCCTGCCAAAGACAATTAAGATGCAATAATAAGAAGCTTTGGCGATGGTTATTCTTTTGTTTCTTTAATTAATGTAGGGGCGGTTTACCTTTAAAAATTTCATTTAATGAAGGGACGCTTTACCTTGTAGTGGAACATTTGTAAAAATCTTTTGAAATTGGAAAGATCCTCTAAAATCTCTTCTAAACAAACAAATAGGCCAGAAAATACAAACCATATGCATCAATTATAGTATCTTTATTACATCTAAGTCATTTGATTTATGGTTGCCGTGCTGGGAACTAAAACTTTTCTGTAACGAATGAAAAAGGTGAACATAATGAACAGTAACCGATCTCAAAAAATCTACAAACAATACAAATCTATGACAATACAAAACAATACAAATCTATGACAATACAAAACAATACAAATCTATGAACTAGCATAAAACACGGACCCTCGGTGCCAAAGGTGCCTCGGGGGAGTAATCACCCCCTGTTGACCAGTCACACCCGCCGTGAGTCCTATGTATTGATCAGGTAGACGGAACATTCCGTAGTCAAATTTAGTATTAAAAACAAAGGCCTAACAATTGGTAAGAAACACGTCAGACAAAATACGACTCAATGACAGATTATATTCGTTAACAAGGTCATTACAGCGACCATATAATTGGTGAAGTGCTGATTTTAAACGAGGTTGTTGAAATCCCTGCAACATCAACTTATATATCAGTAGCCTGCCTTAAAAATTGATCGGAGCATGCTCTTGAGTATCGTATAAGTTCGGAGACGTAAACACCATATGCGGGTGACAGCGGTATATTATTACATAAATAAGGAAAGTTGATGATGGAAAAGCTGAAGTCATTTCGTTTGTTATAAAATTTAGTTGTTAGTTGGCCCTTATTGTCTATAGTCAGTAAAACATCCAAATATGAAACAGATGTGGCAGATCCTATGGTATCTTTTATTTCAAGTTCACTGTGATATATATATCGAGTCGACATATGAATGGAGGTAACTATTGTTAATTGATTAAATGTCGTCGATATATCTGAGTGTCGAGTTGAAGGCCACAGTGGTTTCTTCTCATCTAGAATATTTTTTTATATAATTCTGCTTTATAGGAATATACGTAAAAAGCAAGTTAGCTTATAAAAGAAAACAGTTAGAGCCCATCGAAATTCTAGCAGTTTGTTGGAAGACTGTCTCCAAACACTACGTATATACTGGCAATTACTAATTATTAGGAACTCCAACATTCTTTTAATTTCAAATTCAGAGTTCTTTTGTGTAGAATCAGAGTGGTTTTTAACTAAGACAACGTAAAAAGAGATACGAACATTTCCGAGTTCCATTTTTATTGAAGAAGCAGTTGTATGTGATATCAAAAGGCCTAGTTTTTAATTTAGTTGTATAAAGTGTAGAAAAGTTTTAAGTTTTGATTTTATTGACTTAAGAAAAATTTGATGCATAATTTTAAAATTTCTAAAAGTTCTTTGGAATTTTTGAGAATCCACAACTGAGTTACACCACTTCTAGAGTGTGCTGTAGCACAGAAGTTTCTCCTTTACAGCGGTTAATATTTTTGTAAGGAGTAAAGCTATTTGCTTTGTAGAGCATTTACTGGACGTACATGTACCCGCAATGTATCTTTGTTTGTAAGGATTTTTATGAAATTTAGAAATCCAGTATTGGTAGGGAAGATCGAGCTCACCTTAGTTGACTGGAATGTTAAAAGTATAAACCACTGAAATGTGACTCTGAAAATTTCATCCTTAGAAAGTGAACTGTGAGTAGAGATAGATTTCTGATATGAGAAAAAGATCCAGTTGATTTAAATCTAATTGAAAATTTATCAACAAATATATGGGGAGGGGAAGTTTACGTATCCAGACATTCTGAACGTAGAAAGAGGCATAACTCTGTTATACATTCTCTTTATTGTATAGGATAAATGTCTCGGGGAAACAATTCATGATATTTTAATGTTATTGAAATCAATAGAATTCTCTTGAGAAATTAGTCAAATACTTTCACATGAAACGCATTATCAAAATCAAAACAAAAGAAAAGAAAACAAAATAAACACATAAACAAAAACCAAACAAACATAAAAAACTAAACACCCCCCCCCCCCAAAAAAAACACACAAAAAAAACAAAACAAAACAAAAACAAAGACAAAAATTAAGGGGAAAAAACGTAAACATAAAAAAAAACAAAAGAAACAAAACAAAATCATACAAAACAATAACAAAACAAAACAATACAAAACAACAACCAAAAATAAAATAAAAATTAAAATGAAATTAAAAAATTAAAAAAAAAAAAAAAAAAGCTCCGTATGGCAGCTCATGGCGAAGGTTAATATTTCTCAAATACAACTTGAGTCAAACTCCAAGCCCAAGGTCAAGATATCAAAATGCTGGTACTACGCCCCCCCCCCCCCCCCCCGGTTCCTACGGCCATGAATAAGATCTTGTCATAAGGAAAGCAAATGCCGTGAAATATGAAAGCCGTAGCATCAACCATTCAAAAGTTATGACCAAGGTAAAAGTTTTTCTAAACTGAGTAGGTCAAACGTCAAGACTAAGGTGTCACAATTGTTGATAGTCATACCCAAAGAAGGTTCTCGTCACAAGATATATACATGTGAAATACAAAAGCCCTAGCTCCAACTATTCAAAACTTATGCCCAAGGTTAAAGTTTTTCAAAAGTACATTGTAGGTCAAACTCCAAGGTCAAAAATATTTGTAACCAAGCCGGGAAGGTCTTATCACAAGGAATACACACATGAAGTAAGAAACCTTCGACAGTTGTTCAAAAGTTATGACCAATGTTAAAGTTTGGTAAAATTTTCAAAAATAGGTCAAAGTTAAGAGGTCAAATATTTTGGTACCCAAAGAAAGGCCTCGCGCCTCTTATCACAAGGAGTATGAAAGCCCTGGCTCCAACCGATCAAAAGTTATGGACGAGGTTAAAGATTTTGTGGACAAACAGATAGACAGACAGACGGACGGTTAGAGCAAAAACTATAGGCCTCCGAATCTTGATTACAGGACTCCCCTCCCCCGGCAAAAATATTGATTGGCCGAATCAGCTTTGGAATGAATTAACAAGGAATTTACCCCCCACGTGGATAATTTGCATCCCGCAATATTTTGATTGGTGTAATTATGGTAAGTATTCCAAAATGAAATATCGCCCATAAATTCATATAAAGCCCGAAATCTTCTATTAGAATAAAGTTATATCAGGTCTTACTTCTTGATTTTAGACCCAGAAACACATGACATGATTGGAAATTAGTGCTATATCGTGTTTTTCTGTATATTTCTCTAAGACATTTTCTCAGAATATCTGCACTGCTTTTCTTAATACAATGTTGTGAAATTCAGTCGAACTGATTAATATGAAGTGTAGATTCATTATAAAACATAAACAAATTGCACATGTTGCGGAGACTATAGTGGGGCAGTACGTGATGGGGTAATGACACTGTTTTGCATGGGCATGTCTATAGAGAAAGAAAATATATTGTCCTGAAGAGGAGCAAAAGGGCCACAGTTTAATTCATAAGCTAGAATCCCCAATTTTCTTTAGTAAAGTGGACAGGCTTTCGCCTACATGTAGGTGAAAGCCTGTCCATTTCTCTGAAGAGAATACCTTTGAATGATCTATTTTATCCCCTTCTACCCTGATACCCCCCTTTTCCTCTCCTTGTCAAACTTGTGTGTTTGCCATTAATAGAGACAAGGTATAATCCGGCCATTTTCTTAAACAGCCTCCTACACTCTGACCTGTAATTACATAGAGTTTTAAACATTAATTAACAACTGAAAGATGTAAAGTTTGATGTATGGTTCCATTATTCCTTAATGTCTGTAATGTATGTTTCTTAGATGAGTTGATGGTAGCAGTTAACATACACCTTTTGTTGTTGAGGACACAAACATTAATCATGACAACCTAATCTGTGAAATGAGTTGTTTTGGATTGTAAGACATCTTCTATAATCAGCTGTTTACAAGGTTGTCAAATTTACAACAACTTCCTCCTATTAAACAGTTGATATTTTATTTACTGTTTTCATGATTTAATTGAAAAAAAAAAGATTAATGCTAAAGTTTATTTTTTTTATGTTATATTTTCAGGTCATTTGAGTCATTCATTTGACCCATTAATATCTGTAAATGCCTTTCTATTGTCATGTCTTGTGTAACTCTTTTGAATTTTTAACAAATTCAGCATCTAGAACTTCAATCAGTTTTAGCATATAGCATCTTTGGATGAAGAAAAATTAAAATTTTTGAAGTTTCGAAATGGAACCAGGCCCCAAGACCATAAACTGAGAACAGACATAAGTCAAAATTTCAAATCAATATAATTTTTAAAATAATTTTGATAATGAAACAAAATTTTCAACGTGGTTGAATTTGTGTATTATAAAAACCTGTAAGTTTGTATTCACATATGTTTAGTGGAACTCAAGAAATAAAAGATCAAAATTTTGACTTAAGTCTGTTCTCAGTTTATGGTCTTGAGGCCATGCAGCTAGATCGCTCAAGGGTTATAATATTGGGACCAAAAACAATCAAAATTAATGTATGCAGTCTTAAAATTCTTAACATGGACATGTTGCAGGCAAATTCTATTTGTAGTGTCAGAAAGTTAATGATTAGGTAGCCCTTCACCAAAATAGTGAAATTAAAGAAGCCTGGCACCTAGATCACAGATGACATATGGCTTAGCTGATCATATAAGTCCTGAACAAAATTTACTCCTTGATATCTAGCAGGAATCATTATAACTTGTTAGTGCTTTACCAACTATTTGAAATTCATAAACCAAGGATAAATGATAAAAGAAAAATTTCCCCCTATATAAAGATCTCATTGTATGTCTGAAGTCTATTGTCGTGGTCATCTTGCAGGGTAGCTTGGGTACAGGTTTCTGGGGTAGGGTACACTATGTTGCATGATCACATGGCATACTGAAACTGCATTAAAAATCTTTTTAGGGTCAAAGGCCCAAGGATGAATCAGGCACAAGGAAAGCCCCTTTTGCATCTCAAGTCTTTATTGTCTACCACGGGAAAGAACCTAATTTGACCATACCTGCTGATAGTGCCATTTTGAGAAGTACATATTTTTACACTCTCTGATTTTTTATTTTTTAACAGATTGAGAATTTCTTCAAACTTATACTGCTCAGATAAAAACATGAATCTGTGCCAAAATTTCTATTATATTGAATATATACAGTCAAATATGCATATATTAGGGAAGTGTAAGGGATGAACCATTTGATTCAATATAAACATAATTCGTTATGTCAGACAATATTGTAGCGCTACCATAAAGCTCATTATACATAATGTGTTTTAACCACATGCAGCTGCAGGGAATGCATATGAATTCATTATAAGCATGTTCATTGTAACTATGTTTTACTGTCCTGCATATTTACTCTCCTTCATATAATCTTGGGAAATTAATTTGCTTTGAATGTGTGTCAGTTATACTAATTATCCAGTATCCTTCATAAAAAATCATTAAAGGTAATCATCAAATCTGTATTTTATCAATGTCAGGAAAACAGGACTTAATTATAATCTTATATGTTCATTTTCTTAAAACTTTGTACATGATGTCATAGTAGCGGAAATATCACATTTAATCTGGTGGGCATCATTGACAATTGTTGATGAACTTTCTGTCATCATTAACTCAAATGGCTGGCAAACATTTTGATTTATGTCTAAATTCTTAACATTATGACATACAAAATTTAAAAAAGATCTTTCAAACACTAAGTTTCATTATGTAGTACAAAATAGTAAATTACATGTATACCGGTATTGAAAAGATTTTGCAATCTTTGATCGATATTTTTAATAATTAAATTACTTTACTTTTTTCTTTTCTTTTTAACAAAAAATGAATTGGGATTACTCAGTACCTATGTTCTAATTCGACCATGCAGTCTCGACTGAACATACGTTATTTATAAATACCCTCATTCAAAAATCAAAACAAAACACCAATATTTTGTAGTAGCTCCAAGCTCTGTGCATTTAATTGATGACATTGCACATTTAATAAAGTGCTTTCTCATTTACAAAAAATTATATAATGCAACAACATGAAACTCAAGGATAGTATGGGAGGGGGTTGTATTGTGACTGAAATGCATGAAGTCTTGCATGAGCTCAAATGACAAAACACTTCACATATATAATCATTGCCCACTAACCAGTCATATGGGTATTACTGTACTATTCATTCAAGTTAAAATAGAAAAACCTATTTGAAAGGAAATTGTATGGTTTTTTTTTTTTTGTTTACTTTGAGAAATAATGTCTTATTTAATGACTGCACTTGGATTAATGATAAATTCATGAATATAAAATCAGATACATTTACTAAAAAATATAGAAATAAAATTATTTTCGTTTTTTAATTTTCTTTATAATTTTAAATTCATTATCAAATCATATCATTAGACAAAAAATTTTAGGAGTGGCCAAGTTTTCAGAGAGAGAGAATTAAATATCAGAGTTGACTGTCAGACTCAACATCTAAGATTTCAGTTAATGCATAGCAAAACAAAGACTACGGTATTACATAAATTAATTCGATAGATTGTAATTTTTCTTGTTGTCAGTTATTCCTGTATTTGTTTATTACAAAAATCTAAGAAGCTATTCAAAAGAAATCTTACTGATTCAACTGTGTTTTTATCTCCATATTAAAATATTTCTAAATTTACTGAGTGTTTTTTATCTGCCATTCCACATGTAACATTTGCTTTTTGTCAGAACATGATATATGTGAAAGAGAATGCCAGGTTCACTTTCTGGGTCTGCTTCTGAAATTGGCGTTCAAATTCACTTTAGGTCTGCCCGGGCTATACGGTTTTGGTGTGCTCTGGGTCCGCTCGATGTCAGCCCCATGCATTGGACCCGAAGAAAACCCGGGGGTTCAACTGGGGTCCTTTTTCTGTTATGTATGTTTTGTCTGGCCAGTACTGTATAAAATAATTATAAAGTTCTCCATTTCAAGTAATAATAATCAATGAGAAATTTAAGTTTCACAATTTTTTTAGTTTTGAGGAAGTATGGTAGCTTGCAAGAATTATATAGTCTTAAAAGATTTTGACTTCTTCACATAAAATCTTAAACTATTATATCAGATTATTGGATTTCTATGTGATTAACTTACAAGTTCCCACCCCAGCAGAAATCTCAATGACAGGAATTAAATTTCTCCTTCATGCAGTTAATTTTGCTGGTTGCCTGGTAGGGCTGTCATGAGTACCCGAAATAACCGAGAACCATGGTCCAAGTTGTTCGGTTCGGTTCCGGTTCCATTTTCCAGATTTTGGTTCGGGTCTAGTTTATATATTAGAGTCTGTTCAATACAAAAAATGGCGTCAAAATCAAAGGAATGATGATGATAACAGTGATAAATAAACATCACAACTGAAATCTACTTCATTCCATGACAAAACACTTGTCATGGAAGTATTAAATAATTATCAAAACGAGCAGGAATGGTCAGGTTGTGGCTAATAATAGGCCAATTAAGTCAACGATGTCTAGACGTTCGCATGGTTAAGACTTGTTTTCAATGTAAATTTTATGTAACAAATAAAGATTTTTCAAGTTAAATTCATGAAATTAAGGTTTAAAATAGATGTAAATAACCGACCCGAAAAACCCGAAACCAAACCGAAAATTTACAGAACCGACTTGACCCAAAAAATTTTGGAACCGTGACAGCCCTATTGCCTGGTTTTATGAAAAAAACACTGGTTTAATGCGTAGTATTCATTTACTGAAGAATAATTTTTAAATAGTCACCCATCTTTAGGCTGAATTATGGTACAGGCATTCCCATCTGTCTGTCAGTGTGTTCTTTTACTTTGTCATGTTCAAATCAAGTAAATGCACCATGAATTCTAGAATCATGAAACCTTATACCTGAGTTACATACCAAAAGTAGGTCACTGTGACCTAAATTTAATTTTTTTAAGACAAGATAATTAAGAAAAAGCAAATTCAAAGAATATATTGTGGTCTCCCGCTTTGGGTGTGTTAGTGGTTGATATGCAGTTATATCTGGCATATTGTAACTGTACTGTTTGTATGTCCTTGCTATCTTGTCTCTCCGTCATACCAAAAAATTATAAATTATTGAATTGATAAAAATTATGGCAAAAATTAAAGCTTCTCAAAACTGCATCGAACTTCAAGATCAAGGTTTTGAGGACAAATATCATAATACAACTCAAAAAACATTGTCACAAGTCATGTACATGTGAAAAAAAATGAAAGCTCTTCTGGAGCAAAGTTAAAATTTTTTGATAAGTAGGTCAAACTTCTAGGTCAAGGTAATGAAGTAATATGTCTTTCTGAAAGGTGTTGTCATAGGTGATGTACATGTAAAGTATGAATGCCCTATCTTCTATCATTCAAACATTTTTACCAATGTAAAAAAAAAAAAAAATTGAAAAAAGACTGTAGGTCAATGAATGTCAAGGTCACAAGGTCAAAACCCAGAGTACATTTGGAAAGGTCTTAAAATAGATAATGACATGTCAAATATATTTAAGCCCTATTTCTTTCCTTCAAAAGACAACAGCAATGAAAACATTTGGTCAGACTTCACCATCAAGGTGTCAAAGATGAACACTCTATCTTCTCTCGTTCAAAAGTTATCACCGATGTTAACATTTTTGAAAATTAGGACAAACTTCAATGTCAGGGTCACAGGGTCAAAAGTTGTTGCATATTGAAAAACATCTTGTCACAGGTAATGCACATGTCAAATATAAGCACATTATCTTCTATTATATAAAAGTTATAAACAATATTAAAGTTTATTTAAAAGTAGGTCAAATTTCAGGTCAAGGTCACATGTCAAAAATAGTACCATGGTATATTTGATGTGAAATATGAAAGCCCTATCTCTTCTCATTCAAAAGTTGTGAGCAAGGTAAAAATTTTAAAGTAATGTAAACATTTTTGAAAAGTATGTCAAACTTCAAGGTCAAGGTCATGGGGTAAAAAATCTTAGTATGTTTGAAAAGGTCTTGTCACAGGAAATGTACACGTGAAATATGAAAGTCCTACCTTTTCTCCTTTTAAAAGTTATGACCAAGTTAAAGTTTTTGTGACAGAAAGACTGATAGACATAACCGACAGATGAATGAGAATTAATGTCCCCTTGCTCTCACGAAAGTGGAGGACAAATAATATCAAATATAAATATAAATATTGTGTATTTATTTTGCCTAGACTCTCTTTAACATATGGGATTCCCATAATGCTTAAAAGGATTATCATCTTGACAGTCACAAGAAAAAAAAAACTTCAGGACACGTTTATGAGTATCCTCTTCAGAGTGGCACATGTATGACCTCCTCTTTCCCCACAAATTTAATCCTTCTTAACCTTAGATTGTCAGGACAGTTAACTGACAAATAGAATCTATAGCCAGAATCCAGAAAAATTTTATTTTCAAATTTTGATGGTTATCAATTGAAATCTGTGTTGTAATCAGAAAGCCTTAAAGTGTCTTGAGGTTTATATAGAGAGCCTTTGAAAAGGGTGCATGACATTTAATTAGAACTCTTCTGTGATTGTCGGATGCATGTTTCTCAGGTGAGAATTTGTGTCCTTTAATAAATGAATGTATTGTAGAAGTATATGTATTGATACATATGTAGATGGAAAATAACATACAAGGTATGTTAACATATTTATGAATTTTTTAATAATTTTTAGACCTTATTTTAAAAAATGTATGATATCTTGTGCTAAATGTTATATGGATTTTGTTTCATCATAAAAGAAATGTACTCAAAATCATATTACACCTTTTAGAAATTTACTGTATGAAATCCATTAAAGATTTTTTTGTAGATGGTTTTATATTTTACCATGCCTGGCTGCTTTGTGTTAGAGATGGTATCTCGTAAATGTCTCGGTGAAGTATTATAATTTATATATATGTTACAAAACTTCCCTCTAGGAGATAAAATTTAAACACTTCCTTTCCGTTTTATTATATATAGTGGGTTTTGATAGAGGAAAGTGGACATATTTGGAGGTAAATGCTATTTTTATTGAAGAAATTAACATATCTTATTCTATACATAGTATTTTTCTGAAATATATCACAGGTGTTGATTTCAAGGAGAGGAAAATATAAGAGGTACTCATGACTAGGTACATTATAATATACAATAATATACATGTATGTAGGTCAAAGAAATATATGGTGCTATAACTGAGAGAAGAAATTTGCCTTATAGTCAGACATTATTAGACCTTATTAACCTTGTTAGCTGGTACAGACTAAAAGATACATTGAAGATTAATTGACTGCAATTTTAATTTTTTTATGTAGTTTGAAGATGTCAATTTTTGGTAATTGGAGTAAGTCGCTGCACTACCCCCCCCCCCCCCCCCCCCCCCTTCCATTTAAATCCTTATGTACATGTATTTTATTGATGGCTTGATGTGCAGAAATTGAAAATAACGTTTTCCTGTATAAAACTTTCTTGACATATGGAAATTTAATAAAGGTTAAGCATAGAATGTTAAAAAAAAAATGTGAACAGGGAAGTAATACACATTTTTCAATAAAGTAAAAATATATTGTATAAGTACATGTATACAGTGGTAACATAAGTTTTGCTATATCATTGCCTGATTAGAATTTGTCTGTGTAATTTTCTTTGCTACAAGCTGGTTCTAACAAGAGTGGGTCATGTTTTAAAATTAGTAAGATAGGTCAGATAGATCATCCCCTCCCCCCTTCAAAGTTTATGGCAGTTTTATGATCTTCAGCTCAGATCAGAAAATTAATGGACTCTGGTATATTTGTTGTAAAGTTTAGTATATTGCTTTAAAAATGATTATTGAATTTTTTAATAAAGGGATAATTGTCATTAATGTGGCTATTTTAGAATCCCTTTTTTTTTTGGGGGGGGGGGGGGGGGGGGTTCTTCAAGAGTATAACACCTGATGGTATGCAGGAATACTGATTTATTTAATTAACAAGTCCTATAATATTTTTTGTCATGTATGGTAGTATTCTTCATTGCTCCTTGGAAAAACAGATGAGTGTTCGTGTTAGCTAAAGGCTTAGAACTGTAAAAACTAAAATTTTATGGTGAAACTTGTCCTATGGTATATATATTATATGCATTTCTTCATTACTCCTTGGAAGGATCGAGAAATGAATGTATATGTGCTCAGAAGGTATAACGTTTTAACTGGTGAAAAATAAAGATCTCAAGTTACACAGCCTGTGGAGTTAACCTTGAGAGTAGTAAGCATTGACCTTTCTAAAGGTAACTCTAAACAAATAATGGCTTTATCCTTGTAGTTGAGAATTAGTATTGTAAAGAAAAGTGGAGTCTAAAATCTGTAGCATTGACTTGTTAGATTACAGTATATAATACTACCAAGCTAAAACTTTTAGTATATTAAAAATACTTTTAAGTTTTATAGATCGATCATGTAGTTTAAAGTTTTCACTTATGAAATACAGTCAAACCTTGTTATCTTGAACTCAATGGGACCGAGAAAAAACTTTGAGATAGGATTCAAGATATCCAAGGTAAAATACTTAAAGAATATGGGGTTGGGACTTCCAAATCACATCGACATATCCATGGTATTCGAGATATCAGACCGAGTGTTTGAGATACCGAAGTTCAACTGTATCTGATGCAATTTTTATTATTTTTGGAATATATTTGTCATTAAAAATCAACACTCGTGTCACCAGAATCAGCCTGTGAATTTTACATTGTCCATGGGGACTCTGAAAGTCTAATCCTATTATGGGAATTACCTAAAAAAAAACTCTAACAGGTTACAAACATGACTTGAATATAGGCGTTATTACAGTCTTCAGTAATCTGATACTGACAAATATAAGATTAAATCTAATGGAAGGTCGAGGCCTGATGACTGCGTCAAATATTAGCTGGACCATTAAATGTATTCAATTTTTTAAAAAAAATCAAATTTTGAGGAATTTTGTCACTTAGTGAGTATAATTTATCAAATACAAACTGGTTACAATCAATGATTTAATGTATATACCCAGTAAGCAGCATTGATTTAAGCTGTTCGTGGATTTTCACTAATATACATATGTTTTTACAGTGTGTATAATCTGTTATAATAATACTTTTATGACCGTCATTGAACTAACTGTTTTGTATAATAAATTGTAGACAATAAAATGTTCTGTGTCTGCTATTGTCACCTTTTAGTGACCCCCCAATCGAATAAATTACTAAATTATCTACAGTGATAAATCAAATACATTTATTGAATTATCATAGATGATGGATTACAAACATAAAAAAAAATTATTACAATCAAATACATTCTCAGTTATAAAATAGTAGACAATATAAAAATATTGATCTTTATTTTCAATTTGATTTTATAGGAAGAGTGATTAGACGCAGTGTAAATATTGACACAGTTATTCATTACGTAGGGTGTCGCATAAAGGACAAAAAGTTCTTTTTAAATTATCAGGTGGTGAAAAAATGAACCCAGGCATTCATTCAGTCGGTTTCTGGGTTTTGTATTTCTTCACTGTTAGAGAAAGTGGAACTTGTTTGTTTGGTTTAGGGTTTAACTCGAGGAGAACACATTCTTGTTTTAAAATTTCATTGTTATTTTCAAATCTAGCTGAGAGTAGTTGTGGCCTATGTTAATCATTTACTAGCATGTCAGGTGAGCAATTTCTTCATTTAAGAAAGGTAAAGCTAGCTATACTTCAATTATCTAGATTTAAAAAAAATGCGTATGAAATAATGAATGGTAATATGTTCTAATTTGCCTATATATATATGTCTTCTTTTTTTTTTTTTATAATAGTGACATTTGTTATCTATATTCAATATTAGAGTGATTGCCTGTCATTTTCATATGTCTAGATGATTTATTGCTAAATTCTCTCTTTCTCTCTCTCGCTCTCTCTCTCTCTCTCTCTCTCTGTAAGTGTGTGTGTTTGCAGGGGTGGATCCAGGATTTGAAGTTAGAGAGGTTAATTGCCAGCTGATTAGGCTGTGGGTCTTGGGGCTGCCTTAACGCCCCTGAATACTAGAGATTTAGTAGAGCAAAAATGAAGTCTTCTACGTAGACATTTTTACTATTTCTTGTTGTCATGATTAAAGTTAATAAATTAATGCAATTATTTTAAGGTCTATGGAAACATAGCCTAGCACCTAGGAAACAAGTCCCCAGAAGCTCTGCCATGCAAGAATATAGAAATAAAGCCTTTTATTTATACCCTTTTATGCTAATTAAAATTTGTTTCTTTTAAAAGATCATGCAATCATGATTTAATTATCTTGAATTTGACAATATTAAGGGGGGGGGGGGGTGCTGGATGCACCCCCTTTAAACCTGCTACTATTATGTAATCCTCAAAAGTTCAATTAAGGTGTGACTTTTTCATGAACTTCATGATCCACTCGAGGGATTAAGTGCTCAGTCTCCATATTTTTTTTTAGATTGGATTTGTTTCTTCAAATGAATTTATATTTTTTTTTGTAATGGGTACATCTGCTTCTGTTCAGAGCTTTAAATAGAGAGTTCAGCTTATTATTAACTTTTATAATCCTTTTAAACACTGATTTGCTATTAATGAAAAGAAAGTCATGTGATTGTATTTATACCCCTGCTCCAAAGGAGACTAGGGTACACTGTTTAACCCTTGTGTGTCTGTCTGTCTGTCCATAACAAATTTTTGTTGCAGTTTTCTCAGCAATTACTCTTTGCAGATGCTTGAAATTCTAGCACACTGTTTGGTTTGGCATGCCATATGGTGGGATTCATTTTTAGCTCACCTGAGCCAAAGGCTCAAGTGAGCTTTTCTGATCAGAATTTGTCCATTGTCTGTCGTCGTCGTCGTTGGCGTCGTCGTTGTCGTAAACTTTTCACATTTTCATCTTCTTCTCAAGAACCACTGGGCCAAATTCAACCAAACTTGCCACAAAGCATCCTTGGGTAAAGGGGATTCAAGTTTGTTCAAATGAAGGGCCACGTCCTCTTTCAAGGGGAGATAATTAGGAATTAGTGAAAAAATAATGGCATCATTTAAAATCTTCTTCTCAAGAACCACTGGGCCAGGAAAGATGAAACTTATGTGGAAACATCCTCAGGTAGTGTAGATTCAAGTTTGTTCAAATCATGACCCCCGGGGGTAGGGTGGGGCCACAATGGGGGATCCAAGTTTTACATAGAAATATATAGGAAAATATCTTTCAAAATCTTCTTCTTAAGAACAGTAAAGCCAAGATCGGTCATATTTATATGGAAGCATCCTCAGGTAGTGTAGATTCAAGTTTGTTCAAATCATGACCCCCGGGGGTAGGGTGGTGCCACAATGGGGGATCCAAGTTTTACATAGAAATATATAGGAAAATATCTTTCAAAATCTTCTTCTTAAGAACAGCAAAGGTATGATTGGTCATATTTATATGGAAGCATCCTCAGGTAGTGTAGATTCAAGTTTGTTCAAATCATGACCCCCAGGGGTAGGGTGGGGCCACAATGGGGGATCCAAGTTTTACAGAGAAATATATAGGAAAATATCTTTCAAAATCTTCCTCTTAAGAACAGTAAAGCCATGATTGGTCATATTTTTATGGAAGCATCCTCAGGTAGTGTAGATTTAAGTTTGTTCAAATCATGACCCTCGGGGGTAGGGTGGGGCCACAATGGGGGATCAAAGTTTTACATAGATATATATAGGAAAATATCTTTCAAAATCTTCTTCTTAAGAACAGTAAAGCCATGATTGGTCATATTTATATGGAAGCATCCTCAGGTAGTGTAGATTCAAGTTTGTTCAAATCATGACCCCCATGGGTAGGGTTGGGCCACAATGGGGGATCCAAGTTTTACATAGAAATATATAGGAAAATATCTTTAAAAATCTTCTTAAGAACAGAAAAACCATGATTGGTCATATTTATATGGAAGCATCCTCAGGTAGTGAAGATTCAAGTTTGTTCAAATCATGACCACCAGGGGTAGGGTGGGGCCACAATGAGGGATCAAAGTTTTACATAGAAATATATAAGAAAATATCTTTCAAAATCTTCTTCTTAAAAACAGTAAAGCCATGATTGGTCATATTTATATGGAAGCATCCTCAGGTAGTGAAGATTCAAATTTGTTCAAATCATGACCCCCGGGGGTAGGGTGGGGCCACAATGGGTGATCAAAGTTTACAGAGGAATATATAGGAAAAAGTCTTTTTCTCAAGAACAGAAAAGCCATGATTAGTCAAATTGATATGGAGGCATCTTTGCGTAGTGTAGAATGAAATTTGTTCAAATGAGGGCCCCCGGGGGTAGGGTGGGGCCACAATGGGGGATCAAATTTTTACAAATGAATATATGGGAAAAAAAATCTGCTGCTCAAGAACAACAAAGCCATTTGTTATATTGATATGAAAGCATCATTAGGTAGTTTAAAATTCAACACCTCCCCCCCCCCCCTGTAAACTTTTCAATACCAGGGATTTTTTTAGGGTCTCTCCGGGGCCGAAATTCGGCCCCATTCCCAATGCTGAAAAGTGCATGTTTTTCCCAAAATTATACCTAAAAATTCCCAATATGAAAAAAGTATTAAGTTGTAAATTATTAAAATAAAATAATGACAAAAAGGTGTTTATGTCCTCTATGTGTGATGTACGAGCCATCCGAGGAGTTCCGAAAAGTTGTTCAGAATACTACGGATGTTGCATGCAAGCGGGATCGATGTTTAAAATTAAAGTCGGGATCGTTAAATAATAAATAAACGTGCATCATGTCAGTCTTTCCAGTTTGCCTAGGGCGGTAATTTTCAGGCTGTGTTGAATCACTCTTATTCTTATAAATTAGTCAAACAATACCGATTAACCACTCATCTGGGACAAACCCACTATCAAATTTTATTTTAAAGAACTTCTTACGTAAAGGTAAAAAAGACGACAACATCGTATAAAAGTGTCCATTTACAATGTTATTATACCCTGCGGCTTTACCATTTTTAAGGTCCTGAACAGTCTCTATTATTTCATATCACTAAAGCTGGTTTAGGCCAGCTTCATACTATAAAAAAATAAGAAAAATGATTAAATATTTGTCTTTGCTTGTTGTTATTTGTATGAAGATATTTTTTTTTCCAATTTCAGCGAAATATCACTATTTTTCCCAATCTTGACGGCCCCGGCCCCTGGAATCAGAGGGTAAAAAAATCCCTGAATACTGTACTGATTTTTGCTTTTTTTCCTAGCCAATGTGCTCAGGTGAGCGATGTGGCCCATGGGCCTCTTGTTGTATGAATCTGATGTCAACTTCTTGTTTATCCCTGCATCTGTTCATACCAAATTTCCATCACAGTTTTCTCAGCAGCTACTCAAGGCAGATGCTTTAAATTTTAGCGCACTGTTTTGGCATGCCATATCATGATATGGTGGGATTCATTTTTAGCTCTACTGGTCAGAGACCAGGCCCCGGGGCCATAAAACTTAGACAAGCTCAATTTTGATCTCAGTCTCACTTTTCCACTATTAATTCCTTTGGTTAAAGTGAGACTGAGATCAAAAGTGAGCTCGTCTAAGTTTTATGGCCCCAAAGCCTGAAGAGCTTATGCGATAGTAAGGTGTCCGTCATCCATCCGTCTGTCTGTCTGTCTAGCTGTCTGTCTGTCCGTCTGTAAACAATTTTTCAAAACGCTACTCCTCCTACAGTTTTGGTCTGATTTCAATATAACTTGGTACATAAGTAGACTACACTAAGATAAATAATTCTGTGTATCGGTTTTTGATTTCAATGAACGGTGTTGCCATGGTTACTAAAAATAGTGATTTTTGGGAAATACATTCAAAATGCTAATCCTTCTAGAGTTTTGATCTGATATCAATATAATTAGCGCACAAGTAGACTATACTAAGATACACAATTCTGTGTATCGGTTTTTGATTTCAATGAACGATGTTGCCATGGTTACTAAAAATAGAAATTTCTGTGAAAAACTTTCAAAAAACTACTCCTCCTACAGTTTTGATCTGATTTAGATATAACTTGGCACACAAGTAGACTATACTAAAATACAGTGGAACCTCATTTATCCGGACGCTTTGGTTCCCAGTCAATTTGTCCGGATATGTGAAGCGTCCGGATACCTGAATTGCGCTGATTTTAGTTAGATGGCCTTTCATACCATTTTCAATCGTAAAGAATGTTGCTTTATATCAATATGTTTTATTGTTTAAATACTTTTATATAAGTTAGTACTATTCAATACTTGTTTAAATAAATAAACAAGTACATCTGTCATTGGGAAAAAAACGTGTTTATATGGTCACACTAATTATTTCTACATCCCAGTGTCTAATGAATCAACTTCTCCTAGTAGCCATGTCGGTACGGTACTGTCGGTAGAGTCTTATTTAATATGAACGCCTATCAGTGCTAAATATGACATAATCTGCATATGTATACGAACGCTAATCGTAATAATCCAATGCGAGATCATATTAACGATTGTGTAATTCTGAAAGTGATTTTATAAATGTCATCAAATCATAGAATGCATAGAAATACTGTGCATATAAAAACTCCGATGTCATGTCTATAAATACATAAACCCATGTTACGACTGTATTGTAACAGTAAAAGAAATAAATTTGCTGACTACGAAAAATTATCCTAGACTTAAAAATTATTTTCCTTAATTAATACATATCAAAACCATGTTAGTGAAGCGAGAGTCTCGTGCGTACCTATCGAACTACAATTAACCTTGCCGCAAGCCATTGATAACAGGTCGCAGGTGGTCATCTTTTAAAACAAACAGCCAGACCAGTGTTTATACAACAATTACTAACACCCAGATCAAGTAATTTGAGCAGACTTGACAGACCAGTTGAAAAATTATCGTCCTGATAAATGAACCAAAATATAACGTAAAAATTCATTTTGTGGTGAAAAATGACTGTCCGGATACGGAACGCGGAATTCCGGTTAAATGAGACAAAATAACGTTGAAAATTTTCGTTCCCATTAAAAATCGTCCGGAAACTGAAGCGTCCGGATACCTGGCGTCCGGATATCTGAAGGTCCACTGTTCATAATTCTGTGTATTGGTTTTTGATTTCAATGAATGGTGTTGCCATGCTAACTAAAAATAGAAATGTCTGTGAAATATTTTCAAAACACTACTCCTCCTACCATTTTGGTCCGATTTCAGTACAACTTGGCAAACAAGTAGACTACATTAAGATACATAATTCTGTGTATTGATTTTTGATTTCAATGAACGGTGTTGCCATGATTACTAAAAATAGAAATTTCTTTGAAATAACTTCAAAATGCTACTCCTCCTACAGTTTTGGTCTGATTTTAGTATGACTTAGCACATAAGTAGACTACACTAAGATACATAATTCTCTTTACCAGTTTTGGATATTGATGAAGGGTGTTGCCATGGTTATTAAAAATAGAAATTTTCTTGAAATACTTTCAAAATGCTACTCCTCCTACATGTTTTGTCTGATTTCAGTATAACGTGCCAAACAAGTAGACTAGACTGAGATAATTAATTGATGTTATTGTTTTTTGATTTTGTTGAATGATGTTGCCATTTTTACTTAAATCAAAATTTCTGTAAAATTGTTTTAAAAGGCTACTCCTCCTACAGTTTTAGTTTGATTGCAATAAATCTTGCCACAAAAAGAGACTAAACCAAGGATCATTATTCTATTTATTGCTGTTGCAAAGTTTCAAGTCCAAGTGCTACTTTTATCTTCATTTATAAGTACAACCAGTAGAGCTATAGTCTCGTCAGAGACTTCTGTTTTTTTTTTTAGAATCTGATGTCAACTTCTTGTTTATCCCTGGATCTGTCCGTACCAAATTTCTGTCACAACTGATCTTGTGTATATTCACTTGAGAGCATATATTCACACCAGAGCAGGGGTATTAGTCGTGAGCATTGGCTCACAGAATCTTGTTTAATTATTTTGATTTACAGCTGCCCAAAATTAACAGCAAGTTTAATTTTAGAGGAGGTAGTTATAAGTTTTATTTTCTTTCTCTTGTTGTTTAGTATATGTACTTTATATACATCCTTTATGCTTTAATTATCAGAAAAAGGTAAATAATTTGTATAGGTTGGTTAATTAAAATGATAAACTTCACATAATAAACTTGAAATATTCATGGTAACCCATATCGAAAATAAATACAAAAATAATACAAGAAAAAAATACTAAAATAATACAAAAAAAGTATATTTTTAATGACCAAATTTGGAACCCTCTAAATCTTGGTTCCAATTTAGGTAAAAAATAATAGACTTTTTAAAAGCCAAACACAGAAAAATATATTTTTAATATACTTTATTTTTTTGAAATAATACAGAAATGATACACATGACCTGTAAAAACGTATTGTTTTTGTACTTTTGTATTATTTCTCTATTTTTCTCTCCAAAGTATAAAAATAATACAGTCCATAGAAAAGTATAGAAAAAATACAGAATGTATTAATTTTGTATTAGCATATATTATTTTTGTATTTTTTCACCTTTAAGAATTAAAATACAAAAAAAAATATAGAATATATTAATTTTGTATCACATATATTATTTTTGTATTTTTTCATCTGGAACAATTAAAAGTACAAAAAAGATATAAAATATGAAAATAATACAGTACACAAAAAAGTATGAAAAAAATATAGAATGTATTAATTTTGTATTAATATGTATTGTTTTTGTATTTTTATCAGCATGAAGGATTGTATTTCAAAAATATCAAAAAAGTACAATAATGATAGACAAAAAATACATTTAAATGCTTAAAATAATACAAAACAGAGTTTTAAAAACTACAAAAATGATCATGGGCAAAAATTGTTATTTGAAGAAAAGGGGTTGGAGATTGAGGTTCTTAATAGCATCTATTGATTGTTATTCAAAAATCTTTTATTTATTTGAAATATTTGTTAAATAACAATTTTAGTAACTCAGTCAGATTACCTTAAATGTACAAATAGCTAATTAAAAAGTAATTAATGTGGCCAGGCTACTGATTCAGCTACCAATTGTAGTCTTGATCTTTCTTCTTACATATAATCTGCTCTACAGTAGTCTTGATCTTTTTCACAAGTTTAACTAATCCTGTTTTCTTTGTACTTTTACCAAATGTTTCGATCTCTCTGCTTTGCTGTTTCTTTTGTATGGAAAAGGTGGAGGAGTGTTTACTTTGTGCAGAAGTCCATCTTCAAATCACACAACCTGTCATCTCATCTGACTTCATCACTGTGAAATATAGAACAGAATGATATAATAATAAAATTTAATGAATCATTACCTCAACAAAACACACATTTTCACATCCAAAATAATTCTATATAGATTTTGTTTAGCTCACACACCTGCAATATTTTCTTGAGAGGGATCTTCAGACTTCTTCCTCCATGACTAATCAGCTTTTCTTCAATGTTCTGCTGACTAAAATTAACAATAACTAGAGCGAGCTCGTTGCAAAGCAACGAATAGGTCTTCCGTTGGAGCTGCGGAAGAAAGAAGTGACCTTGAGTCAAGGTCATGCCACATTCTAAAGTTATACATGTAAACAATCTTGTAAGGGGAAGCAACTTACAATATTTCGCTAGGAAAAACTGTAAAGGAATGTATGTGACCTTGAACATTCCAAATGACCTTGCGTCAAGCCATGACACACTCTCGTCATAAAACCCAATCTGTGTGTTACCGACTTGAAAAGTTCACAGTGACACGTCATGTTCTTTTAGTCCATACATACAGTCAAAACATCTAATCCTTAGTGACCTTGAACTTGATTCAAGGCCATGTCACACTCTGCATGACACCAGCAATGTTTCACTAGTACACAAATACGCTAGCGAAATTACAGTTTCTCTGTCAGTGACCTTGACTCGACCAAATGACCTTGGCCATAACACACTCTGGTTTAGAGCAATCCCAATCTGTTGGTTTCTGAATGGATAAGTTCAGCCATGTTTTTTGAGACCATACAGCGAGTTGGAATAATTTGTTAGGTTCAACTGAACACAATGATTTAAAAATTCATTGAGAATGTTTTATATCCAGTTTGGAAAAGTAGTAAAACGTGGAGATCAGTCCTTTGGATGAGACCGTATAAGGTCTCGTGTCGGAGTAAGTGCTAGCATGAAAATGATCTCTCATGCTATAAATTTTGAATTTACCGGGTGGCAGTAAATACAAAATTTACAACATGACATGTAAATTTTGTATTTACTGACAACCGGTAAGTTCAAAATTTACAACATGACAGATCCATGGCACTTGATTCTACCTCTGATTTCAAAAGATTTGCACTGCTCCTGATTTGTATTGTTTGAATGGTCTTTTAAGCTTGAATGCTGCACAGGTGCTTGTGGCCAGCCCCCCCCCCCCCCCCCATATACACCCTGGGTCCAAGAATATTTTTTTATTCGTCTTTTTCCATAAATTAATCTTCTAGTACACATTTACAATGTATTCCATATGAAAAATCCAAAAAATAACGTAGAATTAATGTTTTATTAAAAAATCATACCCGCGGTATTATAAAATAGAGAAGGTAAGTCACTTCGATTTGTTAACACCGGACCCCTCTTGGATATCGGGCCTAAAATATTATATACCTAACACATGTCACCAAAATATGTTATTATATCTTGTATCGGTAGACATTTTTTGTCTTTAATCGTGCTATTTAATTGCCTATGCATTCCACAATAATCCGAGTATTCATCGTCAAACGTAAAAAATGTAAGAGTTGGAAATGTCAAAGTAGAAATTATACGGAAGTGATGCAGAAGCGACACCTAGCGGATAACTCTCGAGTTCCGAGTGTTACAGAATTTAGGGAAAGCAATTTTGATAAAGAAGTCGAAATCGACTCATTAGAATTTAAATTTTGCTGCAGATTTTCCAGATGAATTAAGGTTGTCATCAATATTCTTTTTAAAGGATTTTATCACTCAAACCAAATAGCGTTTTAAAAACGCTTTCTAACTGCACTTAACCAGTTTGTACAATTTTCCTGTTGTTCTTCATACTCACATAACAATTGTTTATAACATGTCCGCAGAATGCAATTATTTGTGTTGAGCAAATTACACCAATATTTCAGAATTCGAAGTTTTCTTTGAACATACATTGGGCATCTACCAAATTCGAAATAAACCATTAAGTTATTTGTAGATTTTCGAAGCGACATAATTTTCTTCAAAAAGTTAATATGTACTTGCTCAACATGTGGGGCTTTATGAAATCCCCACATCTCGCATCCATAATGAAGAACAGAACCTACATATGTATCAAATAAAGAGAGTGTGGTCTCCACATTTAGATTATTCTCTTTCACTCTTTTCCACAAAGGAAAAGTACATTTTTCCTTAACATTTTACCTGTGGAATGCTGATCATTTTCTCCGTATTCCATCGGCCCTTACTGCTTAAAGGCCGTAAGTACCATGTACATTATAAAATGTATAAATTTCCAGCCATTCACCATTTATATCCTATTAAAATTTTAATTCCATCTATTTTGTTAACATTAAATTGCTGGAAATATAGTCAAAAAATCCGGAATGAAAATAATAAATGTTAAAAGTGAAATTTATTAATTGTCGGAAGTGCAATGCAAATCAAATGCACCGAAAATGGTACCTCCCCCCACCCAAAGAAACTATTAGTACACACTTCGACGCTCATGCAATGTGCGATTGACCACTCCAATGAACACATTAAATCGTTACATTTTTTAAGTTTTAGAAATAAAATAAAAGACCTTAAAAAGTTTATAAAATAGGAAAGCTTAGTCACAGATATTAATCGTTGCAGACCTTGTTTTTCATTCATTTGACGATTCGCGAATAACAAATGTCGCGTATGATTATTGGTTTACTTTAAAATACATGTAGGTTGTGGATTTCTCTCGGACCAGCCCTCACCTATATGTATACGTACCTGAACAAACCGACCGATTGACATTTTCGGCTCTAAAGAAAAACATTGAATTCTTTTAAGGGGGGGGGGGGTACGTATCGTGATTAGAGGAAATTTGATCACCTGTCAGTCCATTAAACATGAAAGATTATTTTGGAATATTTGCATACAACTGCGTAGCTTTCTTAGAACCAAATTAGTATTTGTTAGAAAAATTAAATAATTATTTAGATGTTTAAGATTTGTGACATATTTGTAAGAACCACTTTATTTACCAAACAGTTTCATCCTTATATGGACGCCGTGATATATTTGATAAGCTGTTTAATTACTATTCGGATATATTGCCATTCAAAGGACCAACACTTTTTTTTTTTAATTTGGATTAAAAGTCCGACAATTTTCAACCTCGTTTGCTATAATTTTACTGAATCGGATCTTTTTCCGTATAGTCGAAATGCATGGACGAAGGATAAAAAACCGTATGCTGATCAATCAAAACATCATTGCGATTGTGTATTTAATTTATGGAGACATGTTTTTTGTGTTTTTCCTTATCTGTGAATTACCCATTTGCTTTGTACACAAGCACGTGTATTCTGAAAGCTCAGGATGTATTTAGTTTGGGCGCTCTTCCATGTAAAACTGCATGTACTTACAAGCATGTATCCGTAAAATCGTGTATTGGGATATTCAAAAGAAATGCATAAGTATATCATTCTGTACAATACAATTATAAGTTTGGTAGCAAATAATGCAAACTTAGAAGTGCTTAATTTAATTTTCGATTTTCCCGAGAATTGAAAATGTCACCTGACTCACCTCCAATTACAATTTTTATGCATGTGTACATGCAGTTTAAAACATGAGACAGAAAAATAAATTGTTGCAAACCTAGTGGTTAAGTCGGCAATTAAAATGCATATAACTTAAAATGAATAAATACACAGGCGGATAAAATAATGATAAAAATAAGCGTGAGATAGAGTGAAATAAAATAATATTTAAGATTTGAAATGATTTCAAACACAATTTTCCATTAATCGCTATGAGTACACATTGCATTTTAACTTCGATATGACCGCGGCTCGCTAATCTCTGCGGCCACGTGTGAACGACGAGTGGGTTACAAATTTTGAAGTTAAACACAGAGACAGAGCGGAATAAATTGTCTGCTGTAAGAAGGCGTGAATTATTGTATGTTTAAAAGTATTATTTTATGTATATAGTTTATTTAATATTAATTGAAAAATTTTGTAGTCTAAAAGCTCTGAAAATTTGTTCAACATACATTTTTGTAACACGCATATTTGTAATAACCACTTTATATACAAAACAAAATTTCATTCTCTTATATGGTAATATGGACGTCGTAATAGATCTGACTGAATGCTTGACATGCCTGTTTCAAAATCGTTTCCTAAGTTATGTCGTAAGACATATCTTAAGACATGCCTAAGTTATAACTTTAGAAGTTCCTAAGATTTATCACAGCTGTATCGCGAAACAATCTTATCTAAAAAAAATTTATGTCATTTCTTAAGTTGTGCCTTTAAGGACTAATAAAATAACATTCCCGCTCTATATACAACTCTCAGTATGGTATATATTTTTAGATTCAAAAAGGAAGGGTGCAAGGATTGGGGATTGTCCCCACTTTTAAAGGATTTGGACACAAGTATGCTTAACTTTGCGAAGTGTGTTGCTAGATCTAAGCATTCACAGACACACCCTTTCAAGCCATCTTCCCTTCCGAGCACACGATATTTGTATTTTAATTTTTAACCATTGTTCTGGGTGTTATACATTTACTTTATTTTGTTCTTTATAAGGTATCTACATGTAAATGAAATTTTAAAATGAATGCTTCGTAGCAAACACATGCGAGTTTATATTTTTCAAACAATCTTTGCCAATTACTACACTGCATGTACACGTTAGTTGTTTGTGCTGTGTAGAGCAACTATCAGAGTACACAATGTATTTCAACATCGAGGTGCCCGCGGCTCTCTGTGGCAACGTGTATGTAAACGAGGACTGGACTACAACACTTAAGACACAAAGCGGCAGAGATGGATGAAACTGTTTGCTATATTACAAAGACTTGAATTATAGTACATGTATATTTGAAGGAATTTTTATTTATGTTAATGTTTATTTAATTTTATAAATAATAAATGGACATTCACAAGAGTGATGGTAAAAATAATATGTGCGTAGCATGCGTAGTAATTACAATTATTTACCGAAGCCCCCATTCAATTACAATTGCAGATGAATTAAAATACAACAACACGGGATAGAGCAATACTTTTTTTAAATGTATTGTTGCGTGAACAGACAAAAACAGCGATTAAAATTCAAAATGATTTTTATGCACCAGTGTTTGGAATTAAGATTATAAAAGATCGGTAAAGTAATCTTACTGATTTGATATAATTAAAAACATAACTTTCCATTAATTAATAGCTCTTTGTACAAAATTTACATTATACGCGATCACAAATACTAGCTTTGTTTATGGCCACAGGTGGCTAGTACACTGGTGACCTCGATCAACAGCGTGGGATTCGCGCGTTGGGTTACATAACTAAACATCGAGCTGAACATGGAGACCGTAATATGCATACAGCTAATGATCGTGAATTATTCAATGCATACAGTTTAAAATCACTTACAATGTTTGTTGTAATAATAAACGTAGAAAGATAGATTTAATATTCTCCGCTTTTAAACACTATTAATCTAATTTAAAAAAGAAGAAAAGAAAGACTAGTTGTAATAAATAATTTAATAGTGAACCATAAACCACGTTTTAAACCTTATTTAAAAGAAAATTAACATTAAATACCGCAGGGTATATTATTGATAGCAAGTCTGTTTAAGTTATACACATGAAGAGGTCTGATTTCCTTGCCGAATGAAAAACGTTACCTGTTTACCTGGCCTGCTTTCTAATACCTATTACGCAATACCCATGGTATACTCGAACAAAACAACATTTTCATTAGATCAACAAAGTGTAAAAGAACAATTTTGTTCCCAAGATCCAGATCGAAATATTTACCGTTTTTGAGTTATAAAGCAAAAACTTTTAAGGGCCCAAGATCCCTAATCATAGGGGCCAGCCCCTTTTAAATAGTATAATATGAAAGCCCTTGCAATTATGCACAACTTTTGTTCTACATGTCTTAACAAAATATTTCTAGTTTTTAAGATATAAAGGAAAATATGTCAAATTTTTTGCTGTTTTCCGCGTTCTAACTTTTGACCCCTCTCTAGCGCCATTTTTAATGCAAAAATCAAAAAACAAAAACCGATGTGCACAACTTCAATGCTTCCTCTTTTCAATTTCAAAGGGTTTTGTGCTCCAATTATAACCATTTCTGAGCCTTTGTCTGGAAAACGGAGGCATGCAAAATTCAATCAAAGGGGAATAACTCGTGAACAGAAGGTAATTTCCCAATTGTATTACGGTATTCTGACAGTGTTTTGTAAAGTCTAAAAGCTCTGAAAATTTGAACAAAATCTGTTTAGGAATGAGGAAGATATGAAGCGTCAAAGTTGGCGTCTAGGAAAAAAAAAAAAAAGAATAATCTTAATCATCACAATCAGTAGAAGGTCTTCCGTTGGAAACGGAAGACCTTAATTATAAATTGAAATTCCAAAAGATCCAGCGGAGTCCACCAAATTCCGTACAATTGTACCATTGAAATTACTTTTCTTTAATCTGGGGTTTCTTAGGGGACAACCATTTGATTTGACAATCTGGAGAAGAAAAAGGGGGGGGGGGGGACTGATTTATAAAATATTTTTAAAAAAATATTTGTAATAAACTATCTGTCCTTGAAAATGTTGGAAGAGTAAACAAAATGTGTGCCCCAATGTTATTTAAATAAACTGCCCCCCCCAAACCCAACCCCCCCCCCCACCCCCACCCCCCCCCACCCCCCGAAAAAAACTGAGTTAATACAAATTACAGAATTGTTTTTGAAGGGAAAATAAATAATTCATCTATGGTAAACTTGAAAAAATTGGAATGAAATAGAACTAGGAAGCCAAAGGCTTGAAAATTACCCCCATCTTCCACCCCTCTCTCCCCAATCAGAATTTATCACAAAAACCCTTGTTCCCCACATGGCCAATAACGTACTATTTTATCTTTCTACAATACTACAAAATGGGTAAAAAAAAAGGCATTCTTTGTTCCTCTATCTTTGTACTAAGTTATTATTTAAAAAACTGAAACTTAAATGTGCTAAAATATACATAATCTTACCGCAACTGTCGTTGTTTACACCAGAAAAGTCCAGATATGATGCCTAAAAAACGTCAGTCTCCTTATGTATTTGCTTTCCTTGGTTCATATATATGATCCTGTGTACCATGATTATGCTGAACTTCTGTTTTTCAATCCATTTTACTCGCGAACAAATGAGAGTTTATTCAAAATCACCTCCAGCTTTCTCAACACGTCCCGGGAAGAATTTTCAAAATGGCGTGGGTGAAATATTGTTGACCAATCAGAGAACAGTACGGAAGAGTTTTAAAATCTGACCAATCATATTGTGTCATATATACGAAAATTACCGATGTTGAGATCGGTACAGTTAGAGAAAACATATTTACATGGTTTTAAATATCTTGAATCAATTGAACAAACCTAAAATTATGTTAGAAAAAAACGATGTTCAATTTAATTATCAGAATCACTTTTTTATTCCTTACGGAATTTACCGATTACGAAACATTGTTATTTCCGGTCATCATTTCCGCTGCGATAGTTGTAAACACTCGGTTGTAAACACGCTGTAAAATTTTCAACACAAAAGAAAGTCTGAAACTCTGAAACTTCAAAATTTACCGCGTGTTTACAAGTATCATGTACAGCACAGGTGTCCCCTTAGACGTATCTATCTCTTTCCAAATGACAATTTCACACCTAGTAAAGACATGTTTTAAAAATGAAATTGTTTAGTTAACAAATTTAAACTACTGAAGTTTTCTGTTCTAAATAGCAATTAAATGTAAATAGTATAAAAGCAACCTTTATAGCAGTGGTCTTAATTAATAAAATCTGAGAAAAAATATTAATTCCAACAGACTTATTGCAAGGACATTCTGTAAATTTTCCTAAGTTCAAAGAAATACAAATTTCAGTAAAAGAAAACACTAAGTCCAAAATAAATATAAAAAAAATACATACTGACTGTATAGTATTTTTTGAAAAATTATTAAGTCCAAATTTAATACAAAAATAATACAGACTAACTGTATGTAATTTTCTGTAAAATTACTAAGTTCAATTTTAATACAGAAAAAATACACTTGAAAAAAACTAAGTCCACAAAAATACAAAAATGATATACTGAAAATAATCTAAGTCCCAAAAAATACAAAAATAATACCCTATAAAAAATCAAAGTCAGATTTTAATACAAAAATAATCTACCTATTTGTTGGTGATACAAAAATAATATATTTTTTCTGTATTAATTTTAAACAATACGAAAATGATTGTATTAAAAATATATTAAAAATATACTTTTATGTATTATTTTTTGATATGGGAATTAAAATAATAAATAGAATAACAAGATGTGTTTGTGAAACACTATGCCCCCGATAGTAACACATTCTGGAGTGGGACGTAGACTACAGTGCAATAGTTATGGCCAATGTTTAAAGTTTTTCAAATGTAGGTCAAAGGTCAAAGTTGAAGTCACATGATCAAAAATTTTTGTTTTAATTTCTGTACCAATGGAAAGGTCTTGTCATAATGAACACTCATGTCAAATATTAAAGCCTTACCCTTGACAGCACAATAGTTATGGGCTAGGTTAAAGTAGACAACAGACAGACAGACAGGACAAAAACAATATACCCCTGGGATCTTTTGATCCGGGGCATAAAAATTCATGGTAAAATAAATCATACAATTAATGTATAGATGTAAGTATATACATTTTTGCCAAATTTCTTTTTTTTTTAAGAAATATAAAGGATCATGATTCTACTTTGGGGTGCATGTTTTAATTTTTAAACATTTACATTCAGTGTAATTTTCTATATAAAATCCACTGGAAACCTACAACGTTCAATACCCTGTAATACATGCAAAATCTTGTCACTGCGTGGTAGAATACACCGTAGGAATTAAATATGCATTTTCAATACTCTAGGAACACCAGAATGTATATTGTTTAGCTCAATTTAATTAAAAACAATTACCCTGTTAAATTATTGAAAAATTGTAACAATTGCACTTTTGAAATTAATTTGTTATTTATTTCCCTCGCAATATTCATTTGCTTTATTAACTTTCCAACATCGCAATGGCTCTTACATCTATCAAGCACACCTGAGTTCTGAAAGGCTCTAAATTCATTATGAAGATTAACGAAATTAACAATTAACAAGAGAGGAAATTTGAGAATGTAAATATAAGTATCGAATTCTTATTTTTGGATGCCGTTGGTCCTATAACAGCACCTGTCCATGCCGACAAATTAAGCTAATATGCTGTATTCGATTTGTCTGCAGGTGCTGATATAGGACCGACAATATCCAAAAATTAACAAGAACAGAACTAAATGTACCTTAGTGTAGAGTGCTGATTAGGTGTATATAGGTACGTGAATACCTTTATTAGTGTAGAGTGCTGATTCTAGTTGTGTGTGTATGTATATATATATATATATATATATATATATATATATATATATATATATATATATATATATATATATATATATATATATATATATAAGTACGTGAACACTTTGTCACCTTGATGGCAAGGATCATCAACTCTTTGTCTTTGATCATCAGACGAAGTCTGATCTCCAAGACAAACAAAGACAAATGAAATTAATTATATTGCTAATAAGCTTTTTAGGACAAGGAGTCTGACATAAATTAATGATTTGACAGGGGACAACCTGTGTCAGTTTTCAAGGTGTGATCTTGTACATATGGACATGACATGAAAAGTCGTTGGCTTATCTTTATGAGGTTTACCTAGGAACACTAGAGAAGGAAATGTTTAAATACATTTTATATGCACAATCATTAGAAGGTTGAGATTGTTTGTGGTGTCAAAAAGGAATAGGAAATTGATAAAAAAAAGAACTGGGTCAACTAGCTATAATCATAATCATAGGTGGGAAGGTAAGGATTTACATGTATGAGTGACTATGAAAAAAAAAAATTTTAAATTAAAAAGTGGCATTCTTTTGCTTAATTTAGAATATGTATATTTTTGTCACTAATTGTCCTTTGATTTTTTTTAAATTGGTTGGTTCATTGCAATCACATATCCTTTCATCGGCCAGCTCGAGATTTGGTAGAAATATGTTCATCTGAAGACAAAAATCTTTAAAAATGTAAAGCTACTTCAATGCACCAAGAAAAAGTATGCTGCAGGTATATCTGCTACAGAATAATTGGGACCTTTTCTACAGTACATGTACGTAAAGGTCAAATGGCACAGGGGTGACCCCACCAAGAAGTATGCACAGGGGTAAATACAGTTTTACTGTTGTTCAAGTTTGAAGGGTATATTGAAATCTGGAATGCTTTCTTGAAACCCCCAAGCCTGTGAATTATCTGATGATCTATAAAATTAGACAGAATAAGGCAGAGGTTAGTAATTTTAACAACTGATAGAATACAACTTCCTCTTATGATCCATTCCAAATATGATATCCTCCCCTGGATGGGGTCAGAATCTCTATATCTGGCCATAAAGCATTGTATGCAAAGATTGATTTATGTTGTTTAACGTCCCATTTGAGAATTTTTCACTCATATAGAGACATCACCATATACCGGTGAAGGGCTTCAAATTTTGACCTTTACTCGGCACTCGGAGCCATTGAGCAGTGAGAGATCTTTATCGTACCAACGCCTACCGTGACACGGGGCCTTAGTTTTTAAGGTCTCATCCAAAGGACCCGCAACTTTCACTTCAAAGTGCTGAGCACATGGCGAAGGAACAGTAGCTACCCATTTTTTATCGACTTAGGTCAGTCGTGGCCGAGATTCAAACTCGCGACCTCCTGATCACGGAGCGAGCGCTCTACTGACTGAGCTACCGTGAACTGTTTGTATGCTAAGAAGTGCATGTACTTTTACACCTGATATATCTTATTGTGATCAAGGAATGATCACACTGCATGGGTAATGGAGCAACTTTTTAACAGATGAACAGTCATGTATATCAATCTGCACCCATATGAACCATTCTTTAGGCCATTTGAAGTTTTTTCTCTGTTAAGCATCTAAGGGCGGATTGATTTTGGGGTATGAAAATTTAAAAAAAAAAAAAAAAAAATTCCAGGCTTTAAGATTTTATATTGTTTTCAGATATATTGGAATAGACACATCATTCTTATTTTATATTCTTTTACAGTTATGTGTCAAAGATTGATATTTGTATATTACATTAAATATTTATTTTTGTTACAATTTTTAAAAAAAGTTCTCAAATGAAATAATTTTTTGTTGTGCTTTTTCTGTCAGTCTGAGTTTTTTTTCATGGTAGAAATTAAGATAAGTTTATAAGTTTCATGTGGATGCTAAACATAGTAAAAACGTGAAATGGCCTTATACTTATGAATCTAGATTTGCCCATCTCTTACCCACAACTCCTGTACAACTGAATAAAATGTAGTGATCGAGACTTTTACAGAATTTTTATTACATATTGCCATTGTGAACCTTCTATTTTATTTTCAATTGAACAGATACTGGGGATTTTCCAAAGTAAGACATTGACTTAATTCCATTCTTAGTACACTTGGAGGTAGCCATCACTTATATGGAACTCATCACACCACTGAATGCAATTTTATAAATCTTCACAGAATCTTTATTACATAGTGCCATTCTGCATCTCCTATTTTACATTTTGATCAGAAAGATATTTGAGGTACCCCATAGCAAACATAAAATGGCTGGGGGCATATATAGTGTTACCATGTTCCGTCATTCCATCATCATTCACTTTCTGTTCATTATCTCTGCAACTGTTGCACACATTTGATGTATGGATACATCTAAGAATATGCAGGTCAAGTTCAAATTTGGTCATGGTCCAATGACTTTTGACAGAGTTATCCCTCTTGAACTTATGAAAAAATAAGAAATTTTTAGTTTCCGTTTTCAAACTTTTGTAGGGATGTATGTATAAGGTTGAAATTGCATATGCAGGTATATTACCAGAAAATACAGGTCAAGTTCGAATTAGGTCATGGTCTGATGATTTTTTACAGAGTTAACCCTCTTGAACTTAGAAAAAAATAAGAAATTTTCAGTTTCCACTCTCTAACTTTTGTAGGGATGTATATTTAAGGTTGAAATTGCATATGCAGGTATATATGACCAGAAAATACAGGTCAAGTTCGAATTAGGTCATGGTCTGATGATTTTTGACAGAGTTATTCCTCTTGAACTTAGGCAAAAAAATAAGAAATTTTCAGTTTCCGCTCTCTAACTTTTGTAGGGATGTTTGTATAAGGTTGAAATTGTACAATACAGGTATTTTACCAGAAAATATGGATTAAGTTCGAATACAAATTTAAAACTACATATTGCATTTGAAATTTTGGCTGCTTGAGGGGGCATTCGTGTCGTTATATGGACACATCTAGTTTATATAACTTTTGGGGTACCCATCTCTTATCCATAACTCCTCCTTATATATACTGAATGAAAAGCTTAAAATTCTGATTAAACTTAATGTCAGGAAAGAAAGAATTAGAGACTAAATATAGGTCAGAAAACACCTGGGTTACCATACACAACACTAAGTGTCATGCAGGAATGCACATTGTCAAGTTTTTGATAGAAAGTTTAACCCATCAGTGCACTGGGCTAATCTGTGCTTTGGTTAACCAAAGATTTCATTATATATGGTACAGTTTGTAGCTCAGGACATCAATCATAGGTGACCAGTCTTTCTACACATCAGGTATTTCCAGTGTCATTTGTTTAATGTTTAGAGGTCTAAACTACTGTTCATTAAAGCATTCTTTAACAATAAACTAAGCATGTCCTCATGAATTCTCAAAAATTAAATTCATCTCTTAAAACAACTGATAATAAAAGGAGAAGACTAGCAAATAGAATTGATAGCCAGAGCTGCCAATACTGATCCCATGTAAAGATCTGACCTTGAATAACTTTATATGTAAATGTCCTTACAATGATTCACACTGTCTTATGATGTTGTAAAGAATGAGGGGTGATTGATTTATATATGTAAAGTTATACATTCATTTGTATCACATTTCGTTTTCTGCTAAATTATGCTTTGGTTTGATAATTTAAATTTACAAATGACACAAACATTTACTGATATTTCCAATAGAGATCGCAATGACAGCATCAGAAGTGGTAGACGTTCCCCTCTCAGGTGTTTTTCCAAGTCATGGATTTTTTTCCTTGATTAAACATTGTTAAAAGACAACAGAGAAATGGGGAAGTTGAGTTTAAATACTTCTTATTGACAGGTCTGTTAAATGGAACCAGCAGGAATTAAGATCCCTGACTGGTACATTATATAGTAGACTGTGATCCTTGCTTTATAGAATGGTTTGAGAAAAAAAAAGATGCATTTCTGAGTGCCTATTTTATTCGCATCCTATTGATTTAACATAATCACTAGAATCGCTAATTGAAAGTTTGTATATTGCATTATTCTGAGGGAGATTTTAGATTCCCATCATTTAAGTCCATCATTATTAGGTTGGAGTTGAAGTGAGGGATTTCGTATTGACAGAATATCATTGTGAAATTCAATTACATTTGATTTTGTCTCTGCGACATTATTAATTCTTTGTGATCAGCAGTGGGTTTATTGTTTTATGGTTTTATTATTTCAGATTGATGTTCGGAAGACCGGTGCAACTTGGGCAGCAGGTTCTTCATGAAACATGATGCATATAAGTTGTTAAGGTGACAATTAAGTGCAGCCTGAATTATATTAATGATCTTAATGAGGCAGATTCGTAATTAAAAAGAGCTTAATTGAAAATAACACAACTTTGTCTAAAGTTACGTGACCTGATGAGAGGAATGCTAAATTTTGTGATCAGACCTTCCTATAGTTCACTGAACACAGATTCAACAAAAATAGACCTCATTTGAAGTCTTGTGAGACTAGAAAGTATACAGAAATTGACCCATTTTACAATTCGTTCAAAGACGACACTGTATCGTGAAAGGATATACAAGTACACGAGATTGTTTGTGCTGAATGAAAACATCTACAAGTGTCTCCCTTGGAACTTAGAGAGGAGTTGTAATTACGTGGTGTTTTAATCCCAGATTGTCATGCGATTGCTGTATGTCTCGTTATAGTAACAAAGAATCATCTGAATCTAATGTGGAAAAAAACATGGTGTTTCATTTGTGCGATAAAGTAATTCATTATAGGAATATACCACATTTGGATGTAGAACATATATGAAGAAAAAACACTTCTGTGGTCTTTGTCACCTGATATTTAATCAATTTCCTCTGTTTGGAATCTAACACAACAATGTGGTGTAAAATCACACCTCAGTTTTTATATAAATTACCTTGTGAATTTGTTCTTTTGGTGAATTTCCAGTAATTCATCGTCAGTGAAATCTATATTATTTTTTTCATATTTGATTGGATTTATTACCTGGCAGTTGAAAGGTTACACATCATGTCGAGTTACTCAAGGTCAGTGGGATCCTGTCCTATGTCACCACATGAGTTCCTCAAGAGCAAACAACGCTTCAAGATAGATGAGGTAAGCGGCTATGCTTTCCTACACATTATAACACTAATTCTGAAGGGTATGATACTTGACAAACATTGCTCATATTTAAGGAATACCCCTTCATCTCATAAATGTTAATTTATAATCATGCTCAGGCAAGTTTTGATATAAACAAAATGGAAACTTCCTGCTAATAAGTAATAATCAAAAGGTTTGTTGTAACCCTGTGTCAAGGTTCTTGGACAGGGTCAAGGTCACAGGATCAATTTGTAAAAATCTGATCTGGGCTTACAGTATGTATGATGGGTGTGTTTATAGAAGCTCACATTCAACAAAGATAAGTACTGTTTTAAGACCTGCATGAAGATATATCATAATCCCATACAGTGAACATTAATGTCACCTTAATCATGTTACCTTCATGAAGGTAAATTACAAATTACAGTGTTCTTTTTTGGCATTTTTAGATCGATGCAATAGTCCAATAAGGCAAGCAAAAAGTGAAAACAAGGGTACAAGAGGTTCATTGTGTTCCATTTTCTCCTTGACGAAAAGGATTTTTTTATGCCCCGCCATGAATATGGCTGGGGCATATAGTGTTTGTTATGTCCGTCTTCCGTCCTTCCGTCCTTCTGTCCTTCCGTCTGTCCTTCCGTCACACTTTGCGTTTAGCTCTGTTCAAAGCTCAGTTTCAAAGAAACTATCCAAGATATTTTTATCAAACTTCATATGCTGATAGATATTGATGAGGGCTATGCAACTGCATCAACATTTTTTGACCTTGACCTTTCCTTTGACCTTGACCTCACTTTTCTTAAATTAGTGTTTAGCTCAGTTTTAAAGATACCATTCAAGATAGTGTAATCAAACTTCATATGTTGATACATACTGATGTAAGCTATTCAATTGCATCAACATTTTTTGACCTTGACCTTTATTTTGACCTTGACCTCACTTTTCTTAAATTAATGTTTAGCTCTGTTTTAATCAAACCATTCAAGATATTTTTAACAAACTTCATATGCTGATACATACTGATGAGAGCTATTCAACTGCATCAATATTTTTTACCTTGACCTTTCCTTTGACCTTGACCTCACTTTTCTTAAATAAGTTTTTAGCTCAGTTTTAAAGATACCATTCAAGATAGTGTTATCAAACTTCATATGCTGATACATACTGATGAGAGCTATTCAACTGCATCAACATTTTTTGACCTTGACCTTTCCTTTGACCTTGACCTCACTTTTCTTAAATTAGTGTCAAACTTCATATGCTGATACATACTGATGAGAGCTATTCAACTGCATCAATATTTTTTGACCTTGACCTTTCCTTTGACCTTGACCTCACTTTTCTTAAATTAGTGTTTAGCTCAGTTTTAAAGAAACCATTCATAATATTTTCATCAAACTTCATATGCTAATACATACTGATGTAACCTTTTCAACTACATCAACATTTTTTGATCTTGACCTTTCCTTTGATCTTGACCTCACTTTTCTTAAATTAGTTTCTGAATCAAACTTCATATGCTGATACATACTGATGTAAGCTATTCAACTGCAGCAGTATTTTTTGACCTTGACTTTTCCTTTGACCTTGACCTCACTTTTCTCAATTTGTGTTAAAATGTTGCATTACTAATATACCCTTGGCGGGGCATTCATGTCCTATGGACATATTTCTAGTCTTAGTTTATAGTTTGCATGACTGCAGCACTAATCAATCACAGAGCAGATTCTTGTCAAAATCTCCATGATACTGATCCTAATATGAATCTGATAGATTTGATTCTTGCTAGAAGCTACAAGTCAGATCGGATCTCAGAAATACAGAATCAAAAAATTTAAACCATAAGATCAATTATGTGTCATATTAGCATTGAGGTTAGCAGTCTTGTTCTTCTCCTATGTAACTAGAGTTTGATCCTCAAATTGAGGTTAGGTTGCATGTGAGGGGCTTTGGTGGTTCCCCACTCAATTAATACCAATTTTTTCACAAGGACCCCATTATGCCCCCCCCCCCCTTCATCTAGAACACCAAGATGTCTGATCATTAATTTTAAACAAATTAAGTTTGATTGGTGGTACAAATCTTACGATAAAAGAATCTCTAGAGACTGGACCAATAAAGAATTTCTAGAGACTTGAACTATAGAGAATCTCTAGAGACTGGACCAATAAAGAATCTCTAGAGATTGGACCTATAAAGAATTTCTACAGATGGACCTAAAAAATCTCTAGAGACTGGAACTATAAAGAATCTCTAGAGATTGAACCTTTAAAAAATCTCTACAAACTGGATCTATAAAGAATCTCTAGAGAATGGACCTATAAAGAAACTTTTGAGACTGGACCTATAAAGAATCTCTAGAGACTGGGCCTATAAAATATCTCTACAGACTGGACCCATAAAATATCTCTAGGGGTTGGACCTATTAAGAATCTCTAGAGATTGGACCAATAAAGAATCTCTTAGAGACTGAACCTGTAAAAATCTTTAGAGACTGGACCTATAAAGAATCTTGCTGAGGCCAACTTTAAAATAATGTTTGTTTGCCCTCGCCTGACTTGAGAGGAAAAACTTGAGTTGGTAGGTGAGAATTTTTTTTTCACTGAAAAATTTCAGCAGCAATGCTCAGTATTCAAAATCTATTTTCCTGAATGCATAAAAAATAATTGTTTCCTGGAGGTTAAAAAAAGTTTTGAGTTGGGCCATTTTAGGCCGGTCGGTCAGAAGAGGGCAACCAAACATTTTTAGCTCACCTGAGCCAAAGGCTCAAGTGAGCTTTTCTGATCAAAATTTGTCCGTTGTCTGTCGTCGTTGTTGTCGTCGTCGTTGGCGTAAACTTTTCACAATTTCAACTTCTTCTTCAGAACTACTGGGCCAATTTCAACCAAACTTGGCACAGAGTATCCTTGGGTGAAGGGGATTCAAGTTTGTTCTAATGAAGGGCCACGCCCTCTTTCAAGGGGAGATAATAAAGAATTAGTGAAAAATTTATAGCATCTTTTAAAAATCTTCTTCTCAAGAACCACAAGGCCAGGGAAATTGAAACTCATGTGGAAGCATCCTCAGGTAGTGTAGATTCAAATTTGTTCAAATCATGACCCCGGGAGGTAGGGCGGGGCCACAATGGAGGATCAAAGTTTTACATAGAAATATATAGGAAAAACCTTCAAAAATCTTCTTTTCAAGAACAGAAAAGCCATGATAAGTCATATTTATATGGAAGCATCCCCAGGTAGTGTAGATTCAAGTTTGTTCAAATCATGACCCCCGGGGGTAGGGCGGGGCCACAATGGAGGATCTAAGTTTAACATAGAAATATATAGGAAAAACCTTTAAAAATCTTCTTCTCAAGAACAGCAAAGCCATGATGAGTCATATTTATATGGAAGCATCCACAGGTAGTGTAGATTCAAGTTTGTTCAAATCATGACAACGGGGGATAGAGCGGGTCCACAATGAAGGATCAAAGTTTTACATAGAAATATATAGGAAAAATCTTTAAAAATCTTCTTCTCAGGAACAGCAAAGCCCTGATTGATCATATTTATGTGGAAGTATCCTCAGGTAGTGTAGATTCAAGTTTGTTCAAATCATAACCCCCTGGGGTAGGGCGGGGCCACAATGGAGGATCAATGTCTGAAATAGAAATATATAGGAAGGTATCTTCTGACGAAGAACAGCAAAGCCATGATTAGTCATTTTGATATGGAAGCATCCTCAGGTAGTGTAGATTCAAGCTTGTTAAAATGATGACCCCAGGGGATAGGGATGGGCCACAATGGGGGATCAAAATTTTTTTTACATAGGAACATATTGGAAAATATCTTCTTCTCAAGAAATGAAAATCATGTTTAGTCATTTTGATATGGAAGCATCCTCAGGTAGTGTAAATTCAATTTTTTTTTCAAATGATAACCCCCAGGGGTAGGTTGGGGCCCAATGGGGATCGAAAGTTTTACATAAGAACACATAGAAAAAATATTTCTTCTCAAGAACAGAAAAGCTATGTTTAGTCATATTGATATGGAAGCATCCTCGGGTAGTGTAGATTCAAGTTTGTTCAAATGATGACCTCTAGATTAGGGAGGAGCCACAATGGGGGATCAAAATTTTACAAAGGAATGTATGGGAAAATTTTTTTTAAAATCTTCTCAAGTACAACAAAGCCATTTGTTATATTGACATGGAAGCATCATCAGGTAGTTTAAAATTCAACCACCCCCCCAACCCCCAGTAATCTTTTCAATACTGAACTGATTTGTGTCTAGGAAATGTGCTCAGGTGAGCGATGTGGCCCATGGGCCTCTTGTTTAAAGATGGCCTGATGAAGCAGGTTTTTTTCAAATTTCTGTACAACAGATGAAGTGTATGACAAATTGCTATGTGAGAAGACAGAGGATTAATACAATGTAGATTCTATTACACTGTAACAATAATTGTTATTATTAATAGAGGAGTGGTGATACAGATCATATAGAGAATGTTTGAGATACAGATCCTGTCATTATCAGAATGAAACATATACTAGTGATGCAAATCAATCCCGTCAAGACTCTCTTTGATCACATTATATAAAATTCTTTTTAGAGGCAAAATTTATGCTGATTATGTGGTATCACAACGTATGACTTACACAAAGGATTAATTTTTTTAAAAAAATGGGTTCCTTTGGCACAGTCTTTGTAAAAATGTGGATCCATCTCAAGGTATCTTGGCACATTTGTTCTCAATTACCTGAAGTTCTGTGGTCCTTTGGACCATTGGAGATGTTCTATGTGAAGTCATTTGATGATTGGAATGCAAAGAATATATCTAACTATACAGCTTCTGGTTGGCCCGTAAGGCCTCACTTTTAAGCTTGATCAAATAATTATCCAAGCTTTATGATAGCATACATCACTGGAAAATTATTGGTTCCTAGAGATTGATGGTTTCTAATTGTATTTTAAGTCAGTCAGGGACAAGTTATCTTCTATCCAAAGAGTGAAGAAATAGGTTAGGGTCCAGTATAGTGAAAATGTGGAGAATACAGTAGGGCTGGAGAGGGCATTGACCTTTTTCTATGTCTTGACATGAATGTCGATACAATGAGCTATAGTTCTTAAAGACCATTACAGTTACTGTTCTTGTAATTTTGTTATTTTTAAATCCTAGGGGACACAAAATCAGTTCACTATAAGCTGAAATTCACTAAATCGAGTTCACTATATCCATAAAATTTTACAAGGAATTATTAAGAATTTTATTGGGATTGCGGAAAATTTCTCTATATCCATAAATTGGCTATATCCGTGTTAATAAGTTTTACTGGAATATCCTAGGGTAAGTTACAATTAATGGAAGAGCCTTCCGACATCTGCATGCTACTACCCTTACACTTGACAATGTGAGTGTGAATTTTAATTTTCCCATATGATGTTGCACTTGCATTGCATTCAGCATTTGAGACATCAAAATAAAATTCATAACTTTACATGACCTCCCATTTGTGTTAAGGTATATTGAATACTGAAGCTTCCCACCCAAACAGAGAATTTTTTGAAGATGGCCTAAATAAAGACTGGAAGATCAGGAGTTAATAAGAATACCAGCTACCCTGATCCCCAGTCTCTGGGATTCAATATGAAGTTGAATTGGACAATGATGATGATAGCTACAGCATGGCTGCTGCATGGTGAGGTTTAAAGACTTTCACTCATAAAGATGTGACTCCTTCAGAGGAAGACGGTTCCCTTAATGGCCTATAAATAACAATCCTGATTTATTTATGATGTCACAGAAATTGGCTCTCAGTTCTGTAAGTCTTTCAGATTTTGGACAATTAACTCCTTGAAGTAACATGATGTTGGTATGGAGACTCTATTAAAGCAATTGACTTCATTTTAAAGATGCATTTATTTTGCCAGTGTTCTTATTAAGTAGTTGATTTATTTGGAAGTTACTAGCTGTACACTGTTTTTCTTTCCATTCCATGAGGGTCAGGTTGGTATTTGACATAAAGTTTTATTTACCAGTTTTCATTAATATTTAATAGGTATATTACTTTCAATAAGGCCCAAGCAGTCATAAGTACATGTATAGAACATAAGGTGTACATTAAAAAATTTTTGTTTAGATTGATGTACTGGCCACTGGGACTCATACTTTTCAAGATGGGTGTTTTTTAAAGAACTACGCACGCTAACCCTCGATTCCCGCCTACATTTTACACCCATTTAATTCAATACTAATGGCAATTTTGCCGTAAAATCTTTGTTGAATGCAAAGAACAGTTCAATGGTAATTGACTGATAATTTTAATTCCAGTGTTAAGGTCAAGATCTAGTAAATGACTTTAGACTAATTTTTGGGTGCTAGATCTATTATGATGTCATAATCAATTTTAACTATCTTTTTCCCGTACTTTACGGCTCTAATAGAATTATGTAGAAAATAAAGTATTTTCATGGAATTCAATTTGAAATCATGTGAAAAGGAATCCCGATACCTATATTCAATTTAATAATATTTTAAAAGAAGAGGCCAAGAACATACAAATTATCGTTTTCTTAGAGACTTTAGGCAATCTGGATACATTTACTTTGTCTGATATGGAAAAAACTCCCGTATTCATGTCTGGTTTTCTTAATTTTTCATCGAAAATGACAGTTTAAAATATGATTTTTCGTCTTGTTCATCTACAAATTATGCCCCGAAACACCTTATTTGACCAAGCTAAAGTTATAAAGCATCATTAAAGGAATTTATTTCTCAAATTTGAGAAATCTGTAGGCACCTTTCATTTACTAGATCTTGACCTCAAATAGTTAATTACCCCTAATTCCAGCTCTTTAAATAAGGGGGGTAGATGATATTTTTCATTGAAATTGGGCTTTAAAGCATCACCACATTTTAAAATATTCTTGGATATGAATAAATGTTCCTTAAATCTTTTCTTATGTTTTACTCATATAAAATTAAACATATATTATTAATAAAATACAATGTTTTAGTTGTAAACCCCTTTGAAATTGGTGAAAAAATAAGCATTTTTGCAGTTTATTGTCTGTAAACATATGCCCCCCCCCCCCCCCTCCCCCGTGAAACACAAAAAGCTTTGGTATGAATTTGTGAAATGACAGTCCATATTATCTGTAAAAAGGAATTTTTGTTTCACGGGGGGGGGGGGGGGGGGGGGGGTGTTTAAAAATGTTTTCCGTTGATTTCTATTGTGAAAAACACAAGTTTTACCCAAATTATAGAGTTATCTCTCTTTGTTTTCCCAAAGAAGTAAATAAATGTTTTATGAAAATTCATATAAATATCTATATAGATATGAAAAATTATTCAAATGTCTTAACTTTTGAAAATTGACTTGGAGGTAGGCGGGAGAACAATACTATCGTTCGCAGTTCTTACTTTTGGATTACAGATTTACACATACAGTTGAACTTTGGTATCTCGAACACTGATATATTGAATGCCTTGGATATGTCGAAGTGATTTGGAAGTCCCAACCCCTTTTTCTTAAAGTATTTTACCCTAGATATCTTGAATCCTCGGATACCTCGAAGTTTTTTTCTCAGTCCCATTGAGTTCGAGATAACGAGGTTTGATTGTATTGCTCTGTTCACACGGAGAGTTTAATTCGCAGTAAATTAATGCGAAGTAAAATGATTCGAATTAAACTAATGCGAATTAAATTGCGTTCACACGACAGCTAATGCGAAGTAAACTAATGCGAATTATAATTTTATTTCTACAACAAGGCTATTCAGTGAGGCTATTATGATGTCATTTACAAATCACGTCATATTGTGCAGAGCAGATGTACATTTGACGTAATGTCATATTGTCTGTACACATTTTAGTGATCAACATAATTTTCCTTTGTTTTCCACTCAAAAATAGCACAAGTACCTATATTTGACCATCGAAATGTGGCCTGTGACTTAATTAATTCTGCCCTTATGCATGCGTCAAAATTTAATTCGAAATAGCTTCGCTTAGCGTTCACATGGAGCTAATGCGAAGTAATTTAATCTGCAGTAAACTAATTCAAATTAAACTAATTCGCATTAAATTCTCCGTGTGAACGCGGATCAAATTTAATTTGCAGTAACTTACGTTTAATTCGAATTAAACTCTCCGTGTGAACAGGGCATATATTTCTTCATGATTCTTACCTGTTTGTAAAATGCAGCAAAGTGGGGGGAAAAGACTGCAGTTTAAAAGCAAGCTAGATAATCTGTATTTTGCCAGATTAAAAAAAAGTACTAAAAAATTATCAATTAGGGGTATTTTTGATGGGTTGGTCAGAGTAGGGTAATTTTGATGGGTTAGTCAGAGTACACATCAAACAAAACTTTTTTTTTATTTGTTAAATTGACAAAACTTGTGTAAGTACCGTTACATTTATATATGAACAAATGGACACATTTCTGTTTTATTTTGTTTCCCCCCCTCTAAATTATCTTTGTTAGTGGGCTGTCCTTTCTTTAGTTCATAAAGGTGTCGACCCTTCAAATCTGCTGAGTAAAGCTAGAATTATGGCTATATATGTGTTAGCCTGTTAGGAGACCTGATCATTTCTGTTTTGTGTGATCTTGTTCACTGTAAGTAACACTAAAAAAATGTAAGAAGTGTTACAGCAAGAAAAAAAAATGTAGGCATGACTTTCAAACATACATGATTAGAATGACGTTGTTTATTTTTTTTTTTATGCTTATATTTAGAATGTCTGTTGTTGTGACAAACTAAATGCAAGGGCAAATAATGTTTTTTTTTCTTATTGTCAAGGTTGCTCTGCTAAAAGCATTATGATTTTGAGTTGCATAAATAAGACACCTCCCCCCCTTTCCATACAACTCGGAATTTTAAGAGATCTTCATTAAATTTATGTAGTAAAGTACACCAAAAAAAAAAAAAAAAAAAGAAAGACATTTGACTCCTCCTGACCTCCATTATGAAACAGAGGCCACCCACAGAAAATTCTGTCCTAATAAGGAACCTTACTGCATTTGAATAATTACAATTTTGATATTACACATTCAATTGGTAATTCTTGTTCCTATGAGTGAAATATCCTTGCTGAGATGTAAAGCAACAGTAAACAGCTAGTTCCTAAAACAGCATTTGGACTTTTGTTATATTGCACCAGAGTTGATCCTGTATCCCTCTTCATTTGTTAGACTGTAGCCAATGAAAAATGGCTCTAAAGCATCAAGATAAATAATGAGTATATGCCTTAATTTGTTAACCTTGTGTCTTAATTCTGTTAATGTGTGAATTTATTCAGTTGAACATTATGTAATTCTTTAAAATTGAATAAAAAAAGATTAGTTGTAGGAAGAGTTGGGGTTTTTTCCAAGCACTCTAATTTGAATAGAGTGAGATTTGATTTGTAGAGTCTGCAGTGTTAATTTCTTTTTTTTAATAGAAACAATTTTTAAATAATTAGTTATCTCCAGTTGTTTAACTTTGTTAATTTGGCATTTAATGAAAATGACAGTGTGCCCTTTGCAATTTCAAGGATATTCTCCACATGGAAAATACAATGTGAGTAATAATTGCACAGTAGCAATTTAGTGCTGATTGCATTAGTACATTCATTTTATGTCTGTCTACAGCCATTCCACCTCTAAATTAACACCTTAAATTCATAATGTCCTACCTCAGTAAGATCTAAAGTACATTTCTTGGCCTCCATATGAAACAGCTAGAGGCCACCAACAGAAAATTCTGTCCTAATAAGGAACCTTACTGCATTTGAATAATTCCATTACAATTTTGATATTACACATTCAATTGGTAATTCTTGTTCCTATGAGTGAAATATCCTTGCTGAGATATAAAGCAACAGTAAACAGCTAGTTCCTAAAACAGCATTTGGACTTTTGTTATATTGCACCAGAGTTGATCCTGTATCCCTCTTCATTTGTTAGACTGTAGCCAATGAAAAATGGCTCTAAAGCATCAAGATAAATAATGAGTATATGCCTTAATTTGTTAACCTTGTGTCTTAATTTTGTTAATGTGTGAAATTATTCAGTTGAACATTATGTAATTCTTTAAAATTGAATTAAAAAAAAGATTAGTTGTAGGAAGAGATGGGGTTTTTTCCAAGCACTCTAATTTGAATAGAGTGAGATTTTATTATTAAAGTCTGCAGTGTTAATTTCTTTTTTTTAATAGAGACAATTTTAAATAATTAGTTATCTCCAGTTGTTTAACTTTGTTAATTTGGCATTTAATGAAAATGACAGTGTGCCCTTTGAAATTTCAAGGATATTCTCCACACGGAAAATACAATGTGAGAAATAATTACACAGTAGCAATTTGTGCTGATTACATGAATTAGTACATTCATTTTATTTCTATATAATTTAATTTTAGTTGTAACACATCATTTGATTGGATAAAAGATTTCGTTTATATCGTATAACATAAGTTGCCTATGTCACAATGAGTTACGTCAAAAACGTATTACTCCGCTTGACGTTACTTTTAAAATATGCTCAATTTGAAGCCATTTTTGGAGGAAAAATTGTCTTAATTATTGTCTACACTGAAATAAAATTCTAAGGAGTGAAGCTTATTTTAACCTATGTTATACGATATAACATAATTTGGGACACTGTTTACACTTTTTTATAAACCACTTCGTGGTTTATAAAGTGTAAACTGCCTGAAGTTTTGTTATATCGTATAACACAAGGTAAAATAAGCTTCATTCCTTAAATACAGCTGTTCTAACTCTTAATTAACAACTTAAACTCATAATTTCCTACCTCCTTAAGATCTAAAGTACATTTCTGTATCAGAAATTTGTTCTTGATTGTTCTTGCATATTACAGTTCAATTAAAAGATTTGAGTCTGAAGCTGATGGATGATTATCTGTTAAGTTCAGGTGAGCTTTAATTGTTGCCCATAATTTAAATAAAGTTGCTTGGTATTCTCTTGAAGGGCATATATTAACAATGAATTTCTACTTTATTATCATAAAGAGGAATTAATAAGAAATAATTTAGACTCGTCTGTATAATAGAATAAAAGTAAACATGAAATGATTGTTGAGTTTGTAATGTAATTCAAATCTCGTTAAAGGGCATTGAACCTAGAACTGGCAAGTTCAGGGTCAGCAGATTCAGTAAAACATGGACATTTAATCTGTTTCTTTTTCAAGTAGTTTATTATGCTTTGTGTGTGTGAGTGGTCTATGTAGTAAAATTTAAACAGTATTAAATTTCATGGTTAGGTGATCGAATTTAATTTTTAATGTGGTGTGTAGGCCGTGTTTATTGTTTGCAAATTAGTTCAAAACCCCTGAGAGTGTAAAAGAATAACAGGATAAATATTAAATGATATTAATTTCCTCATAAAATAAGTTCAAATCATTGAGGAATGTAGATTATGTAAGTTTCAATGGGTACAGTGGCATTTTATAGCTTATGAAAATTAATGTTCAGGTTTTAATTATTGACAATATAGTATCTTGTATAGGTTTGCTGATGTCCGGTAGATTTAGTAGAGACACTGAGACCAGTGTGCGTGTCCTTAATTCGATCGTTTCTGCAGAAGATTTTATTCTTAATTAAGTGTTGAAAATAGAATGCACAATTGTATCTTTCATTCTTGTTACCGTAATTTTTTTTTTTTTTTGGAGCAGAACTTTTTTTTATTGCTGTTGATTCATGCAGGATCCCATTATTTTGAAATTTTTTGGATTCATGCACACTTTCATCTCTAGCTTTCTTTGAGGACTAGATTTTTATACGTGAAGCTTTCCTATATACAAAAATTTTACAATTCTTACATTGAAAATTAATTGATTTCACAAGTATAGTTTGGACATTAGTGGATATGAAACAAGAATAGTTAATAAAAAATCAAGCGATTGACAAGTAAATATTGTTAAGTATTTATCATTTTTAACAATTTTCAAAAGAAAAGGAGGGATTTCAAAAGATTTTTTTAAGTGAAAAATATTGTTCCAAACCAAAAACATTGAAAATGTGCAGGTTTCTGACATCTAATAATGTATATAGTATGTTGTCTTATTTATACCTCGGCAAAAAAAAGTTTGAGAGCTAGGCTTTATCCTGGAGTAACCAGGTTAATTAGTAGACATTATTGGTTACAGATTTTCTCTGAAACTATTCAATATTTTTTTTTCAAACTTTGAAGGAGGTAGGTTGGGGGTAATAGTCCTATTAGGTCACTTCTATAGTTTTAAATGATATACCCAAACAATTAACTGCTTTTTCCTGGTCTCTTTCATGTATAAAGTTCCTATCTTTGTATACCTCCATCACATATCATTTACTGATTCCTCTGGTTTTTTTTGAGTGAAAGAATGAACTGAAACAATGCAGGCACCGTAGCAACCGGGGAGCCACGGGGGGCCTGCCCCCCCCCCCCCACTTTTTTTCCAAAGACTACTTTTACAATTTGAAATAGGCTTTTA